>NC_081407.1:312171635-312484267 GCF_030272615.1 Cryptomeria japonica
CTTGGATGAAAAGCCTTAGTCTTGGGAGCTTCATTTCCCTCCCTTTTACGTGTTTTCTATTTCTAATCTAGTTTCTAACTTCATTGTCATCAGGTTTAAATGTTATCAATTGGGTATTTATAAAATTACCATCATAATTTCACCCATCTTCTGAGCTTTCTGACCATATAATTTTTTTTTACATTTGAACAACATTAACATTATTTTTTATTTTCTTTTACAATGTCTCCAAAGTTCTTAGAGACATATGTGTACCATTTTTTTAATAGCTTTTAAACTACTTGTCCAAATTTGAAACAAATTATATATCATTGTTCTACACTTCATTTTTTACACTTAAAAAAAAAGAATCTTCAATCTTATTTTGGTGCAAGTTATGTGACGTGCATGAATAGGTACCTAATTTTCGTGATGCATCCACTTTGAAAAATCATTAAAAAAAATCATTAACAAAAAATTACAAAAAAATACACAACTCCCAGTACTCACTCTAAAATATCTTTCTACCAAACGGTTTTTCAAAATACTAAATGCAACTATAGCTTTTTTGACATGCACACCAGACACAATGTTATGTTTTGTTGAAAAAAACAAGAACACTTTTGTGTGTGCGAAATATTTTACCTCCTTGATATTATCCATTTTTGAGAAACTTTAGTAGTTTGGAAACTAGATTCAAAGTACTACAATTCTTGTTCTTCTGGCATCTTCAAATTTTGAGTGAACGAGTCCCAAATAGCTCCTTCGAGTTCAGGTTTAGCTAATTTCAGAAAAAAAAAAAAAAAGTGGCCACTTATACCCCCCTTTTTGTTCACCATCTTGGTGCGTGTGCACACACACACATTTGTTTATTTTCTAAAATTTATCTAAAGTATACATTTAAAAACAATTTTTATCAAACAAACAAATATATAACCTTTTTAATTTTCAAATTAAATCAATCTTTGAAATTTAACTAGCATATAAAAAAGAATAAAAAATTAATCTATTTCATTCATTTTCAATCAAACACAAGTATGTGCTCACGATCATGCTTGCCTAACTATATTCAATGCAAGAATGAATAAAATTATGTGGTGTGTGCAAGGTTCCTTCATATTCAAATATGTTAATGGGCTAAACACCCCTACCTTGGCCATGTTTTCATCTTTGACATTGTACCTACATTCATTTGCACTCAATTTCACATCATTAGGGTAGTCCATAAACCAATATACGAAGCAATACATATGTATTATATCATTGCACAATCTAACATATGCATCAAAATCAAATACATCTAACTATCATCCATAACATCACATGTATATCAACACATGACACCATCAAAATTCTAAACCAGTTTTCCCATATAATATAATGTCATAACTATGAAAGAAAAACATTTGTATGCGACATATAGTAAGTTATCAACCATTAAATCATATCATGATGCTAACCATTGTCAATGATTATAATAAACTGTATTGAAAGTTGAAATGGTGGTATGTGAAGATGAACATGATAATAATATTTTCACTTGAAAAATTGTATCGTTTTGACATTGCATTTTCCTATTGCTATACATACACCTGGTGTATGGAAAAATATTTGATGTTGAAAGTGAACACATAATTAGCATTAGAGGTTAGCATTGTTACTTTTTGTAGAAAATAGATGGCTTATACACACTTTGGCTATGTTGAGAACATCGTAAGAGGATTATCAAATTAAAATTAATAGCCATCATCTAGTTGAATTCATAGTGTAAAGAGTCTTTGAGATTTTTGTAGTTTCCTTATGAGTGGGTAGTTTCTAATGATCAAAATATTAATTGTCTAAAATATCTTGTTTTGTCATTTATTTTGTATTTTGCGCATTCATAAATTTGTTCTTCATTTGGCTCATTTTTTAAGCTACATCATCAAGGTTATTTTAGTCAAGAAAAATAATGGAAAAATCAAACAAGTTCCACCCTTATGATTGTTAGTGAAATTAGTGTCATTATGCACCTAGTTAGCTAATCACCTTTTTAGGATTGACCTATTCACACTTAGCTTAAGTTTTACATAGGCTATTTTATGCTTTTGTCTCACCTCATGTGGTTGAGACATGTGTTCTCATCACTCAAGACACCTATTGCATGCATACTTGCCACTTGCTCACACACTTGTCAAGTGAGCTCACAAGTGTTGCACCTTTGAAGGGATAGTTAGAGTTTCACTCTTTTCACCTCCTCATCCTTAGTTATATATGCAAGGTTTCTCATTGTATTTACACACTCTTCATATTATATGATAGATATCCTATTGTGTTTATTGTTTCACTAGTGGAAGTTTTATTTTTGTGCTTTCAAATTCTTGGCTTCCAACAATGGCATTATAGATAAGTGACTACATTACTATAATGGCTTGACATGATTCAACTAGGTATACAACAAAAATAATAATCAAAATGAGACAAGTTAGGGATTTAGTGAGAATCAATTCAATGGTATGAAATTAAAACACAAATGTCTATGAATCACAAAATTGACATCAACAAATAAACACCAACTTTACCATGGTTTCTATACTTAAACTTACTTAAAATGCTCTTGAACATATCTTATCTTTCATGCCGCAACACAATGGTGACACTTAACCTCTCCCATGATACCCCATAAAGAACACGACTTAAAAAAAAAAAGACAAATCAAAACAAAATAGATTAAAATATCAAAATATAATTAATAGTTTACAAAATTAAATTGAAACATATAATTTCAAAATAAACTAATGAAAAACATAAATGTCTAATTAAAAAAATTATATAAATGACAAACAATCTATAATGCATCAACCAAGACAACATAAAATAATTAAACATTATGTATCATTATAAATATATATCTAAACATATAATTCAAAATAAATTAATTCTTAAAAAACTTTGAAATACTTCAAAGAAAACAAAGGTAACACACTAGAGAAAAAAAATAAAAATTTCCATATGCATTCCTTGACAAGACATCACCTAAGACAAAACTAAAGACAAAATTCTTTAAAGCTAAAATTTGTGTAGTCTCTCAACTCTAGTAAATAAATCTGAAAATTGTCCTCGTAACCTTTAGGTATAGAAATGCATAAAACCTTTTAGCTTTTCCAGTTGAATCTGTTAGATTTTGCGAATATACTCATACATAGCCGATAGATTAAAAAAAAACCTTCGGCTTCAATCTCACTGGGACCCAATTTTATTTTGAAAGACTTGCTTTACAAGGGTAATAATTTGCTTAAAAGTGTTAGGTACATAAAATATCATTCTAATTTACAACATAAGCTAGAATCTTCAGATTCAGGCAGGAATCCAAAAGCTAATACCCAAGCCGAATCTCTAGGGCTACTAGAGGCTCGGCATCAGACCCGGATAGGTCCGGAAAGGACCAAATATACCCTCAAAATCTCTGGTTTACACTCGGTATACCTACTATTCTCTTTAATTCTATCGCACCTCACCAGTGTGAATAGTTAATTTTGATTTTTTTAAAAATATTTTTCTGTGGGCAATGCAATTATAGAACTCGGGATCCGAAGCAGTGTAGGTGCGAAGGTAAATTTTTGTAAGGAAATCCCCCAAAGTATCAGGTTTTAAACAAAGCAAAGTAGACAAAAAATTTCAAGCTGTGGGTGATCAGGTGGAATGGAATATATGATTTGGGTGTGTGTATTTTGTGGCAGGAAGTAGGAGAATGGCTGGAGGAGGCAAGCCTGATGGGAAAGGTGATGGCATTGTTGCCAAGACAGCTGGATTTGCCATCTTTGCAGGGATTGCAGCAAGCATTTTTAAGGCTTTTAAGCCTAATAAACCTGTGGATGAATCCTCTTATTCAGATGATATTGTAGTGGATCAGGTAACAGGATTTAGTTTTCAAAAAATAAAAAAAATAATACACATTTTTTCTGTACAATATATTTCCTCTAATGCTTAGAATCCATGTGATACAAACTGGTCTGTAACGTACATATATGCATGGTAAATGGGTTCTAAAATTTTGGAATGTTGGAGGGTTGTTTTTTGAGTCTTTACACTCAAAGATAATCAGGCCCTTGGTATACACATACCAATGGCAGATGCCTATTTTTCATAAATGGGTCTAATAATTATATATTCTTCAGTACATTTTCCAAGAATCATAGAACCCATTTAAGGTTAACAGGTGTATGACATGAGTACACACCAGTGCCAATGCCAGGGGGATGCCTAATTCATATGGTCTCATAACGCCTGTGGAGCAAAGATAGACATGCTTCTCACATGTATATAAAAATGCTAGAATTCCCCTGTTTATCTTAGATGGGTTTTATAATTTGGGGATCCAATGGGCTTTTAAAATCATCATCAATGGGTTTGATGATTTTGGAATGCCAGAGACCTTTTTGTTTTAGATGGATCCTCCAATTTTGTTAAAAATGTAATATGGGTTCTATAATCAATTTACATGTAGTACGAATTCCGAGGCCTTCTTATCTTAGGAAGGTTCTTTAATTTGGAAAAAAATGTATTGTACCAATGCTGGAACTCTATATATCATGGCAGGCCTTATCATTTTGGGGAAAATGTTGTAGGGGATCTGTTTACATGCTAGCACCAGTTACAGGGATGTTTATCTTAAGTTGGCTCAATAATTTATGGGTATTCGCACCTCATAGCACATTAACACCAGTACGAGATGGCTGTGTAGTCTATCTTAGGAAAATGTACTGTGGGTTTTGTTTATATTTTGAGGATGGAATCTATATTTTATTTATCTATTGGCCTTTGTATCTCTTGGCACACTCGCCCTCTATGTGTTTGTATGTATTTTATGTTGAGTTTCAAGGCACATCATTTCATTTCTTAAATTGGTTCTTTGTTTTATGGGAAAATGTAATGTGGATTCTATTTGATTGTTTGTGATGAGATTCTAGTTTTTGTTTAGGCATTGGCATTGTATTCACAAAAATACCAACTACCCCAAATTTTTGTTTTATGGGTAAATATGATGTGAGTTTTATCTGTTTGTTGAAGATAGAAATTGGGTTTCTATCTCTGTAATGGCAATTTCAATTGATTGCATTGCCACCAATGCCAGAGGCTGCTAATCTTGGTTTGGTTCTATGATTTTAAGAAAAAATTGAGGTTGATTTTGTTTAGTTTCAACATATAACGTGGGTTTTTGCTCATCTATTGCTACCTCGTTATCATTAATTTAGTTCTTTATTTTTCTTTCTTTCATGGATATGCCTCATAAGGCTTTGGAAATACACCATAAATTATGCTTTGGATGACATCACTAGAACAAGAAGATATATGTGAAGAGTTTCAGTTATACCAATTTGTGTGAGGGACTTATCTGAATGTATGAGAATTTCCTGTGACGTTTAGACTTTAGAGTCTAGACTGCCATTTGGCTAGAAGCCATATCTATGGTGATTATATTAGGTCAAATTTGCCTGAGAATTAGACCTAAGCTTGTTTGGGGGGTGTGGTCCAACAACAATGCTTAAAGATGGGCATAATGCCCAACAGGGTTTGATCTTGATTTAGCCTTTTAGGACTTGCTCGTTATTCTTTAATCCCGAGAAATATAATGCATATCATACTTATTTTGCAAGTTAGGATCTGTTTCTTACGCATGTACAGCCATTTACACTTGGACACACCAACGTTGATGCTCGATGCCTCTTTATCTTAGTTTGGTTCTATAGATTTTTTGGCCATGAGATGTGATTTCTACATTTTTCTTGAAGATGCGATCCGGGTATGTATTTGTGCATTGACATTTTTACTTAGGCACATTAAGATAATGGATCAATGGCTTTTGGAAATGAGATGAGGAAGTATTTATTTCTCAAAGATTTGATCTTTTGTTTTGTTTCTAATACCTGCATTTGTATGCAGGTGAATACAGATGAGGTTGTGAAAGAAGCAAGCAGGTTTGGCTTTAACAAGGGGGGCGGCAAGAAGAAACCACCCCAAACCATTGAAATATTCAAAGGAGACACTCTATGGGGTTTGTCTCAGAAGTATGGGGTAAGTCCTTGTGCTTCTTGCAAATTAAGGAATAGAAAACACACTCCTTTAGAAAAGAATGATTGACTGCCAACTATCCTTAAGATGAGTTGGACATTTTGTTTTTGTTAATTTTCAACCTTTAGACTACTCCCTCCAATAGGGTGGAAGTTCTTTCTATTAGCATGATATATCTGTTTAAACTCTTCATGGTGCATAAGAATGCCTTTATATTGATTACTATGGAGGTGTACCATACATCAATTAAACTGGGCCTTTCTTAATTTGAGTTTATAGTCAACATGGTTTCCAGCATAGTTGAACAAATTTTTAACCACGTAATACTGTTTTTCATTCATTTTCCGATTGGTAGATTCATGGAAGTCAATATTTTGCTTGCCGCTTGAAGAGCTGCATGAATGAGAGTATCTCTAGTCATGTTCAAGCTGTCTAATCCTTATAGATTTTGATATATAAATCTGAATGTTTGTAAGTAGAACTTCTTTCGAGGTGGAAAATCTAAATTCCAAGAATTTATGAGTTCCAAATGCATTTAAAAAATTAAATAGCGTTTATGAATAGGAGAGTGTAGGAGTCTTGGCCAAAATGGCAAAATCAGATCTATGACATTGAGTAAAAAATGTAGGTGCTTTGACTCTTCATTTGCCAGATAGCTATGTTAGTCACCCAACCTTATTTTAGACCAAAATTTGGCCCATTTGCTATTCAGGGATTTTTAGGCCATATGGTTCATTAACTTGTGAATTTGGGGCTTCGTTAGTCTACAGTCTCCATTATGCAGGTCTAGTCTAATGTGTCTGATTGGCTGGTCTAATGCAGGTTCCAGTTGATCAAATCAAAGCTGCGAATGGATACACTGATGACACTATATATGCTGGAGAGAAAATCATAATTCCTTGAGATGGTTATTTGAGTTCAGATTATATTGCGAAAGCTTGTACTGCAGGTTTTTGTTGAGGATGTGTAGTCTGTACAATAACTGTGTCTCCCAGTCACCTTTAGATATAAAGGTACATTGTTTTGAATTCTGAAAGTGAATAAACTGCTTGGTAGTGAGTTTGTCACTTTAAGTGTAAGGAAACATGTGATAAACTAGTCGGTATCTGGTTCTTGTATCGTATAGGTTTCTTGTCAAGCTGTCATTCAGGGGGTTTCTTTCTTGTGTCCTGGTGGTGTCTAATTTATGTATCCTGAATATCTTTTAATAGATACAAAGTCAATGCTTTTATGTCATCCACTTTTTCGACAATTGAGCTTCCTGATAAATGCGATTGATGTCTCTAATATTGAAATACTATTCTGTATCACATATAACCTTATCTTTGAAATGAACAATCATTTTTAGTAAAATTTTGCTGCTACAAATGCCACTTGGGATCAAGAAACAGGAGAGATCTTGTTTTCTTAATGTATTTGGTGTGTCTGCGTTGGGTCATTATACAATGACATTTTTCAGGAATCAGATGTGTGTCAATATTGAGTCAATCCTGGTGTGGCCTGGCGCAGCCCGGTGTGCTCCCCGTGTGCGTCCAAGTTGCACCCACTGCACGCCCAGTTCTGAGACCCAAAACGGGAGCCACTTTGCTAATATTGTTTATTCTTATTTCCAGCTGCTTATCACAGAGAACACCAATTTTCAGGTTTGTCTTTTGTCCATAAAACTGAGTGACTTATTTGCATTTGTTATGGCATGATAAGGATGTACGTGCAAGCTCATACTCTAAAATGTCTCCACCATTGCACCATTGGATATTTATAGAATAGTAAATACCTTATAATAGTTACTGAAGTTTATAGCAAATGTGATTAGGGAGAAAATGTTTACGCATATATCATTCATTTTATCTAGATTCTGATATAATTTGCAAGGCGTTAAGGTGATAGAGTGAATAAGGGGGCACGAATAGGGAAGGCAGATACAAGCTTCCCCTCGAAGTACACCACCTCGTGAGGGATGGATGGTGGAATGCCACATGGGACCAAGATGGATGGTATTAGTGTGAGGATTGCTTCGGGCACACAATTATGTCTCCTTATCCAAACCCTATTATGGTTGAACCCCAATGATGAATTATAGATAGTATATGATATATTTCAATTAAGATGGTTATGAATATATGTTTTTTAACCCTAGTAGAAATGATTGATTTTATGAATTATATTTTCAATAATTGTCTAAAATGATTGCAGGATCTCAACCAGGATCTATCTTGCTTAAACATTTTGGGCTAACTGTATTACATTTCTTGTTTTTATGGAACTTGTGATTTTAGGGCAATCCCAAAAGGGGACATCACAGTTCCATACTTAATATTTTTATTGTAAGATACTTCTAGTTGGTTCATTTCCAGATGCAAGGCGTTTTGATTTGCCTCATTTGTGGGCTGCAAAGTCTTGATTTGGATGTTTCAGCATCTGAAGTATATTTGATAAAACAAAGAATGAAAATGCCTCTTATTTGCATTTTGGCATTTATCTTATCATTTGATACACTGTAATGTGTATGTTTTGGCCTCAATAAATGGATTTTTACCTCAATTCAATTATATCAAGCCCCACTTTAAAAAATTTAGTGCCGTAAAGGAGAATCAACATACTACCAATTTTACCTGCCAACGCGGTTGGTCTGAATGGGCTTGAAAGAGCCCAGTGGAACTAGGCTGCATAATGAAATCTAGGATTAGCAGGAGAGGAAGGACCATATAAAGATATGATAGACAATCTTTGTTAATGTTTTCAGACCATTCGAGAACAATACAAACAATAATTCAGAAGCACGCTTAAGAATAAATATGACTTGCTAAGGAAATTGAATGGCAAAAATAAAATTTCAGTAGAAGGGGAGTCAATGTGAAAGGATAGTGAAATGATTGGAAAATAAACTAATTCATGTAGGGAATTCGATGGTCACTAAAAATTTAGAGGTAACATACTAAAATATGAAGAAGACAGGAAATGTAATGGCTGATGTAGTGGGCCATTTACAGGATGGAGAGGCTAGGCCAGATGATTTATATTCGTTGTTTGCCCTCCATGGCATCTGATTTAATATCAGAATAATGGGATAAAGTGGGAGAGAATGCCCTTCATCAAAAATTTTAAATTTTGATTTAAAAAGAGGAAAGGCTTATGGATTTTAAAAAGCATGCATGGTTTCTTTTCATGTCTTAATGTAAACGAGAACGCTAAAAGTAAAGAGAGTATCGTGAATAAATGACATAAGCAAACCAAAGCAATTGAGATATACTTGGAACCAAAGACGTGGATTTACCTATATCTGCATAGCTATGTTCTTCAATTTGATTTTTGAAATTTGTATCATCTTTTTTTTCTAATCTAATTAGCGAACATGATCTGGGAGTTTAAAACTCAGATCATGTTCTTTTTTCAGTCTGTCTAGTTAGCATCGACTTATGGTTGGTATCTCAGCGAACAAATATTGAAAGCTAGAGTTTCTTAATTCTAGGTACCTTAACAAACAAAAATATGCTGCCAATTTTATTGTTCAATACTGATAGTTTAATAGGTATTCATGCTAAAATGCCGAGCCCCTATATTTTTGCAGTCTTGCCAAGCCCTCTTGGTATGTTTTTGATTAAATAAGCAGCAAATAAGGGTGCTGACCCTGTTACAATCAAAGGCCCAATGGCAGAATTACAGAGGCCAAAAACAGACCACTTATAGCACACAGACAACACATCAATAGTGAGTTGGACTTTCAACCATAAAATGAAGATGAGTTTGGGAAGAGGAGGAAGAAAGAACTTTCCTTGTCGATGGACAACAGTCCAATCAATGCCATCATCTACAACATCATTACAAGGGAAAGCATAAAGCAAAACCTCCATAGAGGGCCTGTCAGCATACGAAGAGGCAGTAGGAAGTAGCGTGTTTATGGGAAACCCTCTTGGTATGTTAAAGTGGGAAGTAGTGTGTTCATGGCAGAAAAAAATGTGTTTTTCTTTAGACTTGCTTCGTGTGGATCATGAAGATGGACTTCTTGCTTATTTCACATGGTCACATCCTACTTCATTGGAATCAAATTGAATTTAGACTCCAATATTTCTGGCAGGGCAACTACTATATAATTAATACCATTGACTGAGTTTTTTTGGATGGTATGAAGGTTACACTGTTCAAAGATTTTAGTACAGACCACAACGCCTCTCCATAATTGTTATTGAGATCTTTATAATCTTGCTTGCCCCCACACACGAGATTCATGGCGACAAGTACTGAATTCTCACATTACATCTTGTGCCAAATTGGTTAGCTCCAAAAGTGGATCTTTTGTGCAAGTTATATCCCCAATTATCATCGAATTTGGAATCTTAAGAGAAGTGCAATGCACGAGTAATTGATATATTATCTATTATACAGACAATTTATAGTGTCATCCCCACTGTAAGTTTTAATGTGTTTGCCATTCATCCCCACTGTTATAGTCGACATAACTTCATAGTTATTTATCACCATAATTGTTGTACTCTTAATAGATGTCACATTAGCCTCCCTTGAATATGTGGAAACGTGTAAATTTTTCACCTAATTATGTTGCAGAAGCTATTCTCTAACGTTTCACACAACCTAACTCTTGATAGCTCTACTTTGGTGTCAAATGCCATTTTATATTGGGCATCTTACTACCTTGCCTACAAAGCTAATACCTTACGTAGAAGGCAATTTTTTATTGTTGACCAGTACAGTTTGAATAGTGAATTTCATCTACTTTCTTCGTATAATAACATGGTCATGTCAAGGGTTATTGCTTCTATTTTTCTATAAAAAAAACAATGCCATGAATATTCATTAAACATTTTAGAGGATTTTTCAGAATATTTTTTAAGAAAACAATCATAAATTATGAAAATAATATTTGTATCTAAACTTTAAAAAAATCATTGCATACAAAAATTATTTTAAACATAAACCTTTTTTTTTAAATGGCGGGTAAATTTTTAACGTGACCAGTGATGCCGGCATGGACACGCCCTCTGCTACCATATGAAACGCTTTTGATCCGGAGCTATGAATTGGTGAGGTCACAAACAGGGGACTCAGCTAAGGCACAAATCTGTGAGCATATTGGATCAATGAAGGCACAAGCTTGCAATCACAATGGTCCAGCAGGGTTTGAACCTTTGATGGGCACAACACCACCATCACTTAACCAACACATTATAGAACAAACCTACCTTAAACGTAAACCTAGATGACACTCTTCAAAACAATTTTAAAATTAAAAACCTGATTTTGAGTATTGTAACAAGAAACCTATATATCGATATTAACAATGGGTTATTAGGTAACATCTAGACAAAAATAATTGAACGAGTTGACACATATACGCCATCTTAAGAAGACACGTAAGATAATTGTCAACATTTACACACCAAAATCTCTGCACCTTTGTTTTAACAGGTTGGAATGATTGGAGAATCCATGTATAAAAGTAACATAAAGTTCAACTTTTCACTATTACAAATGAACAATTCATAGCATTATTCGTTGCTTAAATGATATGTTCTATACAATTCCAAAATCCGTGGTTTTTTCTGAGTACAGTTAGCATCTTTTTATCTCAGAGTAGACTCTCTAAAGGGTTTTGTTTCAACGGAAACTATTGTGAAATATGTTTGCTTTTAAGTGATGTTTGTTTATAGCTTTTGAAAAATGGATTCAAGGGAGACTTGTACAATTTGAATTTTTACCATTAAAAATATACGATAATTTTTTTTTTGTCATGTTGACGGATGACATTATTTATTTTTTGTGTAGATTATATAAACACTTTTGATCGTTTTGTTTTGAGTAGTGTTTGGGTCTTTGTCAATGAAAATGTTTATAGAAACATTGAAAATTTTAATTTATGAATTATGAACTTTAATATGACAATGGAGTTTTATTCTATGTTCCACCAAGTTTTAGGGGTGTTTTAGGGGTGTTTTAGGGATTAGGCGACACGTTTCGAGGATGGATTTTTAAGGCCATTTTTGGAAATGTGTGTGTGTGTGTGTGAGAGAGAGAGAGAGGGGGGGGGGGGGGGGGGGTAGTTGATTCGATCTGCATAAACCGCATCCATGGAATAGAGGGTTTTTATAGAGCAGCCAATCCTATTTCTATAGAGCTGCCTACCAACCCCCGCCCCACCCTCTCTCCATATCAACAACTATTCCTAATTTATCACCTTGCTGCCACTTCTACCACCCACCCACCCAGCCTCTCCCCCAACCTGCCCTGCAAAGAAGCCTATATATATATGAATGAATCATTTATCATATTGACATATACATTGTACAATCCTTAAAACACAACAATCTCCATGTTAACAAATGTCAGATGCATTCTTGTGGATAGTTAGTCGATATGCTTCTATTGAAACCTCAATAAATTGTTCAAAGCATGTATTGTTTACAACATTAGACTTGAGGAAATGTCCCTGAACTGTCCTCATCATTGAGACATCCATAGTATGGGGACATGGGTAGACAATCTAGTGGACGCATCCCTACGTATCATAGGGTTTTTTCTTAATCTTAACCTTAAAGGCATGTTGCTCCACCTTTTTTCAACATTTTAATGTGACTATAAGATTTCTTAAATGTAAAATAAGTGTAAATGTTAAGAAGAATTTAAAACCAAGACTAATGGTAAATTTATCATTTAAGAATGCAATATTCTTAGTTATGGGTGTTGTTATTTCTTGATGTATTTTAAGAATGCGAGATTCTTTAATTATGAGTGTCACTATTTCTTGATAGACTCTAGGAATGCAAAAATATTTAATCATGGGCATGACAAACTTAAATAAGACATAATTGGAGGTAAAAATAAAACATAACATATTTAGATATATTTTAAAGTATGGATCATTTTTCAAAATTTATAAACATGTTTTTAATTCTTTTAACACATTTTTTGATTGAATTGAAAATTTGATTGATTTTGATACGCAAGTTGTTGTCATGGGGACAACTCCTTTGATCAAATGTAATGGAGGAAAACATAAACCTCAAAATGGGGTGATATGATTTTTACATGGCTATTTCTACTAATTATTGATATGAAGAATGGACAGAAGGCTTATCAAATGTGAAGCCTCTCATGCTACAGGGGAGAGAGAAGAGTTGATTGTCCTAATATATAAACATTAACTCTTTCATATTGCACTTCATTAGATTAAAGGTGAATAGCTTGTGGCATGCTCTTAACTCTGCACTTTCCTCCAAAGTTGCTCTGCTAAACACTTTGCCAATATAGCCTATAGTTGCTCTTTGATCATAGTTTGAAATGGCTAAGGACTACCTTCTACCAAGAGCTACCTGAATGGCATACATCTTCCTCCCTAAAATATCAATGACAAACATCACAAAATTTTTCAAAACTATGTTGTCATGAACATGTCCTCAATTATCCATTTTTTATACGATGCCTTGCTCTGCAGCCCCTAATGGCTCTCCTGCCTCTCGCACTACAGGCTTGAATGGCTCTCCCGCCCATTCGAATTTGAATACTCTTGTTGTTGATGTCGCTCAGGTTGTGCCTCAGTCTGCTCTGTAGGCTCCTTTTGCGGTGGACGGTTCGGTCCTCGACCCCCTCCTATGGGTGTCGTCGTAAGTGTTGGTGTCGTTGTGGATGTTAGTGTTGTGGGTCACTCTGCGACTATTGTTGGCATTGACACTGTGGGTGATCCTATTGTGGTTGCCATGATCCCTCCCAAACCTCCTCTAGTTGCTGGTGGACAAAGCTTCGCTTGCATGGCCAGATCTGCTGCTCATCCTCTCAAGGGGATTTCCCCTCTCTCTTGTGTCAAGACCTCCCCTGTGGTGGTCTGTGGCTAGTAGGTTGTGGAGAATGTTGAGTTCTACCAACGCTGTGCGTTGGTTTGCAGATTTGCTAGATTGTGGCCTTCTCTCCAAGACCTCCATTGTTGGGTGAGTGATTCTTGGAAGCCCTTAGTTTCTCGCAACATTGAGCTTTTCTTCTGTGCTAAGGGTTTTTTTGTTGCTTCCTTTGCCTCTTCTCATGATTGAGATTTGATTCTGGGCAAGTTGTGGACTTGGGGTGTTCACTCTCTCTCTATCAAACCTTGGACAACCTCTTTCAACCCCTATACTAAACCTCTCAATGTGCGTCCAATATGGGTTCGCCTTCCTAATCTTCCCCTTCACTTCTAGGAGTACTCTTGTTACCATGTCATTGGTAACTCTATTGGCCGATTTTTGAAGCTTGATGATTCCACATCTTCCGTGGGTAATTCGACTTTTGCCCGCATTTTGATTGATATTGACATCTCTTCACCTCTCCTTGGGGATGTGGTTCTTATGGTTGATAGGCCATGGACTCAATTGTTGGATTATGAGGGGCCCCCCTTTCACTCTCGACGCTGCTTCTCAACTTGTCATTTAGCTTCGAATTGTTCTCTGTCTTACCACAGAGGTGCTACTACTTGGTGGAAGGATGCCACTGTTGATCACTTGATTGTCAATGTTGCAGATTTTGATGACTCCTCTCAGAAGGATGATGTCTCCTCCTGGGATGAGGTTGTGCCTCTTACTGTTGTTGATCCCCCTGCTACTGTTGTTGTGGCCTCCTCCAACCCAAAGGCTCCTGCTCTTGTTGCTCATGTTCTGCAACATTGCTCCTCTATTGGTGATTCTGCTCCAGATGTTCTACAACAACTTCTTGTTGTTGTGGACAGTAACCCTGCAAGGACCCTCCCCCCCCACTTGAATCTTCTTTTGATGAACCTAACAGTAGTATTGCCTAGACTGTTGTTTGTCGCAGGCAGAAGAGGAAGTCCTCCCCCTCCCACCCCCTTCCCCTTCCCCAAACGCCTCTACTTCATGGTGGGCCTCCTCACTCTTGAGTTGGATTTTGGGTTGTGACTGGTTTGACAGGCTTTTGCAGTGAACTTCTGGTTTGTTGTTCTTGGCTCGTTCGACTTTGATTTGTTTTGGGGTTCCTTTGTTTTGTTGCTTTTCTTTTACCGCCTACGGGTTCATCTACAAAGGGTCAACACCCTTGTTTTGTTGCTTTCTTTTTAAAAAACATGTCCTTAATTGAACAAATTCCTACCAATCATATCTACCATAACACCTTCAATCAACGAGATGATTATGTTAATTAATCTCCCAATTTGTGATGACAAATCCTCTTCCAAGTATGCAAATCCTCTTCTTGTTAGATTTTGTGAAAAGCGAGAACTGAGCCAAGATTTGATGTCGGTAGTAGGTCACATGCAACTCCACTCATAGATGATCAAAGATCAAAATAGTGGAATGGAGATAGAATCTGAAGAGAGAGAAAATAGAGACAAAGAAAGATAAATTGTAGAATACTCTCACTGAGCTATCACCGAACTTGTGAAGGTGAGAGGGGAGTGCTATATATATAGCAAAATAAGGGCATATACATTCAAGAGGAGCATTTCTCCTACCCATAAAAGGTGGGATGTTTTAAATATTTGTAAATACCAAAACATGTGGCATAACCTACTTAAATGGAAACAAAAGAGAAGTTATGAAAGGTGGCACTAAAGCTAAAAAAGGGTGAGAAACCCAACTATCCCATAACCTACTTAGGTAAGGACAAAATAGTGGTTATGAGAGGTGGCACAACGAGCCAAAAGAAGGTGTAAACTCAACTACCCATGTGTAGGAGAGAGTGATGCATGTAGCTGAAGTATTTTCCATTTCCTCATATTAATCACTCCTAATAACCTAATCAAGCTTAAATTTTAACTTAAAAGGGGAAATTTTTTATTCAGAAACAAGAAGAATACACAACTTAAATAATGTGTAGGAAAAAATGAATTACCCCCTAACATAAGGAAAATAAAAAACCTACATTGACACTTCCAAGCATGCACATTGTTGCCCAAAGATTGGTGCTTGCAATCCATTTTCCTTGTTCAAAAATGTCCATTGACACCTTCATTAAAGCATTTTGCACTCCACATGCATAGGATTGTAGATTTAGGATAATTTGATCTCTTAGTGGCAAATTTTCTGAGATTACCAAGGGATTCTCGTCATCACTTACGTTTTTTGAATTTGCATTTAGATATAGAACAACATGTCAGTCTAAATTGAGAATCTTGCAAAAATCTTTTGCATTGCTATGGTTTGACACAATCAAATCTTCATTACATATACTCTTTTTAGGAAATGCATATCTCTTGTCAAGTGATACATATACTCCATCTCCTTCTTTACTAATAAAATTTCTTCCTTAACCTTGTTGATTTCAAGATTAGGAGTAATATCCTCAATTATCATATCATCCTTATCTACAGATTTTTCAAGTGTGACAATATTCTTTTTGCCTCTCATTGTAGGCCCCATCACGATGGAAAACATAAATTTGTAATAGATTACAAATAAAATCCAAATAATCTAAAAATTTTACTGTAAAATCAAGGCCTAGATCTTACTTTCTATGAAAAACTCCAAGAAATTAGTTGATTTGCAACCTTAAGAGCGAATTTGGTGGAAATAATAATTATATAATAAATCACTTAATTATGCTCCACTTTCTCTAATTTTTTATTTTAGCAGCTTCAATATGTCCTTGAAAAACTCTCCAAAAATTAGGAAACGAGTTCACCCAAATCTAAGAGATACCTGCTTCCAAAAATGACCTCCAAATTTTATTTTTTTTGCCTCACCTTCACAATACCAAACTCATGTTTTGATTCCACTTGTAGTGAAGTAACTTACACGAGAATATAAAATATAATATAATATGAATTATGTTGCAAATACTTGATAATAGTAGAGAACAAAAAGTCGCTTTGAAGGGATAAACCTCTAAATTTCTTCAATGAGAAAAACTTCACCATTTGATGATTAAATAAGACTCTCAACCTCTAAGATATTCCCCGCTTATGCCTAGGATATCACCCAAGCCAACTTATATAACATATATTCACTAGGCTAACATAATTAACTAAATAAGGTATAACAATGATAATATGACTAAATTAAGAGTTAAGGTAGCCACTAGACGACTATTCATATCCCTAGAAATACTCTAATATTAATAATGTAGACAAAATGAGGTTCGGTGCCTAGGGGGTTTGGGACTTGATTAACATTTTTACATTGTTAGATAGAGCTCTAACACTAGATTTGGTTGGGGACATGTAACTCATAAAAACAACAAGAATCTAGTGATCTCTAGAAGCATACCACAAAAAGGGACAACAAGGGGATTGGGATAATCATAATTCATCATGACCAACAAGGGACATGATTGCACAAGGACAACACACACAACATAATATGTACAAGGAGAAAATCATTTCTTACAATAAGTAGTGTGTAATCTATAGTATCATGAATCAATAACTCCATGATGTCATTGGCTAAAATTTTGAGGTAACAAGCACTATGATTATACAGTTGGCCTAGTCGTGGATAACTTGTGCTCTTGGGAGAGAGGTCACAAGTTCAAATCCCACAAGGGGGTAAGGTATGTACGCCTCGTTTGTAGCACAGTTAGGTGCCTCCCGCATATTGCTCAAACCCATCTATGACCCATATACAAATTTTTGGCATCGTGGACTATAAAAGATTCTTTCCTTTTCCATATAAAATTTAAATAATCGTGCCACAATCCATATTCTTCTCCAATTTGAACAATTGAGTATCAACCTATTATTATATTTCCATATCAAACTTATAAGAAGCTCAAATGTTAAATCTTTATATTGCCAAGATATAAGGGGTAATTTTTCCCAAATTTTCTTTCATCCTTTGATCTAGCATTCCATAGGAGTATTATGTCATCATATTAGAAATCTCCTTGAAAAACCTTCTTTCAAATAGATGACTCAATATTTTCTCATGTGCCAATATCTTACCATCTACATCTCTTCTATCTACATCCACTTATATCAAATCATGTTTTGTTTGAGAAATAAAACCATTTCTTTCCTTGCCAACATTCTATAGGAGCATATACACAACAAATCTAAGTTGATTAGCATATTAACTTCAAATTCACAAGATAACTCAAATGATCTCTTACCAATAACCTCTTCAAATGTTATCTTATTAGTCCATGGTGCATACCTCCATCCATGGAAAGACTTATTAAATAGTGCAATGTATTGTTTATACCCATCCTTTTCTCTTGAAACATAATAATAGCAAAAGTATAGAGTGGAGTAGAGAAGAGGAGGTGGAAAATATTAGAATAATTCAAGCTTACCAAGACTAGTGCCTCTTCACGAGCTTCCTTGATTTTCATCCATTAGTCCCTTGCTCCATGGGAGTAATTTTTCATTCATATTGTCAACTAGAATAGAGAAAAGGAGAGAATCGATAGTTCCTTGGTCTTATTCATCATAATGTCTTCCTATTCATTTTTCCCCAAAACTCTCTACATTTTCATTTTTGGTTTATGAAAAAGAGTTGTTGCTGATTCTGGCTCTTGTTTTCTTGGGGAGTAATGGCATAGTAATCGTTCAATCACATATCTCCATTCTTATCAGGAAATGGAAACTTCCAGTGTCTGGACCTTTCACCTTGGATCACATGCAAAATATCTGAGTCTGGAATTGTAGGAAGGTGGAGAGAGCCATCCGAACTAGTGTAGGACAAGATCTTTTGAATGCAACATCGCCCCGGAGCTTATACCATTCTCAGGTGATATCCATATTTCTCTCCAACTCCTTTGATTTGCTCCAAAACTATGGGTTGTTAGTCCAAATTGCTATGCAATATGTTAAAGAGAAGTATATTAGTGGAGAAATTCTGGATAATGGAATCCAAAATTATGACCTCCATGGGGGTAGAGCATGGGTAGGAGGTTTGTTTCCAAGTAGATAACTAAAAAAAAAATTGGTGTTTGCTAAAATGTATGATGCAACAAAAATCAGTCTGGACTCAAACAATTGTAATGTCTTTGAAAGGGAATTGGCTATGTTTATGAACATCTTGACACCTATAGTAGCAACCCACTTCTCGAGGTCTTCTATGCCCCACACCACCTCCTCATTCACAAACCACACACCAAACAGGTGGTTGTCTTTCATCAGTAGGAGGACCCAGTACCTCAAATCTTCGGACTCCTTCTGGCTCTACCAGTCTGTGTACCTGACGAGGAAGTGGATAAACCAGCGAACAAAGAGATTGGGGAGAATGTTCCAAATATATGAAATGTTTTGTAGTGTTTTGGATATGTTTTTGCAGTGCTTTGGATATATAATCTGTAAAGCTAAAAGCTTTTTGTCTAGTAATCTTTTCCTATATATGTACATAGTTCGATCAATTTTTTTGCAGACCAAACTATCAACTCTAAAGAGGATTCTCAGTTGTTTTAGTAAGCTCCATAGGAATTTGTGTTCTAGGTACCAATTTTGGTGCGGACCCCTTCTATGGCCTTGTTAAAAAATATGGCTCTGTATTCCAGTTTTTTTTATGCTAAGCTTGTCTGACAAAGACAATCCTGTGGCTACCAATGTAATTTGTAAACATCTTATTATTATTGTAGATATTTTTAAATATTATTAATATAAGTATTCAAGCTTTTTGCCTTTTATTGAAAAAAATGAGATCAAAGTGTAGTCACATAAATCTGTCCACTTAATTAAATGAATACTTAGTATTTATTTGATTATTTAACCATCAATTAATGAATTAATTAAATTAATATTTAATTAATTTATCTTAACCCTCTTCTCCTATTAATTAAATAAATTATTCAATTTATTTGATTTAATTCACTTAACCAAATTCAGACCATTAATTAAATAAATAAATCATATTTGTTTAATTAAATCTTCTCTCACATTTAAATAAATTAATATTTATTTAAATCCCCCAAAATCCCACCTCTCACATTTAAATAAATTAACATTTATTTAAATCACCTTTATCCTCTACTCACTTGTATTTTCCTGGGTGAACTCACAAAGCTGGTTCCCACTTTTTGGTACATCCTGATTTTTGCTGAAATCATACATTTTTTGGAAAATATAATTATTTAAGCTTTAAGAGGTCCCATTTGAAGTAATTAATTGAAGAGAGTTAGATCAAAGGCTCTTAGATCAAAATTTCTTGGATAGAACTTCTCTACTTCTAAATCATACTTGCAATGGAGTCTCCTTTACATCTATCAAATGCTGATAAAAAACCAATTTTACATTAGCTTTTGAGGGGTCAAACGAATTCATTTAGAAGTTTTGTTTTTTTGAGGATTTAGTCCTTATTATAAGCTTTCCAAATAGTATAATTTTTAATATATTTAAGTTTATTAATATATTTTTATTTTATTTTTTATGAATGTAGGTTTTTCACCGAAGATGAACTTCTTTGTTCAATGCATTAGGAAAAATAGCAAAATAATTCAAAAAAATTCTGAAAAATATCTATGCCCTAGGTATTGATGTCTTCTTTCTAACAAAAAAAATAAAACTTAATTTTGATATATATAGAGCAAGTTATGTGTTCAAATGTACACCTATATCTAAATTATAATTAGTCGGACTTCAAAACTTAATAAAATAAAAAATATTCAACATATCACTATCAAACCAACTGCATGCCCTGGGTATTGATGTTACAAACCAAAATTTAAAAGAGATAAGTTTTTATCATTTATAGAAAAAAAATTATACGTTTCGGGATCCACATCACTCTTAAAAAATGTTGTTTCCTGTAAAAAACTACTTTTGAGGGAGATGGAAAAATCAATAAAATTTTATTCAAAAAAATTTGAAAAAAAATAATTTATAATCTACAAAAAGGATGTTACAAATCACTAGTTTACATCATCTTCAAATTCTTAACGATTTAAAAGTTATAGGTGTCGGAAAGTGAAGGTTTTTTGCAAAATGTTCATCTAAGTGTCAAAGTTGGTCAAAAAGTGGGAACCAGTATTGTGAGTTCACCCTCCTACAAATGCAAGTTGCACAATTATTTTAAATAAACAATTTATTTAAATCACCTTTATCCTCCACCCACTTGTATTTTCCTACAAAAGAAAGTTGCACAACTATTTTAAATAAATTATTTATTTAAAATCCTATTTATCCTCACCCACTTGAAACCTTTAATGGTTTCCCTTAAAGTATTCAAACTTGATGGCTTTAAAGTCTTCAAACTTGATGGCTTCCTTCTATAGTCTTTTTAAGACTTTAATGGTTTCCCTCAAAGTCTTCAAGCCTTTAATAGGTTTCCCTCAAAGTCTTCAAGCATTTTAATGCTTTATCTTCATTTTTCTCATTTAAATAAATTAATATTTATTTGAATATTTATCCAAATGCAAATTACACCATTTAATTGAAATAAATGATTTTATTTTAATTGAAAATACCAAAATTTCTCCCACTTGCATTTTCCTACAAAATCCACTTGCATGCCTAAACCCCTTCTAGAATTTTCTAATCACTTCTAAATAACCTAACCCCTTCTCTAAACTTTGTCACATTCCTAAGCAAAAGGGAAGTCACTTCTCAAACCCTCAAAGTCTTTGATAACCATTAAAGGCTTTCAACCTTCAACCACTAAATGGCTCAAAGTCTTTGATAACCATTGAAGGCTTTCAACCTTCAACCACGTAATCCTCAAAGTCTCCAATAACCATTAATGGTTACCTCAAACCCTCCCGCATGGTTAAAACATTTGTTTTGACTCAACCTCTACCCAACCCAAAGGTCTCATCAGGCCATTAATGCTTTGACCATGATTATCTCTTAAACATTTGCACAAAGGTTTATCCTTGGATTAACTCTTAATCCAGTGGGTAATCTTAATTTGGACTTGACCCTTAGCCTCTAGATAACCATGAGGTCTTCTCAGGCCTTTAATGTCTCCAACCTCTTCTCTCAACCCAATCCTATGTTGACACTTGTCACCATTTTATTGGTGCCAATTGTGCACATGGATCCCCAACTTTCAAACTTGACCCTTGATTAAACCATTCAATCTTAACCCTTCATTTCCCCATTTCTTCTATAAATAGAACCCTTCTCCTCAAGAAAAAAAAGGAAGCATTAGAGTATTGTTGTTATACTGGCATTAGCATAGAGCTTTCTCATAGCATCACTATCTACACTTGCATAGCATTTGCTTATCATATTCAACTATCTTGAATCTCCATATGGCATCCATGGCTAGTGCTAAAAGCTGAGAGCTACACTCATTTGGGACTTGGAGAGGAGAGGAACAAGGGAGGAGCAACTATGAGCATCTTGATTAGCATTTGGAGGAGTATAGTTTATCTATTCTATGTTTGTATGCTTTCTATTTCATGCTTAATATCTCTCTTGATATGCCTGTTTAGGATAATCTTTTGTTGCTAACACTAACGTTTGTTTCTTGTGCTCTTGTGTGTGTTGCCATCAAATAGATTTTCTAATCCTTTTTGCAGAGCATCATTTGGTGAACCCGACGTGAATCCAAACACCAAAAAGATCAACTTTTTTTTTTAACCAATAACATGTTTGAATGTTGAAAATGTCACACAGGTTGCGCTTTTGACACTGTTTTGGCGTGTTTGACATTGTTTTGGTGCTATTCACCTTGTTTCAGCGCTTTTCCCTTCTCTGTCTTTCCCTTTCTTTTAGTGCGTTTGTGTTAAATAGCGCCTCTGTTCAAACACAGACTAGCGCTATTGTAACAAAACGTTGTACAAATCACCTTGTAACCAAAAAAAAAAAAATTAGGCTTGTAGAAGCCCACCAAAAAATGCGGATTTTTCTAACTAATTGTCTTTTATGCAGGTTCTAATCTTTTTGTGCAGGGGAAGGAGTTAGTTTAAATGCTTTAAAAGTTTCTTTTTTACTTTCTTTCAACAAAAGTTGGTTAAAAAGAATCCATTTTTCCTTCTTGCACAAGTTAAAATAAACCTCACATTTTATTTTAGAGTGCATAAAATGAACCTCAAACTTGTTTTTGGTGCTTAAAAAGAAAATTCATCTTTCTTTATTGCAAAGTAAAAAAAAAAAACAACAAACTTCAAAATTTTGCTTTCATTGCAAGTTAGGGATACATTTTGTTTTGGTGCTTAAAATCAACAAACAAATTTGCTTTCCTTGCATCAAATCTAAAAATCACAAGCCACACTTCAAATTTTGGTGCAATTAAAAAACTTACAATCCACTTGTTCCAATTTTTGCAAACAAATTTTACTTCAAGCAACAAAACGTGTTTTTCATTAAGTTGACCAGGATTTTCGAATTCTAGATTACAAAAACACATTGCTTTTTGAAGTTAAAAAGAACACCAATGCCTGTTGGAGCAACATCTCCAAATAGTTAGACCACATTTTGACATGATGGATTAAAAAGAACAAGTGTTTTACGTGTTTGGCACGCTTGTGCAAAAAGTCAGTCGAGTGATCCTACTTCTAACACACACTATCCTCTCCCTTGGCTCTCGTGGTCCTAGGTGCAAGAGAAAAGTGTTAGTAACACTCAAAATTTTATCTTTTTAAGAGAGGCCTGCCAAGAGACACATCACTCTTGGGAACGACCTCGAGCGGTAAATCCTTCGAGCCGCTATAGAAATCAGGTGAGAGCGAAAGTTGTAGCCTTGGGTATAGTTGTTCCTACAGTGTAACTGGCCGAAAGGACAAATGGGCCCCACCACCAGTTACAAGGCTCTTAAGTGAGTCACTGCAGAATGAACTTATGTCCAAAAACATCGAACATGACTAAACACTTTTAAATAGTAGCCCACCCATTCTATTGATTGAGGATATTTGCGATATAATTTAGTGTAAGAGCATAGATGGTTTTGCTCCCAAGATACTCACCATACATATTTCCTTGAGTAGAAACATAGCTTTTTGAAAAGCCACTTGTGGCTTGATAAAAGTGGTGACTCCCCCATCATAGGGATCATCTATTTGTTATGCTCGTGCAAGACTTAGTATATCACATCCTTACCTGCCACGACGGGATTCATAAGGTATGTAGTACCAAAGTCGAAGAAATATCAAGATGTGGGCTAAATTTATCACAACTGGCCATTTGACCTTAGGGATAAGAAGTGTTTGAAGTGTGTTCGTTTTAAAGACCTAGTGCAAATTGAGCTGACTTCAGGCTTTGGAAATACACCTTAAAATACATCTAAAGGAAGGGTCATATACAAGTCCAAGAATTGGGTTGATCTAAACCCATGCTCATTTGTGCCTTTTAGGCAACATTCTTGTGTTTGTGTGCTTGCTTTGTTTTCTTGTCAAAGAAAAATCAGAAAATCACTTCCCAAAAACAAAGTATTCATCCAACCAAACATCTGTCAAAACAAACCAGAAACATCAAAAACAAAGTGCAAACAAAGAGTCAAAAACTTTATGACCATTCTTCACATCTTGCGAAAGAAGAAGAGTCATCAGAATATCAACTTGAAAAGAAGACCATTAAGCTCAAAGGCTTTTATCAAAAGAAGGAAGTTCTTCTATATCAATCGACAAATCTTTGTCTCACATAGAGTCTTTCTACATCGTATGCGTCTCTACCTTCAAGGCAAAACAAACGAATTTGATTATGAATCATTGAACCGCAGAGCTTTTATGCAATATAGAGCTCTGAGTTATCACAAAAATCAAGGAGGAAAGATTAATCCAAACTTCTTCCCAAACATCTGTATCACCTACAACACAGCTCGAGAAATACCACCAACACCCGAAAGGGAAGAGATAGAGTTTGTCCCATTTGTAACACAAAGTTTTTATTGAAAGTTGAAAACATTTTCATCCATCATCTCACTCATACATCATCATTTCATCATCAATCCATCCCCAACTCTCAAAACACTAAGAGGTTCTTGTCCCAAAATTCTCTTTTAGATATTGCTTGAAATCAAAACACATTACATCACTTTTTAGATTGTTTCTACATCTAGGATAAGCTCATCCTAAGAGACACATCTACGCAGGTTAAAACTAGTTCATGAGTGAATCCTCTCATTACTAGGTAGTTAAATCTGTAACACATCTCAGATTTCTCTACACCTTATCACATCCAAAACTTATCAAACAAACAAGCAATTCAAAGAAGGAATTTTGGTTACATCCACCTTAAAAGTGCTAGAGATCCACGTGCAACACAATTCACCAATCATCAACCTTTCATTTCATCAAAAACTCATCATTATTTTCACACAACTTCAACAATAGCTTGCAAGCAAAATGGTTCAAACCCGATCACAGTCAAGGCAACGAGAAATAGAAAGGGAAGTCGAAGAAGAGGAAAATCTCAATGAATTTCAAGAAGCACTTGGAGGAAATGCAGATGATGAAAACCCAAGTACTCCCACTCCTGCAACAATAGAAAGGGCTCAGCATAACCCTCTCTTTAACAGACTTTTTGACAAAATACTTAGGAGCAATGCGGATGCTCACTTCTTAAGACTCGCTCAAGAAGGAGCAAAACTCCCCTCTGACTTTGATCTTGCCCAATTAAGACAAGCATCAGAAAGACAAAGTCGCCATGAAGAGGAAAGAGGTAGAGATCCCATCAGATATAACATTCCTCGAGGTAATCCACCACCTCCTCCTCCAAATGAAATGGAGATGTTGCGGCAACAAGTCGATAATCTCGCCCAACAGCTTCATAGTGGTATCAAGACTAACCAATTCTCACTCAATGACATCTGTCCCTATCCTTTTGATAGGAATCTTTATATGCCACCCTTTCCAAGAGGATTCGAAACACCCAAATTCGAAAAATATAGGGGAAAGGGAGATCCTCGTGATCATGTCAGAGAATTTCATTCCGTTTGGCTTGAAGTGGCATATGAAGACACCTACCTAATGCGCCTTTTTCCCCAAAGCTTGGGAGGAACAACCACATCATGGTTTTCCCGACTACCAGGAGGCATTAGAACATTTGAGGAACTCATCCAGAAGTTCCTAGCTCATTACTCTCATAACATTGAACGCGATGTCACCATGGCTGATCTATGTAACACCAAACAAAAACTAGGTGAGCAATTCTCAGTATTCCTGCAACGATGGCGCCAAATGTCTAGCAGACGTTCTCTTCAGTTACCTGAACGAGAACTAGTGGAAATATTCATTTCCAACTTAAACGAAGAAATGGAATTTCACCTGGATGTCAAAGACACAGACTCTTTTAATGATATGATCACCAAAGGTTTAAAATGTGAACAGGCACTCATCAAGAAAGGACTCATCAAAATCTTTAAGGAATCAAAAGATGGTCCTCGCCCACGCTTCAATAGCGATAAACCAAACTTCTGGAATAAAAACAAGAATATTGTCAATGACGGGGTTGTGGATGCCAAGACTGTCCAAAATGCACAACCTGTGGTTTGGTTTGCAGGACAAAATCCTCCACCTCAGAATAACACAAATGTTCCGTCCAATCAAGGTCGCATCACATCTCATGATGAACCTAGACCTCGTCAGCAAAAATAGAAACGCACATACACTCCCTTAGGGGAACCCATTGAAACAGTGTTGCGACAACTCCTCTCTCAAAATTTGGTCACTCTACCTAAGCTATCAAACTATGAGCCTCAAGTCAAACCGGCATGGTGGAGAGATACTGAACACTATGAATTCCATCAAGGAAGAGGGCACAAGACAAGTAATTGTCACCGATTGAAAGATCTCATTCAGGATCTTATTGATCGAGGAGAAATTGAAATTGAAGGACATAACCCTAAAACAACCAATAATGATCATCTGATGTTCAAAAATCCACTTCCATCACAAGATCAAAGGGATCCTTCCACTTCCAGACGAGGCACTGATACCACTGATTATACACAGGCTACGTATAATTACACTGTAAATCATTTGTATGATGTCAATGAACAAGTTGCAACTATAACCTTCAAAAATCCCAACTCAAATTGCAATGTTGTTACACGCCACAACAAAGTTACCATAAAGGCAGCTCCACAAGGCACCACCTCCATCCCAAAGCAGTACAATCTTGTGGAACAATTAGACAAAACCCCTGCGCTTATATCCATTTTAGAGCTTTTACGTCTATCGCCATCTCATAAAACTATCTTGGATCAAGCACTCCAAGAGGCGTCAGTCCCTACAAATCTGAATACAGACCAATTTCAAGCCATGGTTGGAAATCTAAAGTCCTCACCTTGTCTCACTTTTTCCGAAAGTGACAACTCTTCCTTCCAGCAACCTCATAACGCCTCACTCCACATCGAAGGATTTATTAACCAGCATAGGATCAAGTGAGTCTTGATCGATAATGGAGCAGGCCTGAATATTTGTACACTACAGTTGGTCACAGCATTGGGATATGTAGTAGAATCAGTGGATCCTCGCAAGAAGATCACAATCAAAGCCTATGACGATGCAGAGCGTTCATCCAAAGGAGCTATGGTACTCCCAATCCGAGTGGGCCCCGTGGTAAAGCACATCATCTGTCAGGTTCTGGACCTTCCTCTACCATATAATCTATTATTAGGAAGACCTTGGATACATGCCATGCAAGCCGTTCCATCTACCTACCATCAATGTATCAAGTTCCCACATAACGGTGTAGAGATCACAATTCTGGGCGATGCAAACCCCTTTGCATTTTGCCATAATATCAGCCATCAATCAGAGATTACTGTTCCTAATAATAGAGAAGCCATTTCCTCCACATCATATATAAGTCCAGCCTCTCTTGCTAGTTCGAACACCACTATACCAAAGCAAGAAAAGCTTAAGATGAAAATAGCAGAGGAAGGTCCCGGGGAATACAACTTGAGTCAACTCTTTTGTGTGGGACAGATGCCCACTTCTCCTAGAACACATGGTAAACCACAGCAATTACTCCAGCAACCACTAATCACGCCTGCATGTGCTTTAACGCCTTTCATCCTTGGAAAGAGTCAAGAAGAAGAAACCCAAGATGAGGACTTAGCAAAATGGATCTATAAAGATCCCATCACCACTGATCTACCACAAGTTAAACTTCCTATGGATCAGTATGGCAAAGGTCTCCTCATTATGCAACGAATGGGGTATGATGGTCAGAGTGCCTTGGGATATTGTAAACAAGGACGACATGAACCTCTACTACCAGAATTCAAGCCCAAAGGTAACACAGGCCTAGGCTTTGAGAAAGAGATCTTTCCTAAACTCAAGTTCAAAGGAAAACCCAGCAAACCATTTTGTCCACCTACTGTAAAGCGAACGCCTTTCATAATCAAAGCACCCTCAAGCACCATCCCAACTGCCCCACTGAGGCTCACAACCCCAACACAACCATCTACAATAGCAATCATCCCACCAAGCGAACCAGTAATCCCATCAATAGTACCATTAACAGCAGCAACTGTATCAGAACCCGCAACAACATCTATGGCACCCGCAGTTCCAACAGAAACCACTAAGTCAATACTACCAATACTTCCTGTATCAGATTCTTTAATCTCCATCAACCGCCCTACAACACCGATCATTACAAAGGTACATCAACCAATCACACCTGCAGTATTTAACTCAAAGGACATCCCAGTATGGTATAGTAATCGGATGCTGGAAAGTGACTTAGAGACCGACTCACATGAGTGGGAATTTGATTCTGTACAGCTTAACACTTCAGATGAGGAAGACACATCACCACCTCCACCACGCAAAGATATCCCTGTTTACGGAGAAGCACAGATAAAGACCACTTGGGTTCTTGAACTGGAAACACCTCCACCACGCAAAGATATCCCTGTTTACGGAGAAGCACAGATAAAGACCACTTGGGTTCTTGAACTAGAAACATCTTCCACAGACCCTACGTCTCATCCTACACCTGATTCTGACAGGGAAACTACCATCAACGACCTTCACCATAACGTCTTAACCCTCACTGATACATCTAACGCACTCAACCTAATCGATGAAGTAATGCCCATTATCCACCCTGAACTCATCGAATGGAACCAACCAAATCCCCCATGCCTTGACTTCTTCCAAAACGATGAGGCCATCATTGACTTTTTGGAATTAAGGGATAACCTACCAAGCGGGGATCACAAAGCTGGATTCGCCATCGAACTTAATAGCGCAACATACTTCGGGGCGGATGTCAAACCTTTCAGCTACAAAAATATAACAATAAAACATGGATCTTCCATTGAAAACCACATTGTGGCACTATTTGATCTGACAAAAGTAAAAAGAAAGAGTGTATCCAATGGTGAAAACCTCTCTGAGGCGCCTGAGGATGAAGGGTTTGACATTCTCCCTGCTAGTACACAACAGGAACGATCAACGATTCTCATCGAGGAAACCAAAGAATACAATGTGGGGACTCCTGAAAATCCTCATCTCATACATCTAGCATCTCTTCTCACTCCAGAGGAACAACCTAAGTTTATAGAGTTCTTCCAGAAGCGTCAGATCAACTTTGCATGGTCATATGCAGACATGCCTGGGCTTGATCCTGATTTAGTCATGCATCACCTCACCGTAGCAAAAGGAGCCAAACCTGTCAAGCAAAAGCTTCGTAAGATGCATCCTCAGATTGCAGTACTAGTCAAAACAGAACTCAAGAAACTCCTAGATGTTGGTTTCATTAGACCAATTGATTATGCAGAATGGATCTCCAATATTGTTCCTGTTGGCAAACCAAAAGGGGGCATCCGCATTTGTACTGACTTCAGAGATCTGAATAAGGCATGTCCTAAGGATGACTTCCCCCTTCCAAATATCGATATCATAGTGGATTTGACAGCAGGACATGCCATGCTTTCACTCATGGATGGCTTTTTAGGATACAATCAGATAAAGATCGCACCAGAAGATCAACATAAGACTGCCTTCACCTATCCATGGGGCACATATTGCTGGAATGTAATGCCCTTCGGTCTCAAAAATGCAGGAGCAACCTATCAAAGAGCAATGACCACCATCTTCCATGACATGATGCATACTATAATGGAAGATTATGTTGATGACTTATTAGCAAAATCACTCACTAGAGAAGGTCATTTGGACATATTAGAGAGAATCTTTGATAGACTGGAACAATATCATGTTCGACTCAACCCAAAGAAATGTGTCTTTGGAGTGACCTCCGGGAAGCTTCTAGGATACATTGTCTCAAGCAAAGGTATTGAGGTCGACCTAGCAAAGGCAAAAGCAATCATGGACATGCCACCTCCAAAGAATATTAGTCAATTAAGGACCCTACAAGGATGACTTCAATCCATCTGAAGATTCATTGCACAATTGGCTGATAAGTGTCACCCATTCACACACCTGCTACACAAGAATATCCGCTTTCAGTGGGATGCCCGATGCCAATAAGCATTTCAGACACTTAAAGACTATCTCATCAATCCACCATTGTTGATGCCACCAGATCCAAGTAGACCGTTGTTACTCTATATCTCAGCAACAAGTACAACATTGGGTGTACTACTGGCACAACATAATGCAGAAGGAAAAGAGTGTGTTGTTTACTACATCTCTCGCACACTGGTGGGCTATGAACTCAATTACACACCTATTGAGCGAGCTTGCCTAGCAGTAATCTTGACAGCCACTAAACTGAGGCACTATCTGTTAACACACAAAGTACAACTCATTGCAAAGATTGATCCACTCAAGTATTTACTCAGCAAAGCAGCATTGACAGGCTGCTTGGCCAAATGGGTGATGATTCTAAGTGAATTTGACATTGAGTATGTGGACCGAAAGGCTATCAAAGGTCAAGTTATTGCAGATCAGTTGGCCGATGCACCACTCACAGGCGACCATCCTCTTATTTCCAATTTTCCAGATGAAGAGATATTCATGATCACAACAGCACAACCATGGAAACTACATTTTGATGGTTCATACACTAGGCACGGCTCGGGGGTAGGCATTATGTTTATCACACCTCAGGGTGATAGCATCCCGAAGTCTTACAGGCTCACATTTCCATGCACAAACAACATAGCAGAGTATGAGGCCTTGATCACAGGACTCAGGTTAGCCGTACAATGGAAATTACAAGAACTACAAGTATATGGCAATTCCCAACTAGTCATTCGACAAGCAACAGATGAATATCAGACCAAAGATGATAAACTCATGCCATATAAGAAAATGGTGGACACTCTAAAGACATCATTTACTACTATCACTTTTGAGCAGATACCAAGAGATCAGAATCGAGCTGTTGACGCCATGGCTACCATCGCATCTCTACTAGATCTTCCACAGAATTCAACACGCTACGAGTTCTTGGTAGAACAACTTTGGATCCCCGCTTATGATATCCCCGAATCCGAAATGATATGTCGCCTTGTCGGTTCTGAATCCCCATGGTACGGTGAGTTCTACACCTATCTCCGCGATCACACCCTTCCTCCCAACCAATCAAATAACCAACGTAAAACCTTCATTGGCCAAACTGCTCAATATACCATTATTGCCGAAACCCTATACCGACGCGGTCTTGATGGTACTCTCCTTCGATGTCTAGAACAAGATGAGATAACAAAGGCTTTGGAAGAGGTACATGAAGGAATTTGTGGGACTCACTCAAGTGGTCCGTCACTAGCCAAGAAACTCATGCGAGCTGGATATTATTGGCCATCTATGGAAAAAGATTCCTACTACTTTGTCAAAAAATGCAAGAAATGTCAAGTTCATGGTGACCTGATACATGCACCGGCCTAGGAACTGCAACCAATCACAACACCATGGCCTTTTTGTCAATGGGGCCTTGACCTTGTGGGTAAAATCCATCCATCTTCATCCAATGGCCATAAATTCATTATTACCGCCACCGAATATTTCACAAAGTGGATCTAAGCTGTTCCACTTACCCAAGTCACCGGCAAGCAGATCACCTCATTCATCCTCAACTACATCATCTGCCGGTATGGTGTGCCCATGTCCATCATCACAGATAACGGTCTTCCTTTCAAAAATCAGGATGTCCGTGAACTTTGTGAGAAATTTCACATCCAACATCGCTTTTCCACCCCCTATTACCCACAAGGCAATGGTCAGGCCGAAGCATCCAATAAAAACATATTGAGGATCCTAAAGAAGACATTCAATGATGTCGGCCATGATTGGCATGTTCAACTAAATCCAGCGCTATGGGCATATCGAACTAGCATTCGAACCCCTACAGGTGCAACTCCTTATTCATTGGTCTATGGTGCAAAAGCTATCTTGCCTATTGAGGTCGAGATACCATCATTACGGGTTTCCTTGCACAATCTCATCGATGATGAAGCTTACAGAGTCTCATGTCTTCAGGACTTAGAGTTACTTGATGAGAAGCGACAAGCTGCATACAATCATCTCAAAGCCTATCAACAGCGCATGAGCAGAAGCTACAATCACCAAGTTAGGCCTCGTACATTTGAGGTAGGTGATCTTGTTCTCTAAGAGAATCCTCGCCACCAACCAAACAGAGAACATCAGGGCAAGTTTGAATCAAACTGGCTGGGCCCATATGTTGTCACTGCTGTGTTCGGGTCCGGGGCATATCAGTTGGCTACATCAGAAGGAGAACCGCTTGCAGATCCAATCAACAGCATGCACCTCAAACGGTTTTATACCTAAGTTGTACAGAGCATCAGGCTCCCCTGCATACTAGAAAATACCAAAAACATTCAAAAAAATGTCCTGAAGAAAATACAAAAGCATTCAAAAAATTAAAGAAAAATCATGCATCCAAACGGTGAACAACCACTCTGGTGGCACCTTGGGTAAGTACGATGGTGAAAACCTGGCAAACAGGCGCCACTCGTAAAGGCTATGGCTCCATTGTCTTTCAGACTTGTTGCGATCACATCTACTTCATACATACATCCATCCATCCATCAACCATGGCTTGTTATTCCTCTGCAATTATGATAGTACTCCATACATCTTGCATCCCGCCTTTTCATAGTCATGTCTAAAACTGGGGGCAATGCCTTTAACCTATTGATGGAAGTGGATTCTACATTGTCTTATGATTCATTAAGTTCTTCATTCAAACAATCATCAAAAATCCAAAAACATTCAAAAATATCTCGCAAAAATACCAAAAACATTCAAAACAATTCAAAATCCAAAAACATTGACAAAACCATTGAAAAATCACACAAAAACATGGCAACACCTTGTACATACCCATCCATGCAGATACCAAAATAAACATTGACAAACTACTCACACAATGACCATTTACCAATCAACCACACAATCAACATCAACAATCAAACTGTCTTCAACAAGGATGCATCCTTCCTTACCAAAACAAAGACAAAAGTGACGTTTTCTTTGACAAGAAAATTATGTTAAGCTATCAAATACTTGGTTGATTTGTGAGTACAATCGTTTGTTTATCTATATCAGGATCTTGCAGCATTGTTTTGTATCGTTTGCGCATTATTTCCGATGAAGTTCTAGGGCATGTACTAATGGTGGCTACGTGGGAAGTTCACCAACCTACGTGATCTTATGCCAAATGTAGTCATAGATCACTACGGCTTGCTGACTACAGCGTATACCTCGACCATATGAGCATGAACCATTACCAAGGATCCATATTCTTTATTCTTTATGTATATACTGTTTGTTTGCAGGTACAATGCTCTTCCTTTGGTTCCTCCTACCTCATCCAAACTAGATAAAGGTTTTTATCTCTTAGTACGGTATGCACTTGTCTCAGGATATGATCAACCTAAGATCAAGGAGGACGATCCAAGTCATGCATGAAAGGAGATAATCCTTGTCTGTTCCGCAAGCAATACTCAGGTCAACTTGATCCATTATATCAAGTTGCTTGTATTAACTTGCTATATAAAATCCATGTAAGGAATACTCAGGTCATCTTGAATCATTATGTCAAGATGCTTGTATTCTCTTCCAACATTTTAAAGCTCAATGATGAAAAATAAAGCACCATGGATCATCATTCCATCTCATTTGTATATAGTGCATTCCATTGCATTCCATCCATCCATACATTCATAAATAGCTGCATATCATTCATACATAGTAATGACAATGGATACTCTATTTTCCTCTTCTTCCATAGGAATGTAATAGGTCCTCCATTTCTTCTATCTAACATTGAACCCCCCACCCTCCCCATCTCGATAATCATCATCACATACCCTACATCGTGTCCCAATCAACCTAATCAAGCCACGTTCATCACCATCCATCTCTAAATAGGAGGGATTGTGTTTCCTATCCTAAGTCATCCAATAAGTCAAGAAAGTTACTCTATTTTGCATAGGTACATCGACTCCCACACACCTAGACTATCAACAGATACTCTAATCAAGTATCTTCGAGTCTTAACAGGTAATCGATTATGGAAAACCTAGACTACAACAGGCATTTATCATAATGACCTAGTCTCAACGGGGCTGCCATGATTCCCCACAACCATCCATCACACGCACACACTATCAATTGATCAACCAATCAAACACAATCACATCGGACAATTACATCAATTGTCTACGTCTCAACGAGTATTTTGCTTCATATACCTTGACTTCATCGGGCAATTACATCAATTGTCTAAGTCACATCAGGTCACTTTGATTCACTTACTCAGACTTTATCATGTCCAAGCGACCAACTGACATCAACTGTCACGCTTTGACTTGACCGGGGCAATTAAACCGATTGCACCAAATTGTCTAACCAATTTTGATCAATTGTATAGCATCAATCAAAACCCCACACTACATCTGCTATGTATCTCTTGCATGACCTCAGGGTACCCACTGGCTTGTTGTTTCTTCATATTCACTCCATTTTCTCCCATTCTTTCATCATTAGTTCTAATTTCTTCTATTCTACCTCCCCTCCACTTTTCATTCTTTTTCGAGAGATCGCCCGATTTTTCAAAAAAAAAAAAAAATCGGCCCATCTCTCGAGGGGGCATACCACCCATTAAATTTACATTTTATGGGGCATTTCTTCACACCTATTTTTCTTTCTTTGAAACGACGCGATAAACCGCACCGTCTCAAAGAGGGGCAAATGTAGTCACATAAATCTGTCCACTTAATTAAATGAATACTTAGTATTTATTTGATTATTTAACCATCAATTAATGAATTAATTAAATTAATATTTAATTAATTCATCTTAACCCTCTTCTCCTATTAATTAAATAAATTATTCAATTTATTTGATTTAATTCACTTAACCAAATTCAGACCATTAATTAAATAAATAAATCATATTTGTTTAATTAAATCTTCTCTCACATTTAAATAAATTAATATTTATTTAAATCCCCCAAAATCCCGCCTCTCACATTTAAATAAATTAACATTTATTTAAATCACCTTTATCCTCTACCCACTTGTATTTTCCTACAAATGCAAGTTGCACAATTATTTTAAATAAATAATTTATTTAAATCACCTTTATCCTCCACCCACTTGTATTTTCCTACAAAAGCAAGTTGCACAACTATTTTAAATAAATTATTTATTTAAAATCCTATTTATCCTCACCCACTTGAAACCTTTAATGGTTTCCCTTAAAGTATTCAAACTTGATGGCTTTAAAGTCTTCAAACTTGATGGCTTCCTTCTATAGTCTTCTTAAGACTTTAATGGTTTTCCTTAAAGTCTTCAAGCCTTTAATAGGTTTCCCTCAAAGTCTTCAAGCATTTTAATGCTTTATCTTCATTTTTCTCATTTAAATAAATTAATATTTATTTGAATATTTATCCAAATGCAAATTACACCATTTAATTGAAATAAATGATTTTATTTTAATTGAAAATACCAAAATTTCTCCCACTTGCATTTTCCTACAAAATCCACTTGCATGCCTAAACCCCTTCTAGAATTTTCTAATCACTTCTAAATAACCTAACCCCTTCTCTAAACTTTGTCACATTCCTAAGCAAAAGGGAAGTCACTTCTCAAACCCTCAAAGTCTTTGATAACCATTAAAGGCTTTCAACCTTCAACCACTAAATGGCTCAAAGTCTTTGATAACCATTGAAGGCTTTCAACCTTCAACCACGTAATCCCCAAAGTCTCCAATAACCATTAATGGTTACCTCAAACCCTCCCGCATGGTTAAAACATTTGTTTTGACTCAACCTCTACCCAACCCAAAGGTCTCATCAGGCCATTAATGCTTTGACCATGATTATCTCTTAAACATTTGCACAAAGGTTTATCCTTGGATTAACTCTTAATCCGGTGGGTAATCTTAATTTGGACTTGACCCTTAGCCTCTAGATAACCATGAGGTCTTCTCAGGCCTTTAATGTCTCCAACCTCTTCTCTCAACCCAATCCTATGTTGACACTTGTCACCATTTTATTGGTGCCAATTGTGCACATGGATCCCCAACTTTCAAACTTGGCCCTTGATTAAACCATTCAATCTTAACCCTTCATTTCCCCATTTCTTCTATAAATAGAACCCTTCTCCTCAAGCAAAAAAAGGAAGCATTAGAGTATTGTTGTTATACTGGCATTAGCATAGAACTTTCTCATAGCATCACTATCTACACTTGCATAGCATTTGCTTATCATATTCAACTATCTTGAATCTCCATATGGCATCCATGGCTAGTGCTAAAAGCTGAGAGCTACACTCATTTGGGACTTGGAGAGGAGAGGAACAAGGGAGGAGCAACTATGAGCATCTTGATTAGCATTTGGAGGAGTATAGTTTATCTATTCTATGTTTGTATGCTTTCTATTTCATGCTTAATATCTCTCTTGATATGCCTGTTTAGGATAATCTTTTGTTGCTAACACTAACGTTTGTTTCTTGTGCTCTTGTGTGTGTTGCCATCAAACAGATTTTCTAATCCTTTTTGCAGAGCATCACAAAGTATGATGCTTCATTTTTAGTCTTATCATTATCCTCAACAATGTGCATCAGTTTCTCTTCCTTGTGTAGGTTGACCTCTTCCTCATGTAATAAAACAATAGAATATGGTAGGTCCATTTAATTGTGGGGTAAAGTCAAGTAACTCGCAAGAGGAATGCAATGAATGAATTGAATAAAAAAAGAATATCCTTATCTTTTGGTCTTCATTTTCTTTGTCCTCACATTGTCCATCTAGTGGGTGGAATTGAATTGCTTGTGCTTTACCATGTGATGGTCTCCTTGATTAGTGTTTAGTATACATGTTTTGTGCTTTACCATGTCATGGTCTCCTTGATTAGTGTTTAGTATACATGTTTAGCAACCCTGGAGTGGTCGTATTTTTTCTTCTCTGGTTCTTGCATGGTGTGATTCAAATAATTGTCTGAACTGACTTGAGTATCTATGATTGACTTCTAAGTGTGAATTCTATACTGCATTATGTGAGTGTTGCTTTTAGATGTGATAGAGATTTAATTTTTTTTTTTTGTCATGAGATGTTAAAAATATGTTGAAAATTCTATACTTGCATTGGGTGTATTTTACATTGGTTTTTGTGAGAAGACATTATGCATATGTGAAATAAGAATGGTGATAAGTGAAAGATTTGTAATTGTCACAATAGATTATTTGGGCCAATGAATTACGCTCCCAAATTGCATTGTTTAATATATTCATATGAGAACCTATGTGATTTTTGGCCCTATGGTATTATGGAGAAGTTTGTTTGGTTTGTCTATATCATGTATATCTTGCATTGTGGTCCATGGTTTCATGTATACTATGATGGAGAATTTTACATCATAGTAGCACTGTGTTGATGTGGCCCATTGCCTCCATTGTTTTGTCCTTGTTAAGTACATGGACATCATTATGTCATAGCCAATGATAGTAATTCTTGATGTGATCTTATGTATGCCCCTTGTGTGAGCAGTTTCAACATGGCTAAATGTTAGTCATCCCTTGTATAAACCAATGTAAAAGGTATCCTTGCATTAGAATCAAAGCGTTCCTTGAAGTGGTCTTGTGTTGTGAACATATGATAAGGTGATTTGGTATATCATGTCCTTGTGATCCTAAATTTCCCAGTGAATGTGATGCTATAAGTGAGCCTAGTCTATGCATTACATATATTCCTAGGTATGTGGTACAACCCCATACATATGTCTCCTTTCTTAATGAAGTGATTGTATTGCATTAGACTAAAGATGTCTTCAAATTGAGTTCAGTGTGTAGTTGAATGTTTCAATTCTTAATGGGTACATTATTTAAAGCACTTGGGATGGTGTATTTCTGAGTGTGGAGTAGTGGTTGCTCCCTCAAATCTAGCTGACATTAGTCACTTAGTCATGTGAAAGTGTTTCGATTTGATGACTTATTTTGGTTTTGATGAAATCTTCCACTTGTTTTAAAGTTTCTTATGACTAGTCTAGCCACCAAACCCCTCCATATATCTATTTTGTAACCCTTAGTCACACTTGACTTGTTGTTGAAACTGCATGCATTTTTTTTGAAGATTTATTATTGAAATTGATAATTCCCCCTCTTGGCTTTTCTTTTAAAATGTCATGGTGGCTATTTTGAATGTTTGGAATTGCTAGTCCCATTTCATGTTAAGTGTTTTTCTCTATCATGTTCATTATGAACCTCTGATAGAATGTGCAAAGAAGTACTTCATGGAGAATGTACTATATCTAAATGTTGATTAATTAGGTTAATGGTTAGATTAGAATATCTTCCTTGTTGGTATGCTAATGAAATCTCTCGAATTGTGTGTAAATATTTGTGACATATATTGCTAATCATATATGATTGCATAGTCTTGCATTAATTAAAGTTAAACTTGCAATTTACTACTTGTGAGTGTAAATACTTGTATAGCATGTGTGTGTATGCCTTGTACTTGATTTTTGAGTGAAGTGTGTTCAGATATTTCATAATGTGCTTGATGTATCCTTGTATGATTTTGCAATTTTAATGGTGAAATCACGTGTTTAAATTATGCTTAATTCTATTTGTTATTAGATGGTTGGGAGTGGATTAGCCCCCATTGGCAATTCTTATTCTTGTTTGTGTGATCTTGAGACTGTATCCCTAATGCTTTGACATTAGTAGAGTGTTTTTGGAGGTGTTTAATAGACTATGAGCCATGTTATTTTATAACATGAGAGTGCACATCATGTCGCGTTGGATGCAAATTCCCTAACTACATGTATGGTTGACATAGTGTAGGGATGTGAAGTGCACTAGTTAGTGCTTTGATATGTATTATTTGTATATCTTACTATAGTTATATATGTTTATTTTGTTTTGGACTCCTTGTTGAGGTGGGTCTTGTGGATGGAGAAGTTCTTAGCGATTTAGAGGTGTTCCTATCTTAAGGATGAAAGAGGATGCAATTCTTGTGTGAGGAACCAACTATCATGTTTTTGTTCCTTGTTGTGAGTGCATGGTGTTGAGCCTTGTGTGGGGTTCTTGGTCACCTTGTTGATCATGTTTCCATAATCTTGTTAGGTTGTGTAGCCCTAGGTTGATCATAGTTGAGCTTTGCAATGGCCTAAAATCATGTTTTCCTCCAATGCCTTGTGTTGGTTGGTGGCTATGTTGTTTTTCTTGTTAAGGGAATTCCCATGCTTGTTGAGACTCCTTGGTGTGGGTGGTTTTATGTTTGTGAAGTATCTTTCTATAACATAGCCTATAAGAACCCCTAGGTTGCCCATGGTTTCTTAAAGATAAGTGGATGTTTTGAGGAAATCTTCACTATTCTAGAGTGATGCTTAAGGAAGAGAGATCATGTTTGGAAGTGAGGTACGCTCTAGATGAGTATGGTGGTGCTTTTCTAGTCTCGTGGGATAAATTTTCTCCTTGCCTTTTGGATTGTATCCTTACAGATTAAGTGACTTGGTCTAAGGAGAGACCATAGGAAGTTCAATTTTGTGTCTTATCATCTCGTGGTGAGGTAAAGTTGTAGGCTTTGTGTCATTTTTGGTTAAGCTGGTGGCTAGATGGAGTTTCCTAGCACTTGTGGTAGTCCCAAACTAAGACTTGGAGGGTTGTTAATGCTCTTGTGACCATGTATTTGGTCCTTATTCCCAGTTGTAATGGCAAGTGGAGAGGGTGTTTTGGCGATCTCTTGTCCATTGCACCTAGTGGCCAATGTCACTTAATCATGCACCCTAGAGTTGTGAGAGTTGTTGTGTTGTGGCCTAGACTTCTAGAGAGTCAAGAGGCCATTCTTATGTGTATGGTATGTTTGGATGTTTGGGTGTAATGAATCTCATGCTTGCAGTTTTGAGATGTGCTTATCTCAATAATGCTTTGGCTTTATACCTATAGATGCATTAGTTACAAGTGTATTTTTCTTGAGTGTTATTTCTATGTTTTGTTTCAGTGCGTGTATGGTGCTTTTTGACTCATGATGTATTTGGATTGTCACATGTTCTAGATGGAGACCCCTCAACATGTCGATCATTGTTGTTATTGTATTGAGAGCATGTATTTGTACTATTGTATGCAAGATCTTATGAGGGCCTAACGTGCTTTAGGTTGATGATATTTCATGTGATGTGCCCTCAAACAATATTATGCTTAATGTTAATTGTGCTTCAATTTAATGATGTTTGAGATGCTTGTGAAATATGAATTCAATGTTATTGTGGAATTAATCTAAATGTTGAGATAAAATAATAATGCGATGTTGATTTACTATGTTGAGATATCAATATTGATGTGAAATTTAAATGATAATGTGTTTTAAATCAATTATATGTAATCATTTAATATATATGATGTTTGACCCTATTTGGAGAAATTGTATGTGCTTTGACTATTTTGTATATGCATAGGTACCCTTGATGTGTATTGTGTGTTTGTAGGTATAGGGTATCGACCTCACTTAGCTACATAGATATGAGCATATGAGCATACCCCGATGGTGGTTATGAGGAGATGCCACACTGACCAATTATGTTTAACCCTAAATCGTTGTACTCAGTTAGACTACGATTTCCTATGTTACTATCAGTGTTATACCATAGATACCGAGTTAGTAACATTATGAAAACCCTAATACCCTATGTCATTGACCTAGGAAGAGTGTTTGGACATTTATGTTAATTTGCATTTTTATAAAATTTAAAGTTGATATGAGTTTTATGGGTTTTTGCTATTTAATATTTTGAATATTTATGTCTTATTTATACTCATTTTGACCACATTTTATTATTGGGGTTACATTGGGTATTTGTGAATTTAATTTTTTTAGTTAGTAACTAATTTATTTATTTTTGAAAAGTCAACTTAGTTTTATAAGGGGAAAGGTGCTCATTTTTACTTAGTCAATTTTGTTGATTTTGAAGAGCATGAAACCCTCTCTATGCATGAAATTTGAAATGGTAATTTTGGAGTCAATATTGAGGGTAATTTGATGAGAATTGTTGCAAAAGAGTAGGACTATAGAGGCGATTGAGTTTCTCCATGATTTCGCACTTTCATTTGGCATGTTTGAAGATTTTGAAGTTTTGATTTTGGTGCAAATTTGAGGAAGGAAATTTATTTCTTCCTCATTTCTCCTTCCTTATATTTAAGAGATGGTTGCAAGTGATTTGTACTATGAAAAGATGCATTTTCTTATTTGAAAGCATTTCATTTCAATGGGTAGATAATTATTTATGATGAATTTTGGAGAATTTTCCATTTTATACCATTATAATGCACACATTATTATGGAATGAAGAATTGTTGATTTTATTATGGGAATGGGGTGTTGGGAACCTATAGATCAAAAGGGTACTTTTAGATTTTGAATTTTGAAGTTACTTTAATATTGGATTTCACTATTCACTTGGTTTTTGATGAAGTTGGGAAAATGTTTAGAAGTAGGTTTCGTGTCAAATTTTGATGGATTATTACATAAATTTTAATTTTGAATCAATTTGGGATCCCATTTCATATGATCATTGAATTTGAGAAACGTGGCTCATAACGTGAATAGTTGCAAAATCTAGAGCTTTGTATAATTAGATTTTGGTTTTAATTTTGTTTTGCATCTGTGGAGAATGCGATGAGCCTAGGGTAGCTATAAGAGTCAATGATAGGAGTGGCTCCCAATTTTTCCCTAGCCCAAAGTGTCTTGCACGCTTAATCACAGTGTGGGGAGTTACTTAGTGTAAAGCGGAAAATCGCGATCGAACCCTAGTTGCTCTCCCCTCTTCCAACTCCGAGGAGAGAGAAGGGAGGTTCGCTAGGGTTGATGGTTTTCACTTAGGGGAGAGACTTTACATTCAAAAGAGGGGTTGAAACCCACAAGATCCAATCCCACACAATGCCAGATTGGATGCTAAATGAGTTTCAAGGGTTAAGACAGCAAGGCTACCCTCTTTTGTAAAGAATGTGCATAGAAGAATTAAGCTAGGAATGCATAGAAAATGACAAAGATTCGCTTATAAACTGAGATAGGGATACAGTATGAAGCTGCGGACCTGGAATTAGCAATAAAATGTCGATACGGCACTGTCCTGCAAATTTGAGCAAAAGTCGCCGGGACGATGGCACCTGACCGCCACGGTCCTCCAAAAAATCCGCGAAACGAAGGGGGATCTATTCATCTTTGCAAAAGGATTCTAGATCTTCAATTTCAGTCGCGTACCTGCAACCTACACACAGAAAAGTGAAGACGATTGGGGGGTTAGGGATTAGGGGTTTGCCTTTAGGTCAAACCCCGGTTTTGGAATTAACCAAGAAATGAGCAAGTGCTGTAAATGTAAATGTATGTAAAACAAGTACTAATACCTTGTTCTAAGGATGTTTGTATCCTTATGTGCAAAGGTATAGATGTTGTATGTTGTATGTTGTAGCATGTAGTATGTGATCTCCTCTTCAATGGTTGAATCCTTGTCTTGAATGCAACACTTAGCCTTGAATGGAGACTTAGAAGGAATGCTTGAATGCTTGAATGTTTGAATGCTTGAATGTTTGAGTATAGTTTCCACGCTTGTATACATATGTCCTTCTCATGCCAAATGAGAGAGAAAAATGTAGTTTATATACTTGTCATTTAGGGCTGATAGACTGATTTTCCCGACCTTAGGCCGACCAGGAAAGTTTAATTTCCAATTTGCAAACAAAAAGACCCGAGACCCCTTAGGAGACCGGGCCCAAAATAAGACCCAGGGACCAGGGTGCTGGGCGCCCTGGTCCTGAAGGACCAGGGCGCTGGGCGCTCTGGTCCCACCTCCCGGGATAGCAGGGTGCAAAGGAGGTTCAGGCCAGGGTGCAAGAAAATGCAGTTTTTAGTGTCATGAGCAAGTTTCGAGGTCTCCATTCAGGTTGCATGTTGCGTCGCCATCGTGAAGATCGAAATGCAGTCGAAATTGCAAGTGTCACAATTTTAGGACGCTACATTTAGCCCCCACTTTAGCGGGAGTATGTATGCTCATACTTCCGGTAAAGTACAAGGAAACAACATTGAAAGACTTTCACCACGTCAAGGAGGCAAGACACACCAAGCCCCTAGTGGACTAAGGATCTTACGACTTCGATTGACAAAGTAAAAGGGAAGATCACGAGGGAGAACCATGACTGTCAGTAGTAAGGTTCCCTCACTATGAGTCATGCAAGAAAGATATCAAAAATTTTCAAGGCAAGGTTAAATTTGCCAAGAAATTTTCAAGTATCTTGAAAAGATATGAACGAGATGTATGCCCCCCTACGTTAAAGCGATCGCACACGCCTCACCGAGGGTGATTGTTTTAACGTAGTGATACACATAAGAAATGAGAAAGGAAAGGAGCACGCTATCACAAGGATTTAGCCCCCAAGTGTGAGATAAGCCTAAGGATAATAGACACAAAACACAAAGCATGAGGTGACTTCGCTTTCCTCGGGGTCAGTATGCTGTATGATAATTCATGTATATATATCATATGTATGTATGCATAATTGTTCTTCATTCCCCAATCAAGGAAGGTCACCTAGAAGAAGGGAACACATGTGTCTTTTGAGTCAACATGAGAGAGATCGAGAGATCTCAATGCTTTGCATCGTCCTCAAGTAGACAACACTAAGGACAACAAATAGAAGAATGAGAGTAACATATAGAAGAAGTAACAAAAGAGAGGGGGAAAGAATCTGCTATGCTAATGAAACTAGTCTAGCACGTCATCTACCCCCCGATCTTGCTGATCAATGTTTCGGGAAGGCAGGGAACACGCTAGAGGAGGAAAATCCAACACAGCAGATGGAGCTATCACAAGATCCAAACAAGGGCTATGTTCATGTTCCGAGCCACGTTGTTCTTGTCTAGGAGCTAGGATAAGTGCTTTAGAAAATTCATTAGATAAATGGTTATCAATATCAACAAGTTCATATTCACTATCAGAAGCAAGAGAAGTAACATTTTCATCATGAATAACATTTTCATCTATAGCATCATCAAGATTTATAAAAATAGGATCTTTAACTCACACAGGATCAAGACCATCATGCATCTTATGTTTAGGAGATTTAGGCTCAATGTCCGGCTGAGGAGAAAATGGAATAATGCTTGTTGAAGGTGTTTTTGGAGATTGCAAAGTTTGAGCTCTAAGACGACGCTTTCGCCGACGTTTACGTGCAGAACGATTTCGTATAGTCTTAGTAGGAAGTTGAGAAGGTTGAGGAGGAGGAATGTTCTCATCCCTATCACTTGGGTGTTTAGGTTGTGGTCTCTTAGGCTGGACAATAGGAGAAGAAGAAGGTCTCTTCTCTCTATAAAAGGATGGAGGAGGAACTGCTCCATATAAAGGAGGAATTTTTGGTTTAGGAAGAAGACCAAGTCCATCATGACGAGGAGGTATAGGTCTACTTTTAGGAAGTTTATTAGATATAGACATAGTCACATCCATAGGGATGGGTTGGGAATCTTCTTGAGGAAAGACATTAGTTTTATCTTTCAAAGGAAGAACTTCCTTCTCAAGAATGATAGGAATATCAAGTTTAGGTGTTCTAGGTTCGCTTAAAGATAGGATCATATCCGTTTTCCACTTTTGATAAGATTTGAAAAGATGATCACTTCGCGGAGGAAGAGATTGGAATTGTTTAGGCCAAAAGTAATCAATAGGAACGCTAGAGGTTCTTTCAGCTGGTTTAAAGAGACTATGATTAACAGTAACAACTTCACCATTATGGGGAAATTTCAAACACTTGTGAATAGGAGAAGCAATAGCTTTCATGGAAGATAGCCAAGGATAGCCAAGCTTCACACGAAATTGTTTGGAAGATGGAATAATAGCAAAGTTCACATCAAGGGATTTGTTATGGACCTCAATAGGCAATGTAATAGAACCAATTGCAGGAGAAGAAAATGCATCAAATAATTTCACAACCACATCTGTTTTGTCATAGATCACTTGATTCAATTGCAAAGTAAAAAGGAATTCTTCAGTAATAACATTAACCATGCACGAAGGATCAATAAGCACTCCACGGCAAGGTGTATTCTTGACTTTTGCAACTATGTATAAAGGACCATCAGGTGCCCTAATGGTTTCACTGGAATCAAATGTGATGGAAGGTTCTTTAGGGATTTCTTGCTGCTCTACAAAGTTAATCACATTCGGAGTCATAGACACAAGACCATCAGATGAGAGAGAGGAATCATTAGCCTCAATTGCATTAGAGGTATGAGAAGGTAATGGATCAATAAAAATTTGAAGATTTTGATTAGGAGGAGCTACAGATGTATTCACTCCAGAAACAGAAATAGTATTATTATCAATCAAATCTTGAATTTTACCCTTTAAAGAAAAACATTTTTCAGTATCATGCCCAGGCTGACGATGAAATTGACAAAAAGATTTGTTATCAAAATAAGGTGAAGTAATCTTTGCAGGATCAATTTGCCTTATAGGAGGAAGAGTAAGCACATTTTGTTCCAATAACTTATTCATAATACTATGCAATGATTCATTCAAAGGAGTATACTTTCTTTCTTTCTTGAAAAATTTAGAAATAGGAGGCACACCTGATGCTGCATTCACATTGTTGTTGATGATGTTTTCATTGAATTTGATGGAATCTCTGTTCAGTTTAAACTTCCCAAATGGTTGTTGACTGCTATCACCCTTATCACTCAGAGCCATAGGATGTGATTGTTCCATTTGACTCACAGTCAGTTGATAATTGTGAAGAGTTGCACACAACTGTTGGAAAGAAGTAAACTCAGAAAACAAAAGTTTGTCTCGAATATCTTTTTGTAAATTAGAAATAAAGATTCTTTGAATATCATTGTCAGGCACTGGAAAAGAAATTTGAGCATACAAATGCTTATATCTACCAATGAAATCAGTCACTTTTTCCTTAACACCTCGTTTACAATGCATTAAATCAATCAAAGTAACTTTAGGACTTATATTGTTTTGAAATTGTTGAATGAAAGCATTTGCAAGTTGTTCGAAAGAAGTAATAGAATAAGAAGGCAACGAGCAATACCATTGTAGGGCTTTGTCTCTTAATGTTCTAGTGAACAGTTTTGCAAGCAACCTTTGGTCATAAGCAAAATCAGTACATATTGTTTGAAAAGTCTTAACATGTGTTAGAGGATCACCTTTACCATTATATAGTTCCAAATGCGGGATTTCAACATGTTTAGGAGGGATAACTCGAACAATGTCAAGAGAAAGTGGGCTCGCAACATCAAATGTGGGCACACTAAACTTAGATTGATTCATAGAGGCAATTTGTTGCTGTAAAGAAGAGACAGTTTGTGCAAGATTGTTAATGGTTGCTTCAGTCGAAGAATTCATATTGGATGTGTTAGATTGAGATGGAGGTGTTATGTTATTGAAAGAAGGTAAAGAGTAAGGTGGTGGGACCCTATGATAGTCAGTCATAGGAGATGATTGGACAGGAGGAACACTACAAGGAGGAATAGAATGGTTAAATGAATTGCCCCCTTGCGTCATGTTCATTTGTGAAGATGTAATAGGAACACTCATTGAAGGAATGAATGAAGAAGTCGGATTAAATGAAGGAAGAGGATTAATAGAAGAAGAAGGGTTGCCCCCATGACTGGTGATCACAGGAGGAATGTCTTGTATAGAAGTAGCCATTATGTTTGATGTAAAGGTAGGTATGCTAGCAATAGGAGTTGTCAAAGGAATAGAATGATTGACTTGAGTAGGAGGTTGTGTATAACCCAAATTTTCAGCACAACTCTTCATAGGCATCACATTCGAATCCACAATGTGTGCAATACCACGCAAAATATCAATTCCATTCTTATCACTTTGAAGCACACGTTTTAGACCCTCAATTAAAGGAAGAGCTTGACTATCAGGGTATTCTTGAGACATCCATTGTCGAAAATCGTCAAATTGGTTATCCAATTTCGAAAGTTGTTCTTCAGAAACCTCATGGAGAGCTTCTTCATCATTAAGAGGATTAGAGGAATTACCCATGTCCTCGTTAAAAAGGCTATTCAAATTAGGTTCCATCTCCTCAGTAGTTAAACCTCGGAAAGACTTAATTCTACGGCTTCGTCTAACCGGAATAGTGTAAGTAGGGCTTATTGTTGTAAAACTCATGCACTAGAAAGAGAGAAGATTTTGAATTTAGAGGTAGCAATTTTCAGTAAAATTAGCCAATCTTCTGGATTTAAGCTGTTAAATGCAATCACGACAGTCTCCCGAAATTTCGGAAAAAATGTCCGGGACCGTGGCGCTCGGAGTGCAACACGGTCCTTGCAACTTTTTTCGAAATATGCAGGGATGAAAGGTATGATGATTTTAAAGCCAATCTGAAAAAATTGAGTGATTTTACGATCTGTAGATAGGCCAAATTAAAGTTGCAAATTCAAAATTGAACCCTATCAAGATTGTCGAAAAATGCAAAATTTGAATTTTGGAAAAGAGAGGGAAACTGAAATTTTGAATTTTATGATTTTAGAGGGAATGCCAAAAGCAATGCAATTTTTGAAATTTAAAAATTGACTCAATTTCATGCAAAATTCAATTTTGAAAGCGGAAATTAAAGTTGTTGTAATTAAGCACATAATTTCAAAAGTCACAAATTGCAAGAATTTGAATAAAGCATTGAAATTTCGAATGAATGCAAACACACTTTTCAGATTTAGGACAGTAAGAACACAATATTGACACAAAATTTCAGTTTCGATGATTTTTGAATGTTTAAAAGCCTTAATCCAAGCAATCACAAGACCAACTTTGACTGTAATTTTGAAGGTGTTAAAATTGATAAAATCAGTCAAAATTCTGGATTTTAGCAGGAAAATACAGTAAGATCTAGCTCCCGAAATTTCGGAAAAAATGTCGGGGACGATGGCGCTCGGAGTGCACATGGTCCTCGCAACTTTTTTCCAAATTTTCAGGGATGAAAGATATTGTGATTTTATTGCGGAATCCAAAGTTACAGCTGATTTGGAGATGTTTTGATCAGTGAAATTGTCAGACAAAGGTTGAATCAAGAGGGTTTCAAAAATTAGGGTTTTGACACTTAACCACTTAATTTTCAAAATTAAAGCACAAATATGAATTGATAATTTGTAATAGAAGGGCAGATCTGAAACAAGCATCAACAATTAAACATTTCGCAAGTTTAATTACTTAAAAAAAAGAAAATTTAGGGTTTTTATGCAATTAACCTCTAAAATTTTGCCAAAGATCAAACATGGAAATGTAATCAAGGAATCCAATTTTTAGATCTAACTATGAATAATCAGAAAGGATGTTCACGTTGGGTTCACCAAAATGTAAAGCGGAAAATCGCGATCGAACCCTAGTTGCTCTCCCCTCTTCCAACTCCGAGGAGAGAGAAGGGAGGTTCGCTAGGGTTGATGGTTTTCACTTAGGGGAGAGACTTTACATTCAAAAGAGGGGTTGAAACCCACAAGATCCAATCCCACACAATGCCAGATTGGATGCTAAATGAGTTTCAAGGGTTAAGACAACAAGGCTACCCTCTTTTGTAAAGAATGTGCATAGAAGAATTAAGCTAGGAATGCATAGAAAATGACAAAGATTCGCTTATAAACTGAGATAGGGATACAGTATGAAGCTGCGGACCTGGAATTAGCAGTAAAATGTCGATACGACACTGTCCTACAAATTTGAGCAAAATTCGCCGGGACGATGGCGCCCGACTGCCACGGTCCTCCGAAAAATCCGCGAAACGAAGGGGGATCTGTTCATCTTTGCACAAGGATTCCAGATCTTCAATTTCAGCCGCGTACCTGCAACCTACACACAGAAAAGCGAAGACGATTGGGGGGTTAGGGATTAGGGGTTTGCCTTTAGGTCAAACCCCAGTTTTGGAATTAACCAAGAAATGAGCAAGTGCTGTAAATGTAAATGTATGTAAAACAAGTACTAATACCTTGTTCTAAGGATGTTTGTATCCTTATGTGCAAAGGTATAGATGTTGTATGTTGTATGTTGTAGCATGTAGTATGTGATCTCCTCTTCAATGGTTGAATCCTTGTCTTGAATGCAACACTTAGCCTTGAATGGAGACTTAGAAGGAATGCTTGAATGCTTGAATGTTTGAGTATAGTTTCCATGCTTGTATACATATGTCCTTCTCATGCCAAATGAGAGAGAAAAATGTAGTTTATATACTTGTCATTTAGGGCTGATAGACTGATTTTCCCGACCTTAGGCCGACCAGGAAAGTTTAATTTCCAATTTGCAAACAAAAAGACCCGAGACCCCTTAGGAGACCGGGCCCAAAATAGGACCCAGGGACCAAGGCGCTGGGCGCTCTGGTCCCACCTCCCGGGACAGCAGGGTGCAAAGGAGGTTCAGGCCAGGGTGCAAGAAAATGCAGTTTTTAGTGTCATGAGCAAGTTTCAGGGTCTCCATTCAAGTTGCATGTTGCGTTGCCATCGTGAAGACCGAAATGCAGTCGAAATTACAAGTGTCACAATTTTAGGACGCTACACTTAGTCAAGTGACAACTGAAGAAATATGGGTAATACAATTAACTAAGATAATTGGATGCCCCTTGCATACCTCGAGTGCTCGTAAAGACTAAAGATGTCTTGGCAAGACATGCCCAATCCTTGGAGAGGATCACTGGAATTGTATGATCAAGTCTCCTCATTTGTATGAGAGGACTACTCAATTCCACATGAGTCATCCCTTCAAGATATGTGACGAAACTCCCCTCTCTTATTCTCTAACACCTAGGTCTATAGTCGAGTAGTACTCGAAAAATGGATATGCCTTTCTTATTGGTGTTGATTTATGAATGCCTTCATTGTTTCCATGTGTGATTGGTCTATGATGTTGTGTTACACCTCGTGCTTGGATGCAGTGTATCTCCATGCATTGATGCTTTGTTCTTAACAATTTTGGATTGATTGTTATATCTATCCTCATTGATTTGCATGTGTGGGTGGTTGGGGCCTTTGTGACTATCTTTTAGCACGAGTGGAGTGGACCTTTTTTTTCCATGTGGTTCGGTGGCATGTATACTACTATTGGGTTCTAGAGGATATTAAACCGAGCATCCTCAATGAACTCTTCTCTCTTGGTTCCTTTCATGTTTTCCTTTTGATTCATTGAAATGTGATATGTATAATGATTGGACATTAGGTCCTCAAATGATGTAATTGTAATAATGCATATTTGATTTCCTTCTCAAGATGGACATAATTGTAAGTGATATTGAATTATGATAGTGTAGATGGTTTGATTACATGTCTCGGTGTTGGAACAAAGCATGATTGCTCTGTGTATTGATTATGTTGAGTAAGGTAAAGGATCGTACGAATCTTCTTTTGGGCATAAAATAAACCTAGTTATGTTTTGAGTAACCTTGGAGGGTGTAATAGACCCCTCACAATGTTGTCATACCTTCTTATGACATTTTGTATTGTTTCAATTCATTTAAGTTATGTTTGAGGTCTTTCAGAGAATCTTGTGAAGTGTTGTAAATGTGAAAAGGTGTCATAATTCCATGTTCTCTTATGTTCTTTCTTAGGGTGTGAGTCTAGGATGTTGACACAATCATTATGAACCTCCCCATCCTCTCCTTTTGTTGTCAGTAGTGTCTAGTTTGTGGGGGAGTTATTCTTCTTCATTCTTTCCTGAGCCTTTCTAGAATTTTCATGTTCCTAGAGTGTCGTAGGCACCTTTGGTATATTCCACTACATTCATGTCATCCTAGTTACTAATTCCTAGTTTTGATTTGCTCATTGCTTAGGATAGATTCACATCTAGAGGGCAATGCGGGTGCAGGGTTGCCAGGGAAACTAGTGCCCAAAATGGACACTAGTGCACCTAGAGGACTCTAGCTTGGCATGCTAGTGTCTTTCTAGTGTACTATTGTACTAGGTGGGTGCTCAAGTCCACCTCGAGCAACATAGTCCTAAGTTGTTAACCAATGAGATTTTTGAGGCCCTAGAGGGGCGGTTCCTATTCAACGAAGTTGCTTGTTCAAGCTTGGAGAGTCAAGGAAACCTTTGAGGTGGTCCAAGTGTGTTGTTAGTGAGTTTTTGTGGTTTCAATTGCATCGGTTTGCATCATATTGTCCGTAGGAAGTCAACCTTTGCACATAGGAACAAGGAGAGAGACTAGTTTTCCAAGTGAGGTCTTGTAACTTCTTGTGAGGTCTTATAAGAGTAAAAATCTCTTATTGATCATGCTTAAGGTGTCATGAACCTTCCCCTATGGTTGGTGAGTGTTTAGGGACCTCAATATAATGCGCGTGTGTTGTTGAGTTGCAACATGATGTTGTATGTTTATAGTTGATCTAGTGAACTCTTGCATGTGTTGAGAGTGTTTGGGCTTGAGTGGGCCATCCTATTTTGATTTTTATTGGAGATTGATCATGTCCTCATCCCATCTCAGTGCCATTTTGTGAGAGGATGTGATCATGGTTTGTGTTGATTTTCGATGTATTGTCATCTCTCTCTCTCTCTCTCTCTCTCTCTCTCTCTCTCTCTCTCTCTCTCTCTCATCACGGTGAGTGGTTCCATTGTTTGTCTTTCATTGTTGTCACCTTCCTTGTGTAATAGTGTGGTCCTATGTAAATGTTCCAATGTGTTGTGGTCTCCCTTGCGACACTTGTGCGCATCTTAGAACATAAGTGTGGCATGTTGTGTCATATCTTTGGCATTGAAGTCATTAAGTTTATTTGGAATGTTTCAAAAAAAAAATTATTTTAGGTTTCTTGCCTTGTTTCCTCAACAATTCTTTGGTGGGGCATTACAAATTGGATTCCTATTTTGTAATTTCGTTTAAAAGGTCAATTCAATTATCTTGAATTGCTATAGTTCCTTACAATTACTCTTTTATGATAGACTAATTGTTTGCAAAATGAGTACTAAAATGTTTCATATATTGTAGCACACATTTAAGAGGATATTGTAACAAGAAATTGATAAATTATGTAGATCAAGGTGGATGGATTGCTAAGGACTTGTAATTAGTTCTTTCACATAAACATCATTATAAATTTGACATTTTGATAAAATAAAATTCTTTATTCTAAATTCCATTTGTTTAATTATTTTGACAATTTTTTTAATTTATCTATTTATTACTAAGTTATGTTATTCATCTGTGATAAAATTATTAATATCTAACATCAACATTTTCTACATGCTATTTCTTGTTTTACTATTATTTTCATCTAAACTTTTGACTCTCATAACATTCCATGCTTAGCATATTGGAATTGTGGAAAGACAAATATTTTTAAACCATTCACGAGTGCTAATGTTGACAATTGTTGAATTATAAAACCTAATATTTTTTACATAATTAGCTACTATAGTTGAATGTAAGCTACCTTAATTGATACAAGAAATATTGAATTAAAGTAGAAGCACATTTTTTTTAACAAATTTTCTATTTATAAACTTGCCTCCATAATAAATGAGAACCTACTTATAGTGAACTCTACTCATCCTCTATAATTTGTTAATGGACCAAAACTTCATTTTTCATCATTTATCTTAATGATGATGCATCCTCATTCCCATTTCATAGTTTCAACCATTTTATTGTAGAAATTGAATCTTACTTAAGTTTTTGTTGAGGGTTATATCTTACTTTCTTACATAATTCTAACTAGTATTTTATGGAGAAACTTGACATGATTTTACAATGTATATATTAACATTTTACAATTTTATTGTAGCTAACAATAAAAAGTAACCAAAAAATAGAAAAGCAAAATAAAATCAGAAATATCCAAAAGTAATTAACTTTTTTTTTTAAATTTATTCCATACTCATTCAAAATTCCAATATTTAACTCATTTTCTTATAATACTTGCAAACTCTAAACTTAATATAATGGAAGATCTTAAAGCCCACAAAGACAAAAACATATTTGAAGGAGGTGCCATTGTAGTGTATAAAACATTTTTTAAATAAAACTGACAAAATGCATGAGGCATTTCATATTGACTTAATAGATGAGGAATTTGAAATTAGAACCACTCGAAACTTTACTAGTGACCTTGTGCATTAGTATCACGTGAATTATTTATTTACAACTAAAGATGATCAACAAAATGAATTCCCAACAACGTTATTCAAAAACATTGTAAAACAAATAGGCTGCAAAAGAGAAGATACTCCGTACATGTCATTTAACATATATTGGTAAACTAAATTTTAAAAGAACATTAGATCATTTAAGCAATCTACTTCACTCAACATTTGAGATAACTAACTTCAAATTCTTGAATTTCTATAGTTAGTTTTCCAAACACAATAATACTTAATCACATGTTGTAAGTTCATGAAACCTTAGAAGTAGTCAATCCATTTTCAATATATTTCATTAATTATGTCCAAACCGTAACTACAAATTTATTTGATAGTTGTGAAGCACTAAATGTCAAATGTATTAAATGCAATGAAGAAGTTAGCTATATCTACTCTGGATCTATTTCAAAACTATTCTAACAACTACTAACATACACCTCATTATTCTTTTGATAATTCTATCATTCAAGTTTGGTTGCTTGACCTACAAAACATTATCTATCAAGAATGTATTGAAGAAAAGTTTACAATTATCTTCATGCTAAAATATTTGTGTGCAAAAAGAGAATTCACTCTCAACTACAATAATGCTATCATCAATACAAGTTACATTGAACAACAAACAACATATTGTATGAATAAGTGCTATCATATTCCATCACCAAGTAGCATATTCAACAACTGTAATAAAGAAATCGATTTTTTTCTTAATAATATAACCTTTCTTCATAATAGCTTCTTTTTAATATATAATAAAATGTCATGGTCTCATATTCAAAGGTAACAACATTTTTATCCTCTTGATTACAATGCCTCTTTTCATTTATTATAAATTTCATTTTTTCAATCAATTGTTCTCTATTTACACATTAGTGCTTGTTACAATTGCTTATCTACTACAACAATGCATTCAAAACTATCTTATTACAAATTTGGTAGGAAACAATAGATTGTACATGTTGCAATGAAAAACAAACTTACAAAGAAATGCCTTTCTAATATATAGTAGTATCCTTGACTTCTTATGTAAAATTACTAGCAATGCATTTCTCTTATTTGACACTATCCATGACTTCTCATGTCAAACTACCATCTATGATAGAAAGCTACATAGACAATTAAAATTTTACACTTGTATTCAATTTATATTATGGACCTAAATACAAAATCCAATTATATAATTACTTATTAAGATTGGTTATTATATTATAGATCATAGTGTCTTAATTAATACTAGTATGGTAATCGATTTATTATTATTATTTTTTGATCAACCAAGGGCCGACGCCGAATATATTAAAATGTAGTAAATACATAATAAAAGCTTTTAACCAGTCTGAAAAAGGTTTCCCTATATTAAACCCTATCCAAACTTACCAAAACCATCTAGGGCATAAACCGAATGTCATCAAAATTTATTGTCTTTCAAAAAACTAGAAAATTGAAAGAGTTTTAAAAGTAAAAATATCTAAACTAAGTATCTCAAAAGCAAATTGTCCAAACCCGGCCATGAAGCATCATTCCTAGAGTAAAGAAGATCAACAAGAAGGAGAAGAAGGGCCTAGAGCAACCGAGGTATCCACCAGGTAAACAATCAATAGAATTCATTGTCCAATCCAAGCAGGTTTGGGGGTTGGGGGGGGGGGAGAATTCAATCACTTCCAGGGGTTCTAGACCAAGCCGAGACCCTATTCTACCAACCTTTCCTCAAGAGCTAATTCTATCAGACCATTCATTTTAAAATACCTCTTAATCTAGTTTTGATAAGAGATTTTTGATAATCGAAAAAGAGACCAAAGGAAATTTGCATTTTCCTTGATAATAAATTTCCTTGCTTTGAAAGGCATCTCATCCTCTATATATAAAATGGGAAACCTTGGAGGAAGTTTACCATTTCTAATCTTGACATTATAGTCCATAGGCATCGAAATTGAGAGATTTTCATCTATTTTTTTCAAAACTTTACTCAAATCTCCAAGCAAATCTTCCTTAAAAACCTTCCCGCATAATGTCTCTGTTTTGTTTTTCGGTAGACCTAAATGAAGGAGGGTGGCAACAAACACAACAGGTATCTCCATGTTCACCCCATGTTTATGGTTAGTTATGAGAAAACCATCTTCCATAATGCGTTTAACGGTGCTGACTATGACAAAATGTGACGCGTTCATCACCTCCTTCATTCTTTTATCTTTGATTTCTCCAATGAAGGTCATCTACCTTCTAGATGAAAGAAACCTAATGGGAGAATCCATACCACTGCATAGCTACCCAAACCTGCAAAAACTAGAAACCTCAAAGGACAACTATTCTAGTTAAAATTTTGTAGGAGTAGGAAGAAGAATGAAAATGACCAAAAACTTGCTAGAGAAGCTAAAGGACATTAAATTTTAGAAAAATCCCCAAGAAAAGACTCGGATCGAGGCAAGTTGATGTGACTAGTACTTTCTAATCAATATTGCATCCTATCTAATAAATGAGCTTATCTATGGGCAAATTTTGTGAAGGCCCCCAACTTGGATTACTAAGTCACACAACCACCTCAATCAATATTTTCATCCTATTTATAGTCCAGCTAAGTTAAAAATTGGGATAAATATCACCACCGCTAATTTTTAGCAAAGATCAATGGCAAATCCAATGCTAAATCTTGGAGATCCTTTTCCTATAAAACTCTTGGATAAATGAGAATTCCCACAAATCAATCAATTCCTATAAAACTCTTGGAGATGCTAAATCAATTCATTTGTTTCCACAAATTGTTCTATAAAACTCTTGGATAAATAATGAGAATCCCCAGTTTTGACAATAGTATGAAGAATTACCAATTTTGTTGTGGACTAACCTTTATTCTGTGTTTTCCTATTTTTGCTACTTTCCTATTCAATAAGTCACTTGAAATCACTATGAAAATCTCTTGGCTCCCAATAGTGCTTCTCACCTTACTCCATGCTCTTTGTTTCTATTTTTGTCATTCCTTCCAAGTTGGTCACCATGGATAAGCAAACGTTTCTTTAATTAATATCATTTTTTTTCTTTTCATGTATTTAAATGTCACAAACACTTCAAATAAAATGTTTCTAGTTTTAGTGACAATATTTTTGCATCCATTATATGAATATAATACACCTTCGACATAATAAGTCACTTATAAAGTCATTATGAAAACTTCTTGGCTCCCAATAGTGCTTCTCACCTTACTCCATGCTCTTTGTTTCTAGTATTGCTAGATGACGCAACGACACAATTGTTTGCATCCTTTTCGACATAATCACAATTGGGCTACTCACGTCTTTACAAGATATTACATCCTTTTTTCAAACAATGGTTCTATTTTTGAATGATGGAATGTGTGCATGGTCGAACATTGATATTTTGTTGCTTTCTTATATGAATGAGTAATACCAAGTATAAATTGATAGTTAGACATGAATGATTATTTTGGCAATGCCTATATTTTCTTGATGTATATATGTGAGATTAATGAGAAGATAAGATCGGTCTAACTATTTTCATGTAACCAAGTGGATACAAGATAACCTACACCCTCAGGAGGGAGGGAGAGTATCATCAAGGAGAGAATTGCATACTTTGGAAGAGACTGAATTTGTCATTGAACTTAAGTCTTAAGATAAGTTGTTAGAAGATTGGTTGTCACCTTGACCTTCTAGGTGGTTGTCTTGCCTTGTTAGTCAGTAGGCGGTCAGTCTTACCCTTTTATCCTCTTTGTGAATGTATTGTCTTTTTGAGCTTATTAATTAAATACATATATTTAATTAATCGATGTTAATTAGCTATTAGATAACCATATTAATTATATGTTTATATGCATATGTATATCCAAATATAAGAATATATAGCATGCATACATACTTATATATATGCATATAAATACGTACGTTCAATCATTACAAAGTGATGTACGTATAAATACACGTATATAAAAATGAATGTAGGTATTGAATATAACATTAGCAATAATTAACGCTAATCGTTAAGGGATTGAGGTCTCTTTGTATTGAGTCAGCGCCCTTGTTAACGCTGCTTTTTTTATCAAAAACATATACATGAATATATAATTATATATATATTCTTCATTGTGCTAATAGCCTAATACATTATTAGAAGTTATGTTATTGGTTATGTAGACCGAAGCTATTTATTTTTTATAGGCAGTTGGGCGGAGATGTTACTCACACCACCCCCTGAGGTTGGCATGCATGAACCACTGACAAGATTAGTTTACGTTACGTTGTGGTGTATTCTTTGTCCTTGCGTGAGGGGAGAGAAAATTCTCGCTCGCCATTATTATTCATAGTTTTTTCTTTGCCCTAGGGAGCATGGGGGAAAATTATGGAAACAACCTACGAGGGAAAGGAGAATTTTTTTTGCTAAACATAACTCTTCAAATAGAATCATCGGCTTATCTCTCCTTTGCATTCATAAGTTATCTTGGCTTCTGTTCATTGGCTACCCTGCTTGCATTATATCGTTTCTGAGCCATTAAACATTAGCTCTCTCACTCTGCTCATTATTTACAATCTCTATTAGCATTTAAGTGTGATATTTAAGCATCGCGCAAGGTTTAGAAGGAATTTGATATGCTTAGAGGGGATAAGAATGAGTGGAAGGGATCATCCTTTAAGGGAAGACAACATTATATTTGCATAACCAATCTGCAGGCATGCTAATTCTTTCCATTCTATACGAATAAGATAGTATCCATTTCTCTGTTATGGTTGCTAGTAAAGACATGAAAATTGAATGTGTTTTTAATATCGAATAGTGCATTGTTGAGGATTATATTTATGATATGAAATGATAGAGTAGCAGCTCATGGACTCTATTCTTGATAATATATATTGTTTTCATTTAACCACTTTGTGGATCATGCATGTTGCATCGATATCATTATCTTGTTTAGTCATGACTTGAGAGTATTACTATGTAACTTGTCCCGAGAACCTTTGTTCGATCTTAAGTAAGATCGGAAGTCCTTATGTTGGAACTAGTCTTAGAATACTAAATGTAGATTGCCAATTTGAACGTAATTATGAGTTGTTCTGAAATTATAGTAATTTGATGGGAACCTTTCCTCAGCTCTCTTGATGTGTTTAGATGAATCTTTGTTAATCCTGGGTCAGTTGAATCGTATAAACAACGGAGGTTGTACGTATAGTGTCATATCATCCCTAAGGTAATATAGCTTTTAATATCAACTGTCAAGTTATCAAGATCTTATTGATGTATTCACTATGGGTCAGATTGTACCTATTATGGAGAAGCCTTTTAAGTGATAATGAATTTTTGTGTGAACAAGTCGAGTAAAGGGTGGTGAAGTCTAACAACACTTGTGTACACTTACTTTGAAACTTTGACAAAGGTGGGACTGCTTTAAGCATGCAACTGTCTATACACTTAAACCAGATACACCTACTAGTCAGATAGTCATACTAATTAGGAGATACCTAGAGTGTGTGACTAGTTATGTGTAGGTTCTAAACACCAAGCTTAGATGGAAAGATGAAAATTATGTCTTATCTTAAAATAGTTCTAAACATCATGATGGAAATTATGTCTTATCTTAAAATAGTTCTAAACATTGTGACGGAAATTATGTCTTAGTCTTAAAATAGTGTGTAGCCAAGATTGATCTAAACACCATGATGGAAATTATGTCTTATCTCCCACACATCTTTTCTTTATCCTTTGTATTCTTAAGAATGTAAAACATTTTTGGCTTGAGCAATATAAGCTGAAATTTTGGTTGTGTATACAAAATATGAGATGTGTGTTTTTCCTTTACTTGTGTTGATATGGATACCTGTTCTAAATTTAAGAAAAGATCTCTCTAATAAAGCAATCTTAACTAACTTCAAGTATATTAAAACCAAAATATGGATAACTCTAGCAATGAAAAAGGGGGATTGAAAGAAACCAATTATCTTATGGCCAAGCTGCACCAACTTTTGAAAATTATGAATGAAACCCAAGCTAGGCTTGTTAATTTGGAATGAAGAGTCAAAGATCAACAAGAATCAAAGGATGAGGGATATGATACCTAGTCAAGAGGAAACTACAATGGGCAAGAACATACTAGGCTGAGTGAACAACAAGAACACTCGAAAACCTTAAACATGAATAATAGGAAAAACCAATTAGCAAATGAACTCTCTAACGATAAGAAGACCAAAATTTGAAAGTTTTACATCTGGAGATGCTGCAAAAGCATGGCCCATAGAGATGGAGAAATACTTTGAAATCTGAAACTACTCCAATAACTCTAAGGCAGCTTGGAAGGCCTATCAATTGTCAAGAGAGGCAATGACATGGTGGGAGAATAAGAAGGCCAAATTAGGATTAAAGATAACCAAGATCACTTGGGAGCAGTTTGTAGGCATCTTTAGACAAAGATGGCTTCTACAATTTTTTTACAACTAAAAGTTGTCGTATTTCCAAAACCTAAGACAAAGAGAGTTATTTGTTAATGAATATTGGAAAAAGTTTACTATCAGTTCTAAGAGATTTCCACAATCCATCATATAATCAAGAGAGCATTTCTGGATTCGATGCAAAAATCTTTCACACAATCGAATCTAGAAATGCTCTCTTGATTAAAAGTTTACTAATTTGTTTAAGTACATACCTCAATTTTAACAAGATGAGAACTTTCGCATTAGGAAGTTTGTCATAGGGCTTAATCATTGCATAGGAGGAGATATATACATGCTTACACCACAAACTATGGATGAGGCTTATGAAAAGTTTGTTAGGCAGGTTCAGAGGTTGAAGAGAGATGACTCCTACTAAGACATAATTTGCAATCTAAGGTTATCAAGAACCAATCATCTCAGAACTTCAAGAAGAAGGGATTCAGAGGAAACAAACCATATTCCAAGAAGGATAGAAAATGATTCAATAACCATAGGAAGGATGGAGATTCTACAAAGGAATAGAAAAGAGAGGACCACTTGGAGGGTGTTTCGCCTATGGAGGGGATCATTATGCAAATCGGTGCCCAACTAAAAGCCAAGGCATTCAACAACAATGAAATCCTTTACCCCCTCAACAAAAAACATGCTAGCAAAGGATTCATGTTGGAATGGATAACAAGGAAGAAGAATACCAGATTACACCTATAGAGACGATAGGAATGCTTTACGAGAATTCCATATCTAATCTAATAAACATTGATACCACTGAATGTTTTATATCTCCTAAATAGCTAAGAAGGTTTTCTAAGAGAACTAGTTTTATGGCTAAATCATAGACTATATAGTATGAAAATCAAATCAAATCTTAGGTAGAGCAGTGTTTGTTCAAAGCTAGGGCTGAACTACCAGGGTTTACTATAGAGGTTAATTTGTATGTAGCACCCTTAAAGTCCCGTGGTGTGATCTTTGGAATTAATTGATTATGTGAGCATAGGGCTAAGGTAGAGCTTCTCTAAGACAGTGGAATGTTTAGATGACATGGGAAACATAGTGCAGATTCAAAGAATTCAACATAGAATTAAGGTGCAACAAATATCTGCCATGCAATTGAAATGAAGCAAAACGAAATGGTGTCAGATAATTGCAGTCAAGATGGAAGAGAATAGGGAATATAAAGAGGCCATGTACCATGATGACATGATGTTGTATGAAATAGACATGTATGTTGAAGAAGAGAGTGTGAGAACAAAAGGAAAGGAGGAAACTTTTGCTAAGAAATACCCTTACCTCCAAGATTATCGGGATGTTTTTCTAGAAGAATTGTCAGGGTTACTACCTAAGAAAGTGTTTGATTTTTTCGTAGACATAGTACCAGGAGGAAGACCTGTGTCTAAATTACCTTATTGAATGACTTTCGTGGAGTTGATGGAGTTAAAGGCACAATTGTAGGAACTTATCAATAAGGGATTAATACAACCTAGTGCATCACTATGGGGAGCTCGTGTGATTTTTGTAATGAAGAAATATGAGACTTTACGACTATGTATTGACTACTATATGTTGAATAAGGTCACCATTAAAAACAAGTATCTCTTACCAAGAATTGATGACCTTTTTGACCAAATGACAGGGGCCAAAAACTTTTCCAAAATTGATTTGCGGCCAGTTTATCATCAACTGAGTTTGTGTTAGTGTTTCTGGATGATATCCTAATTTATTGTAGGAATGAGGAAGAACATCTACAACACCTACAAATAGTTTTGCAACAATTATGATAAAATAAGCTTTATGGAAATTTATCCAAATGCACCTTCTTCCAAAAGGAAGTACAATATTTAGGGCATATCATTTTTGCCAAGAGAATAGTAGTAGATTTAGTAAAGATAAAAGTGATGGTGGAATTACCAGATTCAAGGAATATACAAGAGGTAAGAAGTTTCATGGGATAGGTAGCATACTACAGAAAGTTTGTGATGAATTTTTCTAGAATAGCACATCCTATCACTACCCTTCAACAGAAGGGGGGAAAATTTGAATGGATGAAAAAATGTTAGAAAGCTTTCAAATATCTGAAAGAAAAGTTAACTACTGTACCGATTTTAAAAGTAGTTGATCTTGAAGGTCATTTTGTGGTTATTATGGATGCGTTTGAAGAAGGGCTAAATAGAGTACTTATGCAGAAACCGATTTTAAAAGTACCAGATCTTGAAGGTCATTTTGTGGTTATTATGGATGCATTCGAAAATGGGCTAAGCAAAGTACTTATGCAGGATTAGAAGGTAATAGCTCATGAGTCTAGGAAATTAAAGAATTATGAGCAAAACTATGTACCCCATGATCTAGAATTGACAACCATTGTACATGCTCTTCAGATGTGGCAACCTTAATGGAGAAACATTTGAGCTTTAAACTTTAAATACATATTCACCTAGCCTAATTTAAATGCTTGCTAGAGAAGATGGTTGGCCCTGATCTTGAATTATGATTTTGAGATTAGTTTTATCAAAGGTAAGGAAAAAAAAGTAGGAGATGCTTTGAGTCATTAAAGACATTTATCATCAATAATATCTATGAACACAAATATTAGAGCTTGAGTTTTGTAGAATCTTGAAGGATACTCTATGACTCAACTCTCAAGGTCCCAAATATGAAGGGTCCAACATCAAGTTAGATGGAATTTTGAAATATCGAGGGAGAATGTATGTTTTGAACTCTCCTGAATTAAGGAGATTAGTTTGGAGGGAGGTTCATTTGACATTGTACTCCCAACATCCTGGTGTGACAAAAATGTTGGCAGATATTAAACCTCTATTTTATTGAAAAGGAATGAAGAGTGATGCTACAAGATTTGTGGCAGGATGTTTTGAATGTCAAAAGGTGAAAGCAAAACACCAGCTCCCAACGAGATTACTACAAGCACATGCGATTCTAGATTGGAAATGGTAGATCATTAGTATGGATTTTGTTTAAGGCTTGCCTATAACAATAATAGACATAATGCAATCTTAGTGATGGTGGATAGACTCACCAAGATAACACATTTTATACTAAAAAATTTAATTGATGGAGCACTTGTAATTGCTCAGAAATTTGTTCAAGATATTTTTCACCTACATGGGGTACTTGAGAAAATAAAATCTAATAGGGATGATAGAATGATATTTAGGTTTTGGCAACGCTTTTTCTCAACCTTGGGAACTCAGTTATAAATTAGCTAAGCCTTCCATCTTGAGATAGATGGACAAATGGAAAGAGTAAACCAAGTCTTAGATGACTATTTAAGAATGTATGTATGGACTAGCAATACAAATGGAAGGATTATCTTCCTTTGGTGGAATTTTCTTACAACAATTCATATCAATCCACCATAAAGATGACACCTTTTGAAGCATTGTACAAAAAGAGGTGCATAACTCCTATCAGTTGGGATAAGCTAGAAGATAAACTAACCCTGTCCCGAGATGCTCCTTGAAATGGAAGAACGAGTTAAGCTGATTGGACCAGGTTGTTCATCATGGATAAGCAAACGTTTCTTACAATCATTCCACATCTGATTAAGAATCTTGCTAGAGATACTTCTAATAGATTATCTACCATGAAAAAGATAGATTTACCATGCACCAAATCAAGATAATCCTTTAAACTTTCCCATATGTGTTCCTCCCTTTCCTCCAAACCTTGGGGTTCAATACCAAATATAAGACAAATCTTTTCAATGCAAGCACGCGTTTCATCTGGACCGATAGGAAAAGGAGCCCCAATTAATTGACATTTTTCATGTCTTATCAAAGTTGTCGTTGTCCGACTAAAAACTGGGTTAACACCACAAACATAAACTCCATCACCCAATGATGGAAGATCGATGTACTTTTTAGCAGGTAACCAACTTGATACCTTGATGGATTGACGTTTTAATTCTAGATTTATTTGAGAAGCCACATTGGACAACAAAGATCCAAATAGAACTAAGGAGGGGTGATTTACATATTCAACCAGTTCCTCTTTTTTTCTAAAATGAAAAGTGAATATTTTTGTATAGTTTCTTTTCGTTCACGAACAGAGAATTTTGATTTTGGACAATGATGTACCATCACGGCTAACACAATATCTTCTCCTTGAGTATCGATTACAAGTCTTATGCAATTTCAAAGCTATGTGTTAATACTTTTTTTTCAGTCTCCCAACTTTGGTACCTATTGTGACCTTTTCACAAATCGCCCCATTGTGAATGGGGACCCCCTCTTTCCTTCTTTCTGTGTCATGTTAGTCTAGGGTTTTGGTAGTTAGGTAGAAAATTTTGAGCTTTCAAAGTCCGAGTCTCAATTTTGAAGTGATCATGCTCAAGGTGCTATTAGGGTTTTTTTTAATTTTGAATAGGATCAAATGTTTCAAAAATGTCAAAAATGTTAGAGTGATCCTAAATTTTGTCTAATTCTAGGGTTTGCAATAAGTTTTAAATATGGATAAATGTGTCTCTGTGTTGCAAATTAGGGTTATCTTTGTGCTAGAGCGTTTAGAGACCCTTTTAGGAGTTTCCTACTTCTAGAAGGTAAATTAAGTTAGATTTGCACATTGTCCCGATAGAGCCTTATTTTTCCCTGGTTAAAATGATGTAAGTCCCGATGGGAAACCACCTTTGTCCCAGTGGAAAATATGAAATTAAGGCTTGAAAATGATGAAGTGAAGGCATAAAAGGACGTTGTTCAGATGGGACATGATTTTCCCCACTGTGTTAAGTGATGGACCATGTTTTCCCACCAGAGGCCCAAAAAATTGATTAAGTGTTGCAATATGTGTCTCGATGAGGTGTGAATTTTCCCAAGGATGAAAATAAGTTGTGTATGGACAAAATTGGTATTCCAGATGGGAATCATTTTCCTCCAAGGATCAGATGTGTGGACAAGATGAACAAATTAATGAATTTTAATTGTCCAGATGGGGGTCACTTTTCCCTAGGTTGAAATTTTGGGACAAAGTAAGCAAATCGATGAATTCTAAGTGTCTAGATGGGGGTCATTTTTCCTCAAAGGCTAGATTTGTGAGCAAAATGAATGAATGAACAAGATTTATGTGTCCAGATAGGGGTCTTTTTCCCCAAGTTGAATTTTCTGGACAATGCAAGTGAAATGATAAGATTTTTAGTGTCTTGATGGGCCATGTTTTTCCCCAATGGCCATTTGTGATGAGTTATGATGGAATTCAATGAAATTTTTTGTCCCAACATGGATCAATTTTCCCCAGCTAGCACAAATTTAATACAAATGAAAGGATTTAATGACAAGTGTGCCTAAATTAAATTATTTTTTACCTTGATTGCGATTATTTAACGATCAACAATAACTATTAAATGAAAAAATGAATTATCCCAAGGCAAATAGATTTTCCCCAGGCTGTTATAAAAGGGCAAGTTTTATCCCACATTGCTTGTGTGGTGAAATATCAAAGTGAAAACATGAATAAGTATGCTCAACCAACATTAAAATAATATTATAAGTGCATTGATGTCATAGTTTGAAGCGTGATTGAAGGCAGATCAAAGACTCTAGCTGGGCGATTTTTGCCTATGTGTCATTTAGACACCATTGTTGAAGAGGAATTGCAAATTAAAGAGGGAGATTTTGTCCAATCAAGTGTGGCACCACCATTAAAGGAAGGGTGACAACATTTTATATTCTTGGCACCATAGTTGGGTAAGCCACAATTTTGATGTGACTAATTGCCTCACACTTTGGTGGTAATTTGGAGGTATTATGCTTGGCGCCATTGTTGGGAATCATGGTGATTTTTGTCTAAGTGTTTGCTTGGTGAATTTGGACACCATTGCTAGTACAAGACTAAGACATTGCATTTCCAGATTTGAAACTTCTTTTCCAACTATCATTCCACAAAGGCGATTTTGTTTGGACACCATTTATGAAGAGTTTGGGTGCATTTTGTGTGGACACAATTACCGGTGGGTATATGCACGAAGTTGTGGTACCAAAAAGGTGCCACACTTCAAAAAAAATGAAAAATGCTCATAAGACGCACGCCTTATGAGCATTTCAAACTTAAAAAAAACCCATGTCTGCATTTTGGATGCATTCTGCATTCTCAAACCCACATTTTGGTGATTTGGGTTGTCATTTTCTTGCACTCACCCTTTGTAAAAGCTTGATATTGGGAACTAAGTTGTCCATATCTCATCAAAATGCTGCCACGCCATCGAAGAGCTCGAAGAGGTATGTGTTTTTGTTTTCTTATTGTCATTTTTTTATTAATTTGAAGATTAAACTAGGTTATTGATTTAAATTTATTTTCATTATCAGGAAATGAGATTAGACAAGAAAATGTTGAAAACACTCAATCACCTCCTCATGAATACCATATTGAAGAAGAAGCACATCAAGAATCTCCTACAATCCCTAGAGATCCCATAGGTACACAAGAAAACCTATTAGGTCAAATAGAAAATAGCCAAAAAGAGCTTGAAGGTTTAATCATAAGGCTAAAAGATCCCACTGGAACAAACTCCCATAGGACAAACCTTGCCAGTTCTTTGCAATCTATTGTATCTCACATACAATCTGTGAGTGGTCAAATAAATTTTTGGTCCAGTAAGAAGGAAGAACAAAAGCAATTTTATGCTGACAAATTATCATATGCGACAGTGAAGAAAAAGAAAATTAATAAATTTGACTAGTGTGCTCTTTTTACGGACCCCCGAACGAATCAACCTTTACACCTTGGATGTAGGAGATTCCCTATTCATTGGTGTCATCATGAAGGGATTAAGAACAATTTTTGGGATAGGTGGTGGATGGTATTTGATCAGCCCCCATGCAATAATAATGAGGTACCCCAATACTTTTTGAGAAAACTGTACTGTGAGTTTGTCCTTAATGAGATCCCAAACTATTTTGATTTTCTAGATTTCCAAGGTAGAGGTGGGGGTTCCTCACATGATAGAGAGGGTGCACAACGTGACCCAAATCTCCCACCAAGACCCTTGGCCAGACCTATGGTGGAGCATGTTATTATTCCTTCCATTGTGAAGGAGAGTATTGAGGTCGAAACTCTAGACTCCATTAGCTCACTCACTTAGACCCTTATACAGTATGCTAGGCCTCTAGTAGAGGGTGATGCGAGTGATGATGGTGATTCTTCTAGTCATCGAGTTCTGGCTCATTTTTGTCGATCTTGTGGTTCTCTTTGCACTTATGATCCTAATATTTTTGAGAATGCAAGTGCACGAGCGGAGTTTGCTACAGAGAACATTGTCATGACAGAATCCTTATTGAACGAAACATTTGGCATTGATACCTAGGTGAATTTCATTACAAGTTCATTTCATTCTTTTTATTAAATCTTATATGTAAATTTGAGAATATATCTAAATTAGTAAATTATTATGATAAAAAATCAGGGTCAAAGTGTTCACAATACTAGCAACATTCCTGCAACACCCTTTTTCATGACTTCGTCGAAGCCACAGGTATACAACGAGTGAAGAAATATAATTATTATGTGTAGATAGTTGAACCTTATGTGAATGATTTTCTAATTACTCATTTTGGATGTCAAATAGTTTGATGCTAGAGCTTCAACATCAACACCTCGCAGTGTATTTCATCGACAACCTTTCACCCAGGTAAACAATTTATCTTTAATGTTGTTATTAAATAATATAGATAGTTTTGGCAATTAATCAATATACTTTGTTTAATTTTCAAATGTTGACATTAGAGACTCCTCCTACTATCTGCGCATCAATGGAGTGCGATGTTGCTGTAGCAGTAGCAAGTTCAACTGCTTTAACAGAAGTATGAGACATATTTGTAAATTTAGAATTACATTTGTTATCTTAATAATATGTTATTGAAAATTTTAACGACACTTGTATTTAGTTTAATTTATATTGTGATGCTTACAGGAGGGGCTTGTCACTCAAGATCATGAACATGCACCTGTTGTGGATGAACACCTTGATTATTTATATGCGATAAGTGACTATTCTATTATATGTCATTCTAAAATTCATTTTTTGTATATGCTAACATCATTCTTTTCATTGTATTAGGTGGAGTTATAAAACAGTCTGGAGAGGAGGTCGAGTGGACATACTCGAAAGACACCTGCATCATATACATCTCGATCCCCTCGACAGACAAAGATATACCGTGATCTGTTTCCTTCCCCTAGAGGGAAATAAATAGAATTGGGTCCTATGTTGTATGCCTATATGGCAATTTTGAACATATGTTTTGTATTACGAATATGTGACATTCTATGTCCATATGGCTTTTGGCAAGCTCCTATTTGACTTTATTGGATACCATGTTGTATGCCTATATGGCAATTTTGAACATATGTTTTGTATTACAAATATGTGACATTCAATGTCCATACGGCTTTTGGCAAGCCCCTATTTGACTTTATTGGATATCATGTTGTATGCCTTTATATCAATTTTGAACATATGTTTTGTTTTATGAATACGTGAAATTCTATGTCCATATGGCTTTTGGCAACCCTATTTGTCTGTATTGGATATATTTGATAGTTTTAACGGTATACAATGTTGCGTGGATTTGTAGCTTTTTGGTTAATGCAAATCATTTATCATGGTTATCCATAATTGCAGTACAAATGATTAAATGAATAATTGCACAAAGTTTATTGTTACTTAAGCTTTGAACATAAATATGTGTTTATAATCCAAGGCACAAGCTTATGGAGATCAACACAAATTCAATAGTTATAGTCGAAATAAGACTATATAAAGGAAACATGGAAAGAACCAAAATTAGACAATGTAAGACACCATTGTACCAATACCCATTCTAAAAAAATTGCATAGCCCATAAACTTCTATTCATCTAATGCATGCACTTAAGCGATTTCGCTGCTAGGGTGTGGCCTGCAACAATCAGGCGAGTTAGAGAGCAAAAAGAAGGCATTCCTAGTGTAAACCCGACCACCCCTACGCGTACGAGCTGACGGTTCGGTGCTACGATGAGCAGATTGAAAGATGGGGCATTGTGCAACGTTTCATTGAACTCATCTTACGCTTTTTGTTGCAACCGAGAAAGTGTCACCACAAACAACTGGATTCGAGTCTACTGAAACCGAGATAAGCTTTTTTAGAGTGCCATAGGACGACCCTGTTGGATCAGACAACTTGTTCTTATGATTAACGGGCGTCGAGAAACGCAATGCCAAATATTGACATCTTTGAGCAACTTGAGCACTTAGGCGATTTCCCTGCCAGGGTGTGGCCCGCAACGATGGGGCGAGTTGGAGAGCAAAAAGAAGGCATTCCTAGCATAAAATTGGCCACCCCAATGCGTACAAGCTAATGGTTTGGTGCCGCGACAAGCAGATTGAAAGATGGGGCATTGTGCAACTTTTCGTTGAACTCATCTGACGCTTTTTGTTGCAACCGAGAAAGCATCGCCATGAGCAACTGGATCCGAGTCTACCGAACCAAGAGAGGATTTTTTAGAGTACCATAACATGACCCTGTAGGATCAGACAGCTCATTCTTATGATTAACAAGCACCGAGAAACGCGATGCCAAATATTGACAACTTTGAGCAACTTGAGCACTTCGGCGATTTCGCTGCTAGGGTGTGGCTCGCAACGATAGGGCAAGTTGGAGAGAAAAAAGAAGGCATTCCTAGCGTAAACCTGGGAACCCCAACACGTACGAGCTGACGGTTCAGTGTCGCGACGAGCGGATTGAAAGATGGGGCATTGTGCAACTTTTCATTGAACTCATCTGTCGCTTTTTGTCGCAACCGAGAAAGCATCGCCACGAGCAACTGGATCCGAGTCTACTGAAACTGAGAGAGGATTTTTTAGAGTGCCATAACATGACCCCATAGGATCAGACGGTTCATTCTTATGATTAACGAGCATCGAGAAATGCGATGCCAAATATTGACAAATTTGAGCAACTTGAGCACTTAGGCGATTTCGCTGCCAGGGTGTGGCCCACAACGATTGGGCGAGTTGGAGAGAAAAATGAAGGCATTCCTAGCGTAAACCTAGGCACCTCGACGTGTACGAGCTGACGGTTCGGTGTCACGATGAGCGGATTGAAAGATGGGGCATTGTGCAACTTTTCATTGAACTCGTCTAACACTTTTTGTCGCAACCAAGAAAGCGTCACCACAAGCAACTAGATCCGAGTCTACCGAAACCGAGAGAGGATTTTTTAGAGTTCCATAACACGACCCCATAAGATCAGACAACTCATTTTATGGTTAACGAGCGCCGAGAAATGCGATGTCAAATATTGACAACTTTGAGCAACTTGAGCACTTAGGCAATTTCATTGCCAGGGTGTGGCCCGCAACGATCGGGCAAGTTGTAGAGCAAAAAGAAGGCATTCCTAGTGTAGACCCAGGCACACCGACACGTACGAGCTGACAGTTTGGTGCCGCAACAAGCGGATTGAAAGATGGAGCATTGTGCAACTTTTCATTGAACTCATCTGACGCTTTTTGTCGCAACCGAGAAAGCGTCGCCATGAGCAACTTTATCCGAGTCTACCGAAACCGAGAGAGGCTTTTTTAGAGTGCCATAACATGACCCCGTAGGATCAAACAGATCGTTCTTATGATTAATGGGTGTCGAGAAACGCGATGCCGAATATTGACAACTTTGAGCAACTTGAGCACTTAGGCGATTTCACTGCTAGGGTGTGGCCCGCAACGATCGGGCGCGTTGGAGAGCAAAAAGAAGGCATTCCTAGCGTAAACTCGGGCACCCCGATGCGTACGAGCTGATGGTTCGGTGCCACAACGAGCGGATCGAAAGATGGGGCATTGTGCAACTTTTCATTGAACTCATTTGACGCTTTTTGTCACAACCGAGAAAGCATCGCCACGAGCAACTGGATCCGAGTCTACCGAAACCAAGAGAGGCTTTTTTAGAGTGCCATAACACGACCCCGTAGGATCAGATGAATTGTTCTTATGATTAATGGGCGTCGAGAAACACGATGTCGAATATTGACAACTTTGAGCAACTTGAGCACTTAGGCGATTTCGCTGCCAGGGTGTGGCCCGCAACGATCGGGCGAGTTGGAGAGTAAAAAGAAGGAATTCCTAGCGTAAACCTAGGCACCCCAATGCGTACGAGTTGACAGTTTGGTGCCGCGATGAGTGGATTGAAAGATGGGGCATTGTGCAACTTTTCATTGAACTCATCTGACGCTTTTTGTCACAACCGAGAAAGCGTTGCCACGAGCAACTAGATCCAAGTATACCGAAACCAAGAGAGGATTTTTTAGAGTTCCATAACACAACCCCTTAGAATCAAACGACTCATTCTTATGATTAACGGGCGCTGAGAAACGCGATGCCAAATATTGACAACTTTGAGCAACTTGAGCACTTAGGCGATTTCGCTGCTAGGGTGTGGCCCGCAATGATCAGATGAGTTGGAGAGAAAAAAGAAGGCATTCCTAGCATAAAACTGACCACCCTGATGCGTACAAGCTGACGATTTGGTGCCACAACGAGCAGATTGAAAGATGGGGCATTGTGCAACTTTTCATTGAACCCATCTGACGCTTTTTGTCGCAACCGAGAAAGTGTCGCCACGAGCAATTGGATCTTAGTCTACCTAAACCAAGAGAGGATTTTTTAGAGTGCCATAACATGATCCCGCAGGATCAAACGAATCGTTCTTACATATCACTAACATCGAGAAAAACGATGCCGAATTTTGACAATTTTTTGCACTTTGAGTGATTGACAACAAATGAGCAATTTTAACATCTTTTACCATATTAGCCTAAAACTTCACGAAATGATCCCATGTGATCTCTAATGGTCCAAAATGACATTATTTACATAAAATCACACAAAACAAGACAAAAACACAATTTTTTATATTACGATGCCTCAAGTAGTAAAAAATACAAGTCATGTACATATATCCAAATAAGATTGATATTACATTTTTTTACATTTACATTTAATCCAATGAACCATTTGGATCTTCTCTACTCTTTATAATGTCTAGTATGGCCTCATGGATAGACTCACGAACCTTCCATAGGTTCTTGTTTAGTGGTCTACCCCCATATCTGATCAAATGAACATTTGAAGCTACAACAAGGTTAGAATAATGAAGACTCTTCCTATGTGTCTTGAAGTTCTCGAACAACCACAAGTTAGACTTCTTCACTGGGTACCTTCTAAGTCATGTACCAGTAACAACTACTGATCCTGTGGGGTACTCAATATTTTCTCCATCTACCACAGGGCCATCCAATTTCTTTTTTTTGCATCCACACAACGACACAGGTAATAATCTGTTCCTTCTTCATTGTCTTCAACTGCAATAACTGCATAAGCATGCCCTGCAATGATAAAGTGAGAAGAATTTAGCAAACAACTAAGGTAAAATATTAAAGTACAAAAAATTGCATGTTGATAATTTACCTGGTTGGACTAAATTTGACACATGGTCAAAGTCAACTGATGCTTCCATTTGTGTTAGTTGTAGTGCACTCAGAGGTCGATATGTCTCAAGTGGGATTAGAGGCATCATATACCATTCATCCACCCAATCCTTTGACTTACACTCATTATAGGAATCATATCTACATGAAGAATAATAACATGCCATCCATCGCGTATGGATAGTCCATGACCCTGCATTATAGCTTTTGAAAGAGTGTAGCTCACTTGATCCTGTCAATGTACAACAATCTTCTAATTTTGCATTGTTAGTATCATCTACCAACCAAAAAAATCTGCGAACTGAAGACTTACCTTGATTACCTGGACCAATTGTACCATTGCACCACTGAACAATTGATTTTGCATCTTTCAAGTTTGCATTCCCTTTGTACTTTAACTCATCTCATGCTAAAGCTCTTTTAATACATGCTCCTGCACCATCATGCTCCCCTTTTCCATGCCCAGCCTTAGAGAAATTCCACATATGTTGAATAGCAGTCAACTTGTGCATCCTACTCAACCAATAAAACATCCGAGAGTTCTTAAATTGTGATGCACAATTATCTGACCATATGATATGTTGACGGAATGATATGCCTTGACTAGCCAAATCATCGTAGAATATCTGAAAACAACCTTGCACAAACTCTGTAGAGTGTGAGCGATCATCACTGATGTAAAAATGATACTCCCTCAATATCTTCCTATCCTCTTCCATACTATCATGTGCATGATTGAATGCTATATGCACAAATATAGCAACTTGTGTGGAGTTGTAATATTGTGATTGCACCTCATTCTGAAATTGTAGTGTGTAGTTCTCTGCAAAGTCAACAATTGAAACGATTGTATGAAGTGGAAATGTGTCCTTGCATAACTTAAATTGCGAGTCCAACCAACGAGCTCAATGGTTATGCCTTGCATACTCATACACTATTCTCATGAAAGCTGCCCATAAACTGATACTCTGGAATCTTCTCACTAACCAATTCACACCTTTTTGCTTCTCTTCCATCTTTTAGCATGTAGGCCATTGTCTTATATTTTCCAAATTCTACTAATTCTGTACAAATTTCTTGTCCAATATCCATATGTTGACAAATTTGTAAATGTCGCAATCCACCACAATCAACACATGTGCCATCCAAGCAACACTTATTGTAATATACTTGACGATCTACTCTTTCACATAAGATGCTAGATATGAATTCCCTTGAAGATGTCGGTGGACCATTTATGTTGCATTCCTGCAAAACATTGTTAGCATGCAAATCTATACATATGTGTTGAATAACATCATAATGGTTAGAAAATTCAATATGTACTCTACAACAAGAAGTTGTGCGCGTGTGATTTATTTTGACATAAAAAGGCTTTACCATTTCAAAGAATCTTTGACTAATTTTAATTTGAGGATACATACATTGAAACTTGGCAAAAAATTGTGTGAGTCATATCCAAAAAATGTTTTGGATGTGGATCACGAATTTTACTACCAATCCTCCTTCTTACAACATCTCTTTGATTTGGAGAGACCCTTGTGTTATTCTTCCAAAAATCTTCAATTAGGGATCTCAAGGCTTCAACAATTGCTTTATCTTTTCATGGTAATCTACCGGAAAATGCCCATAACTCATTGTTATATGGATCCTCCGCTCTTTGTTGCCTTCCCATAGCTCTCATTAGAGTTTGTCTACTTATCTTCAATTGTTTACTTGTCTTTCCAAGGAGGCGATCTTTCTTTGTTTGAGTGCTTACAATTGTTGATGCAATGACATGTCATGTGGCATTACTATCTTTTGTGCGTGAGTTGGAACCAACAATATCATATGCATTCATCAGATTCTTCACAATAGATTTGTCACTTGATTCAATCAATGTTCTTAGCCCAAGAATCTTCATTATGGGCCTAAATTTCAGATTTCTCATCATTTCAACAAATAGTTGACATTTTCCTGTCTCATTTAAAGGCTCAAAAAATATTTTCCATATCCGGTCAGCATGTCTTTGACAAGTACGCTTCAGAATCTTGTCAACCATTGGTTTCAAAACATTAGCATCAATACCAATCAAATACTTAGGCTTTCTATGCAAAACTCTAGGAGGTGTTCTCAAACTTTGAGTTACCTCAAGATTAGGAATGCCAACAACATTAGGGATAGGTGGCATGCCATCAACCGGAGATGAAAATGATGACATACCTTGAAATTGAGGTGTACAAGATGGTGTAGCTCCAATACTTGATGTCAGTCATGAAGTACTTGCAATGTCAAATGTCATAAAGGGAGTGCATTCAATATAAGATGTTGTAGACACCAACGGTGTGCCAATAAGAGATGTTGTGCTTTCAACTTGAGATGTAAGAGATGGGGTGCCTTCAACTTGAATTGTGGTAGACATGCTCTCAACCTCGGGATTCAATTGTCTCATTGCACGAAGGTTTTGCATATGTTGCCTTTGTGTGGCCAATTTTGTCTCTCTTAGATTGGATGGATATTTCATGTTCCTCTTCAATTGGCACCTCTTCTTCTATGGTATTCAATTTCCTTTCTTCACGAAGTTGCTTCATTCCTTCTCTTTTTTTTGCATTCTTAGCTTCATGCTCTTCCGGTGTTAAATTTTTTGGTCGTTTCCTTGGCATCATGATGATTTCTACATGTACATGTACATGCACATAAAAGAGAATAAAGTGAATTCATAAAGAGATTTCAAGAGGCGTAAGGAGCATTCCTAATGGATCTATGACTATCCTAATTATGTTAGGACAGTCCTAATGCATCTATGACTGTCCTAATTATGCATATGTTAAAATGAATATATGAAATTGAAATTATTTCATGTATTCCTTTTTTAAATTATTTCATAAGATCTTAAAAAGGATGTATGAAACTGCAAATTTTGTTTTAAACCACTAAACAAATAATTTTCTTATGCAACTTCCTTCAAATGCATTGTTAAATCTAATGTAAATCTAATAGGATTATAATCAATTTTGACTCACACTTTTATTCTAACATTTAAACAAAAGAACACTTAATAAGTATTTGAATTCTAAAAACAAGAAAATATTACCTCAATTATTCAATTTTGATTAAAAAAAAACTATGTTCTTCCTCTTTGACGTTGCCAAATGAAAAAAAAGGTGGTGGAGAGCTGATGGGATGTATAAAATAACCTTGCATAAAATGTCAACACCATGCAAAAAGCGTTTTTTTGTCTGATCATGCACAGAAAGAAGACAAAATGAGAGAATGTGGGCTTGGATCACGGGTGAAGGGTCCCATATAAACGTTTTTTAGTGCAAGTCATTTGGCTAGCGCAAAATGACTTCCATTGAAATTTTTTAACCTTTGATAAATTTCTACTCTATACCCTATAATCTATACTCTATACCCTATAGTTTGATAGCCACAACCATAAAAATTAAACCATTTCAAACCTATAACAAATACCCTAGATCGTATGACCAAATATGCTAAATCCTCGACCCTATACAATAACCATAGACCCTATAACCCAATATGCTAAACCATATGAGGTCGTTATGGGTCGTATGGTGTCCTAAGGGGTCATATGGTGTCCTATGGGGTCATAAGACACCATATGACACCTTAGGTGTCGTTAGGGATCATATTGTGTCTTAACGGGTCATATGGTGTGTTATGACCCCTTAAGACACCTAATGACCGCTTAGGACACCATACGACCCATAATGACACCATATGGTGTCCTAAGGGGTCATATAGTGTCCTAAGGGGTCATAGGACACCATATGACCCCTTAGGACACAATGTGAACCCTAACGACACGTAAAGGGTTATATGGTGTCCTAGGGGGACATAGGACACTATATGACCCGTTAGGACATCATATGACCCCTTAGGACGCAATGTGACCCATAACGATACTATATGGTGTTCTAAGGGGTCACATGGTGTCTTAAGGGGTCATCCGGTGTCCTATGACCCCTTAGGACACCATATGACCCCTTAGGACACAATATGGTGTCGTTATGGGTCGTATGGTGTCCTAAGGGGTCATATGGTGTTCTATGGGGTCATAGGACACCATATGACCCCTTAGGTGTCGTTAGGGATCATATTGTGTCTTAAGGGTCATATGGTGTGTTATGACCCCTTAAGACACCATATGACCCCTTAGGAAACTTCATTCTATTTGAGACTCTATATATACCCCATTGCTTCTCATTTGTAAGGGAGAGATTTTTTAGAATTGTCATCTACATGCGACAGATTTGAATATAAATCATTGAAATGTGGTGGTTTTGTATAGATTTTGTATGCATTTGTGGTTCTCATTGCCTCCAAATTTAGAGTAGAATTTATAATAGAATTTGTTTAAAACATTTTAGATTGAATGAAAGAGTTTTTTAATGCATTTGTGTGGAATCTATTTATTCCATACCACTAGCTTTCTTGCTGATCGTAGGATTGCCTTGTGTGGTCAACTAGAATTTGGAATGCACGTCCTTCAGTATGCATTGCCTTGATGGTATTGATGGTGATGGTGATAATTTGAGCATCTATAAAATTTACTTTAGATGATTGCACTAACCTTGTGTCAAATTGTTTATTGATGGTGAGAACTTATCTAGTAGGATTCCATTGAATCGTTCATTGCTTCTTGCACTCTAGATTAGAATAGAACTCCTAAACCCTTATTCCTTTTGCATTTTTTTTTAAAATCCTTTGTTAGATTAGATCAAGAGCTATATTGCAAAATCCTAAGTCATTGGCAAAACCTATTCCAATCCATGATAAGCTCAACAAATCCAAATAATTGTGTCAGTCCCAAGCGAAAACAACAATTCACATCAAACATTGAGCTTATCTACGAGTCAAGACTTGCATTTCGTAACCTTGGAGTTGTCTCATTTGATCGCGAAGCATAGCATTTGAGAGACTTTGTTCAAAAGAAGATAAGATACCTCGGTATTTTATTATGTGTTCCTATGTGCATAAAACACACATCAACAGTACCCACGATGTTGTCATTGTGGCCTAGCTCAACTTATATGACTGATCTCATTTAGAGAAGGTTTCCATCACTCGCCTTGAAGATCCAATCTCAAATTTGCAGCAGCCATTCTCTAAAGGCAGTTTACATGATGTTTGGATTTGCACCAATAAGCAAAGCTTTACTTTGTCGGCATAAGTGATATTATTCTGAGTAGCTTTTGTTGCCAAGTTTTCTCATTTAATGTAGAAGCTGGGAACAATTTCCATTGAGCATGAAGGAAATTATGGGAATATCTTGCAAGTAATTCCTCATAATATTTCCACATTGTAAACTCCACTGCTTACGCTTGGCCTAGTAAACTGGATAATCATAATTAACCTTGAATAAGGTTTTCATGCACTTGTACAATGCATTTACTCTAAGTCTGTTACACTCAATGAGGTGTTTTGGCAAATGCATGGTTCACTAATCAGACGTAATTTGAGTTGCTAATTATTGCTCTGTTCAAGAGCAACTTGTGTCCAATTAACGATAGTCGTGATTTCTCAGTGGTATGGTTTGTTCGAGGGAAGTTTGTGTCCAGTAGGGTGAGAAACTCGTGCTATCTGATTTCTCAATACCATGAAGATATGAAAATAGCTTTTTATTTAACTTCGCCTATTCATTTTGCACCTTAAGGGTGGCGGCTCCGAAGTGCATCGTTTCAAAAAGAATTTAGTGCATAAGTGATTTTCATTTTTACAATGATGCGTAGCATATGTGGTACTTGCCACCTTTACATGTATCATATGCCAAGTGCCAAAGGTAGATCCGTACCATACACAAATGATGGTATTGCTCAATTATCGATCAGAATCATGTCCTGTTGCAATCATATGGAAAATGGATATACAAATCATTTGCAAATGATTGAAGTGCTCAATTGTTTATTTGTTACAATCTACTAGCTTTTTTCTGTTTGTTAATCTTATGCTTGTATTTTTTTTTTGGCTCTTTTTAGAAACTGTAATATGAAAAAATTCAATTTAAATCTAAAGAGCTTTATATTAACATTTGGTCTTCTATGCATTAATGCCAACTGAACAAAGAATTATATATGAACGTGATGTTTGAACAGCCCAAAGGTCACAGATAGCTTATAAAATCATTATGACATGTAGATTCATTTCAAAAAGGACAATTGTATACGTGTGGTGCTCTGTATTTGTTTCTTCTCCATGTTTCTGGAAGCAAGTTGTATCTGTTTGCTTTTGTTGTATCTGTAAGCTATAACTCCTACAGTTTATCAGCCAACTTTTAGCACGTTGCGTTTTTTTATTTCTGTTTAAATACAAATTTCATGTTTGAATGGCCAAATTGATCCCTTTAGATATATAGTCTGATTTTGATATCTCTTGTCCAAATCAATTTGGGTGCTATTTGATTTAATTTAATTTAATTTTTCTATCGTTGATGATTTGAAGTATATGCAATATAAAACAAATGTTTGCCCGTAGTTCTTGTATCATAAATGCAAAACACAGTCTACCGCAACCATATTTGCGTTTCAAGCTTAACACATTAATTATCAAGTATAAGTCTATAAGAAAGTAAAGTACTATGCATGAATTGCCGTTACACCTTTTGTCACGGTCCTAGGGCAATGGCTAATTATTATGTTAGTGGTGACTCATATTTTTCGATGATATGTTTGACTTCAACTTGTAGTCTAAATCATTTTCTTGAAAAACATGATTCATCTTGGTTTGAAAGATAGTCAAACTTCTCAAATTTCAATTTTAGATATTTAAATCATACTTCAATATGTGACTATGCTACGTAAGTGCAAACTTTTCTTTTCTTAACATGATTGTAAAATAGTTCAGCCTTTTTTGGGAAAACTTTTTTGTATGGAAAATATTATTTAGGAAAGTTAAGATTTTATGATTGTAAATTCAAACATTTATTTGGAAGATACGAGGATCAAATTTGTTTTTTCCAGTGTATGCTCATCTAAACTAAAGTGGTATTTGTTTTAATTCCAGATTGCTTTCAATCCTAATTTAATCTAATAGATGCTTGGTAAAACATACAACTATTAATCTTCAACTTCGATTACTTTGAGGGGTTTGTATCTGCTACCTATAAAATTAAATATTTCCACTAGATGTGTCGATTAATATTTCAATTTCTATTAATGAGTTTTGTATTTGAGATGCATGTTTTTTAGCTAAAATTTGACACTTAAATCTTTCACTAGATTAATCAAGAACCAACTTATTTTGGTTTTGAACAGGTCATCTTAATTGCAATTGGAATGTAACACACAAGGAATTTCAATTTTACAGTGAATTATTCCGTTTAGTGATATTCTATGTCCAAACACAATAATCAATATATTGAATAAAAAAAAAAAATCAGCACTCGAAGAAATTTAAACTATATGAAGAACTTCAAATTTGGTGGTAATAGGCTTAAAAAGCCAAAGGATGAAAGGAAGAAATCTCCTAAAGATAAGATAAGCTCAATATTGATGGAACTGTAAAAGGAAATCTAAGATTAGCAAGAGGAGGAAGGATCTTTAGAGATGATGATCAACAACCTCGCTTCCAATATTTTCAGTCCACTAACTGGATACAAATAAGGCACAGAAGCAATGTCTGTCTATGTCTGTCTTAGAAGACAGACTAGCTAAATTAAAGAGAGCAAAAACTGTAGGTGAAAATCTTTCAATGCTAATAAGTAAACTTGAAAAAATAGTAAGTGCAGTGACTCAATTAAAGTATATAATTCAGAAGGTTCGGCTAGAAACAGAAAATTTTCAGATCACATATCAACATGAGGACAGTCAATGAAAATGTTGGACATGATGGCTTATACTAATCCATTTCCATCCATGGTAATAAAGCCACCCTCAAATACTGCACCAAAGTGGAGGAACTTGCTCATTAAAAATTGTAAAATTCAGGACTAAAAGAGGAAATACTTTTTGTTCATTAAACATTGTCTTTCATGTGCATGCAGTGGTGCCCTTTCATGACTGAATCAAACAAATGACAATACTGAAGCCAAAACTAAACGAATGCCATTAAAAAATAACCTTCTCTGTGTAGCCATATAATAGGAGGCAATGATCCAAAGTCTAAACCAAATTTTGTACATAGATTTGGAGAACTGGTAAAAAGTAAATCATATGGCTTAGCCAGGTCAAGAAGTTTAAAATTCTCATGTATTTGCAATAGCATATAACTTGACCTTTGAAGACAGGAAAGACGTATTTTTAGTTTTGATTAGCATGGCCGCTTGCAAGGCTGAATACCCCAAATCTCTTGAGCATATTCCCTGATTGTTCTGTCAGTGCTGAATTTCCCTGAACCAGCAGTACTGAGAATACTCATGCGTGTCCACTTTTCCTGGTCCACAAAAGTCCTATCTGCTGCTGCCTGAAAATGTAAAGGTTTTAAATGGTTTTATCATTGTAACTTTTCGTCTGAGGCAATCAAAACAAGTGTCTAGAAAAATGGTTCAAAGGAATTGTATTGGTGGCACAGAAAGAGCACCTACACAGGAGAGATTACTGTAATATACTGAAGTAAAGAAATTTCAGGCAAGAAAGTTAGTACCTGTGCTTCTAAATAACTTGCAAAGTCGTTTCCCAGCAAATAGAAATCTCCATCTCCATCCACTGTGTCACACAATGACTGGAAATATTCTTTGTGGCCAAAATAGCCATCTCGGATCATCCTAAATTCAAAATTACAAAACAAAGGATTCTAATTATTGATTATATTTAATCATAGCAGAATTTATAAGCCAATCTTTAGAATCAATAAATTGACCAAACATTGGCAATGTCCTATGTAGATTTAAAACAAAGGTTTGTGAGTTAAGGACCAGTTTTTGAGCAATGACATGTTGCAAGCTTGCAATCATGACTCAAATGCCATGAATAAAATCCCTTCTGTTTCTTTGGACTTCTCTTGTAATTGTATTTGATCAGATGCTAATCATATCATTGTTTATAAGAATGAAGTTTGCCTAATAAAGCAAATGCATAATACCACATAACAAACACCTCTTCAGGCACAAAAAGGCAGATAGACACAACTTTTAAGTATATGTGCACATTTCAATTATCTATTTCTAATTCATGCATCCATTAACCAATGTAGCTCCATCCCTGACGAAGAAATTCATATTGAGGATGAGCCATTGGGCCTGATTTTTATAGAAAATTGTTTTAAGGTTTCTGTTGAAATGAGTCCAAATACTGGAATAACAAGACAAATCCTCTTGATTCTGTGAGTTGCCACTGGGAGATCTATGTGAAAAGCAGTGTACCTATGTTCTCCCTTGTGTCCAGCTTTTCATTCTCATATAAAATTACTTTTTCCTCTCAAGAAAAGTATGGTTATTCCATGGCCAATAGCACAATAGCAAAGATTCTGGATATAGTTTTGAATCTAGCAATCGGATTGAGTATGGAGGAGAACAAGAACATCACCTACTTAATTTTCTGTGAAGTTAAAAAAAATAAGGAGAAAACAAGGAGTTCAAAAAGCAGTTGACTCTCACTTAAGCCAAGCTCATCTGAGCTGTCATATTTAGATTTGGCTTCTCTTTGCAAATTCTCCCTCGCGGCATTCTCTTCCCTTGTTAATCTTAGAACTGGTCCCATCTTGAAAGTATATATATTCATTTCTCTTCAAGAGAGGCCATAGCCTTCTCTAGTCCCCACCCTAGAATCGTCAAACCATTCATCACTAAGAAAATATCAGTCTCATAACTTTCACATCATGCCCAAAAGACAGTGGTCAGGCCTTCATTAGAGAACAGCTACCATATCAAAATGGAACAAAGTCCTAGATCTCATTTCTCTTTTGAATAGTTCAAAGACCAGTTTTGGATTATCAAGGAAAAAGCTATCACCCACAGATATAATTGAACTTGAAGCATGCAAGAATCCAAAATGCTACAGGAATTGTTTTATGACCATTAGAAACATTTGGGCTCCACTGGCATTTTAATAGTCACAAGAAAGCTCTAGTAGAGGGGAGAGGACTACATCCTTGTCCTAGTGCCCACATCTTCTAGTGACAATATTTATAACTGGTGATCATTATCAAAGCTATTTGTACATAAAAAGGTAGTAATTCACTTTTAATGCTAATTTTATCCTCAGATCCTATATCCACACTTTCTATAATCAGCTTTTTGAAGTTCAGATTGGCTACACTTTCAAACTCATGGGCCAGTGTATTGTCAAGCTTTGCATCCTTGACATTGCTCTCTTTAGATAAGCTGATTATATTGTTAAAAATCCAAACAGACTAATAGTCATTTTTGGTTGTATCTTTGCAAGCCGGATATTTTTATCCACATAATTTCAATGCTATTTGTAATAATGGCCTGTTGGTTACTACTATTTTTTGTCCAACTCACAAGTACTATCTTTTTTTTTATTGGAAAAGTACTAAATTGACAAAGCATCTTCCATTTAATTTAGAAATGCAAGCTTCATAACCTATCCAGCCATAGTTGTGGTGACAACTCCACAATTGGACCAAGCATTCATCATTTATAGACAATATGGCTAGCTCCCATTTGGGTCACACACACCTATGTGATTATCTTATATACATAGGAACATCTCTATAGTGCCCCATGAAAGGCTAACTAGTTTTCACAAAGTTAAAGGTTGCAATCAGTATGTAATGGCATGTGCCATATAGCAAGCAATCTAGTGGCATCCTCACCAGAGGTGGTGGTGGTGGGAGGGGACATTCCTCCAAGTCTTGGAAACGTCCCCGTACAAGGGACGTGGGCTTTCTTTTTTTTGTGAGGGGAATGTGTCCCCATGGAAGGCTGATATTTTCCATCGTTGGTTGTGCAAATGCCATCCAAATGCTCTTGGATTGGTGTCAGATCAATTAATTGCCCATTGTTGGAAAAGGTCATCCTAAGGAACTCAACATGGATTGAAGTGCATTTTATGAGCAAGTAGACCATCCATACCTAATAAGAGTTGTTCACACCCTAAAATCATAATAGCTTCATTCAACATTATTGTTAAATACAAGGTTGGTAGGTTCCCTTAATTCATACATAGCCATGTCAAGGAAGAGATTATCATGCCTTTATTCTTTGGAAGATTAGACCACACTAGGGCCTTGAGGCTAACCTATACCTAAATATACTACTTAGTTGTCCAAGACACGAGGCCATAGGACTCAACACACAAGCCTCCGTTGTTTTAGTTCAGATGAAAATTACAGGCATTCACCCACATTCACCTCAAGACAAACCACAATGATAGTGACTCTAAAATTTTATCCAAGGTTGGAGTAGATTTTGGAAAGCCAAAAACCCTAAACTTCATAATAGAGAAGATTAATAAAGATGGATTGTCTTTTATGAGCTTAGACCTATATAGTGGGGACATATTAACTAGAAGGTGAGATCATTATCATCTAATGCAAATTTAGCCTCAAGCTAAAGAATGCTAAAAAGGGAGAGATAGTCAAGTTTAGGAACAAATCCCAACCTTGAGCTATTCCTTAAACCCTTCCCGATGGACATTGATCATAGGGGCATGCTTCACCCAAGGATTTCCTACATACCTACATCCAGATGATATTGAAGTCTCATATAGTTCTCCTCACAATATCTCTCTCAAGGAACATACACAAGTTCGTATGCCGTAAAGTTCTGCAAGTGCAACCACTCAAATAACACTACTAACCCATGGGAGTGAAATACAAGGAATACTATAGAAGGAAAACCATAGGAAGGATAAAAATCCAACAATGTAGCAAAGCACTATTAGTATTCATATTTTAACTAGAACATCCTAGAATCCTAGAATCCTTTAGAATCGTTAACATAGAAATAGAGTTGAATACTCACCAATTAAAACTTCTCTTTGGTTCCACAAACATATTGTGACATTTAGGATAGATAGAGGGCACCATTAAATTTCTGTAGGCCCTTCAAGCTTCCCACTAGATACAAAATCTTGCATTTATTGATGCCATCATATATGATAATTATTTATCATCTCATGCTGAAACTAATAAGATACAAGGTTGAATATGTATATAGAATTAACTCAAACAACTTGGTGATGTGTGTTTTATGCACATAACATTTCAGAATAAAATACCAAGGTAATTTACCCTCTCTTGAACAAAATCACTTCAGATGCTAAGGATAAGATCAACTAAAATGATTCCAAGGTTTCTACATGTCAGGTCTTGACGAGTGGGTAATTCAATGGTCGATATGAATTGTTGTGTTCACTTGGGGACTTATATAAATGTTAGGATTATCTTCTTCGATCTTGAAATATGCGGAATAGGTGTACTGACAACTTAGGATTTAACAATATAGCTTTGGACTTACTTCTTACTAAAAAATTGGGCAAAGGGATAGGGTTCAGGAAATCTATTCTAGGCCTAGGAATGTAGGAAATGATGAACAAATCTAGTGGAATCAAACTAGGCAGGGTCTCACAAACAGATATTGACACAAGCTTAGTGCAATCGTCTAAGGTATACTCAAGGATTTTCAAACTATCACCATCAAACGTTGACACCATCCAAGTTGATGCTTGTCAAGGGACGCGTAATAGTTAAAGTTAAGCTTACTCAAATTTCCAGTTGACCACACAAGGTGCACTTACCAGTGGCAAGAGGCTAGTGGTATGGATTAAGGATTCCACACAAATATATTCAACAAATCTTTCACTCAATCTAACAAACATGAAAATAAATTATAATCTAAAATTCTAATATATCTTGGAGGAATTGAGAACCATGAATGCAAAGACAACATTTGAAGAGCAAAATCACCAACAATTGAAAAATGATTTAGATTCAAATAGCTGCAGCAAATACCAACAATTCTACAAAAACTCTCTCACAAATGAGAGACAAGGAGGTATATATAGAGTCTCTTACAAAATGGATGGCCAAGATTGATACAAGATCAACGACCAAGATCATGCCAACAAAACTCTAGAATTGCCCTAATTAGGGTTTACATCAAAAATGGTGCCACCAACATATGGCCCAATAAAAAGATACCTAGTCATCAAATAGGAAATCTTCTAGAAGATTCCTCCATGCATCTCTCTCTCTCCTAGCATACTCCAAGAATCTAGCCAATACAAAATCTAACTCCTCCATGGAAATGCTAGGCAAGGTATCCTGCTGCAAACCAATCACGTCCAGTGAATCTGAGCAAGCGTCCAAAGTGTTCTCCCAATTTGGCATGAGCTTCTGCAAACTATGAACATGAATCAACAAAGAGACCAAGTCATCTATCTGGCTCTTCTTCAAAGAGTCCAATTGACAAAAATACATAAGTTTCATCTTGTCTCTTCATTCGGCTAAGTGTAAACCACTAGCATCACTAACATCAACACCCAATAATTCCTCAATTGAGGCAAAGATCTTCATTTGAATGTCCTGAATCAATCCCTCCATCTCCATACAACTCAATTGGGCGTTCTCATAAGTTGATCTCTTCACGGCCAATGAACAATACCAGCCATGGAAATCATATTTGTCTCCACTGTGCACAATGCTCTCGCTGACCAAGGTAGAATTAGGAATCCTCTTCAAAACCTTGAGGCGTGGAATAGTCTTCTCCTGAATAGGCCGGAATTCCTCCCAAACTCCCTCTAAATACTGGATTCTATACACGAGCCATGTTGTCCTATCCTATGCCTGACAAACTGAGTAAGGAAATCATCCGCCTATTTTCTTGCACTCTCAATCCACTTTTCCACCTCCGAGAGTGTATCTCTTGCTACCTCATAGTGTGAATGTAGTCCATGATCAACTACAATAGGGGAAATAAGGGTGGGATTCTCACGCCTTATCCCCGCAATATACTCTCTAAGTCTGATATTCTCTTCTCTGTACTTCTCCTTCTCTTCAATTTCTCTATCTAACCTGGCGTTGATCGCCTTAAGGTTATCACCAACCTCCTGAAACTCTTGCTCTCTTGATGTACGGCCAGGGGAAACTGAAGTAATCTGGAAATCCATAGGAGTAGCAATGTCCGCTGTCACACCTCCAATAGGAACAACAACCTACGCAATCCGTATTCTTGTCTCATCTCTAGCTATGTGCAACAAAATCTCAACTCTCTTGGGTTCTTTCTCCTTATTGCTCCTAGCTAGGTAATCATCAATGTTATCAATAGGTTGCACCTCTATCATTTTCTTACTCTTTTCCATACTTCTCATCAACCAATCAGGAATAGCGGCCATCTCCATACCATCATTGAGACACATCTCTCGATCAAGCCCTCTCAATGCTGAGATAACATCATCATCATCATCAAGATTATTCCTGGTCAAATTGTATACCTCATTTCCCAAACTAACCTCCAAAAGGACAGTAGGGGATCCCGACTAATCATCATTCTCATTTGGTGGTGTAGATGTTGCTGTGGCATGTAACTCCTGAATATTCTCTGGTAGTACCATTGTGTTGGAACATTGTTGGGTTTCCCTATTCTCTTTTGTTATTTCTATTTCCTTAATTGATGAGACACTAAGAGGTGGTGAAGGAATGATAGGTGGAGGAATGATAGTCTTTTGTTTCTTCTTCTTCACCTCCTCAATCTTCTTCCCTATCGCCTTGACTCCTCCTGGCGTGTTTTTCTTTCTCTTGGGAGCTTGACTCTCTTCATCTGCATGAATCCTGACACCACTGATAGTCCTTTGATCATCTTCGGAAGTAGACTCTTCCGACTTCATCTTTTCATAAGTGAAGGAAACACCCATATCAACTAACTTATTCATCTGAATATCCACCCATGTGCGGGAGAAACTCAAGACCTCTCTCATCAATACATTCAAATCAATCTCTTCTGATTCTGACCAATTAGGCAATAAGATTGCCTTCATTTCATTCTCATATTGTGGATGCGTATGATCCTTGTCATCTAACACCTAATCAGGAATGAGGAAAATTCCACACTTCCTCATGAAATCCACTGACATTCTGGACCAAATTCATCTCTTCATTGCCTGCTCGTCCATCAAGTTGGCCCAATAATCTTCTACGTCTACCTTGTGGATGAACTTCTCTCCCTTGATCCTTCCAACTTTCTTATCGGGATCAAATCTTTCTCTTTTCTTGAAGGTTGCAAATTGATAGAATGCAAGCTCCTCATTCGCAGTGCTGGCGGCTAAGGCAGATGGGCAAACCTCCAACGTCTTCCCAACTGAAATAGGGAATGTCATGCATGTCCTATGCTTCTCTCTCTGAATGGAATCGAACTCTATAAGCTGTCTCACCACTTCCGACAAGATCATTCTGTCGAACGGATACCTAGGAAGCCTGTAGGGTTCGGATTGAAACCCATGAATCCTAACGTACATGAAAGTGGGAAACTGAATATACCACGATCCATATTTATCTATTAGCTCTGTTGCCTCCTTGGACAATCTTATGTGGATTCCGCCCTGCAGCATCCGCGTGATGTACATTGTGAATACATCATTCACTCTCTTATAGTCTTCAATTCTATACATGTTCAGCTGGGGGTAGCACTCATGACTCCTGAATTGTCCTTGCCCATTCCCGACTTCACCTTTGCATATCAATCCTTTGTATGAAACAAACCGTGCAAGCAGGTATACCAAGTAGGAAGTCATGGCGAATGACTTGGACCGCTCTACATTCCTCAACTGAAAGTCCAAATTGTAACTTATGATTCTAGACCAATTTATCAATGTCCCTCTAAGACAATCCTGGATGAAGTAGAGCATCCATCCCTCAAATATTGTACCCTGCGGCATCCCCATTACTCTGTTAAGCAGGAATACTAAGTCACTATATTCCTCTTTGAAGTTTGTGCACATGAGTGCCTTAGGAGCCTTGGAATGATGAAGCCTAGGCTCGATCATCCACTCTTTGTTTATTATACTCTTACACGCATCCATCTTCTTCGTGTACCGCTCTTCATATTCATCCTTAGTTGCATCCTTCATATTCACTTTCGCGTGGAATTCCGAACACCTCAGCAATCGCATCCTCAACAAGGTAGGCAATGACAACGCCCTTAGGAGTCTTGATCATTCGTGAGCGAAGATCATAACATCGTGCACACTCCAGGATAAACTCACTACATTGTATGGCCTATGAAAATCCAGCGGCTTCAAAAATACCACTCTTCATAATGTTTACATATGTCGGGGAAGGAATTTGATTTCCGACTCCGAACATCTGCTGTCGCATCAGGTCCAGGCTTAGGAAATGCAAGTTTGTATCTGTAATCTCTTTCCATCTGGATGACATCTTAGACTCTAGATAGAATCCAGTCTCCAATATCTTTTGTTGTTCTCTTCTTTCCTTAAATGCAGACTTCGACATCGCACCTGTACGAAGCTTAGAGTTAGATCTTAGGAAAAAACACAATATTCTTAATAGAATTCCCGACTTCCTAATGATTTAGGCTAATTAGAACATGAAGTCAGGAAAATAGTCCACACTCTAGGTAGATCTTAACAATTTAAATACAAAATGTGACAAGACTAGGGTATGAAAACCCTCATGAAATCAACACCTTATACTTAGAAATTTCATGCAAATTATAGTGCAAAGGAGTATACGGGATTAAGAGTGACTAGGGAAAGGTGTGAAAGGTTGTGTTTTCACAAAATTAATGTTTGAAGACACCTTCTGCAGTCAACAATGGAGGTCAAAAATCTGAAGACAACCTGCAACTAATAAATTAACCTCTCAAAACATGTTGCAATTCTTCAAAATATGCACAAACTTGATAAAAATCAGTCTTGATGATGAAACAAATCAATTTTGGGAACACAGGTATGGCTGGTAAAAGATAAATTTTCTGAAGACAAGCAGCCATGGCGAAGTTGCAGACCTGTAACAGACCTCAAATGATCTGAAAATGATCCCAAAATGCATCCAAATGCAAATCGTCAAAGTTGCAGCTGGTCAGGCAAAAAGTTAGGTCTGAAAAAATGAATGTACAGCCAACAATGGAGGTCACCTTGCTGTGATAATGGCATTTAGGCTCAGATCTGAAGCAAATGACAGCAAGTAGGAATAATGGCAGCCACCAAGTGTGAAGGGAATTCAACATAATATGCTCCAACACTTGTAAAATAAAAATCGAACTTTTCCAGCTATGGCACCATCCTCCATAAATCTGAAAATGATCTTCAATGCACCTCAATCTGCCAACAATGGAGGTCAAAACCAGCAAGCAACCTGGCGATATCGAGGAGAATCACCTTTGTTTGGGATGGAAACCCCAAACACAAAAAATCGCCCTCACCAAAAATCGCGATTTTCACCAAAATGGTGAATTTCATCAAAATCGAAAATCTGAAAACAATGGAGTCACTAAGCTTCAATGGCAGCAAAGGAGTGGATTGTCCAACTGGCTGGAATGGAGGAATAAGTCTTCAATCTAACACTTCACCAAAACACCAACTCCAAAATCGCCAACTATGGAGAAAATTGCCTTTGCATGGAATCCACCTGGCAAACTTAATAATAAAATATTGCTGTACTCCTTCCTTTAAACTAACTTTCATCACCAAATTTCACCATACAAGCAATGTGGGATAAAACACTTGCTCTTATACTTGCTTGGGTGAAACTAACTTGCTTCTAGAAGGTTGAAAACATTAAATGCTCATTGCAAATCATTTATTAATTGCTTTCATCTTTTAAATAATCGTTATCTTTATTAAAAATAATTAAAATGGGGCTCATTTATTAAAATATCTCAATTTAAATCAAAATGGGCCAATTGGGGAAAATCGATCCCAATAAGGATTAAAAAATCCTCACAAAATCACCTTAAAAATTGCCAAGTATCCCCTTACGAGAAAATCGCTCCTAGCCTGGATGAAAATCGGAACTCAAAATTCATCAAATGTGCACAAAAATGGGCTAAGGGAAAATTGATGTGTGGAATGAAATTTCCACTCAAAAAATTAAGTCATCACCCAAAAATACCCCTCTGGTGGAAAAACGACCTCAATCTGGATGAAAATCTGGACTCAAAACTATGAAATGCACTCCCAGTGGAAAATCGCTACGAGTCTGGATGAAAATCCAGACAAATATCCTCAAAAACTTGTCACAAATACCTAGTGGAAAATCGACCCAGGTGTGGAATGAATGCAAACATCATCAGCAACCTATCCATACCTCCCCGGTGGAAAAACGTGGGTAGTCAGGATAATTCCTGACACTTAGTCATATTTTAAGGCTTCTAGGGGAAAAACGACCTTGGTATGGATTAACAGTGGTGGAAATTTGGAAAAATGAGGCAAGTATGGATTTCAGGGGAAATCCATGTCTAGTCTGGATTTCGAGTGGGGAAAACCATGGGTAGTCAAGAATATGAGGGGAAAAGCACCTTTAGCATGGAATTTTGACCTTTTAACCCCTAGAATATGAATTTTGCTCTGGAAAATGATGATTTTTCCACTCAAAATCACTTAGAAACTCTGAAACTTAATAAAACTCAATTGGACTTAGGCAAATTCATCAAAAATTGGAGCGTAACACAAGGGAATCTATCGGGATAAAGTGCAAAATCAACCTGAATAATTCTCTAGGAGCGAGAAAACAACTCCAAAAGGTCTGAAAACACCTTAGCACTTAAAATCACCGACGAGAACATTTTAAAACACGTTAACGCTCCAAAAGGGTCAACACTTAGACAAAACTGGGATCATTTAGAAATCTCAATTTTCACACACTTGATCCTATAACCTCAAAAACCCTAAAAGGCACTAGGCATGATCAAAACTCCAAGACTTGGGCACGGGAAACGCAAAATTGCCCACTAAGAAGCCAAAACCCTAACCTAACAAAACACAGAAAGCCGGAAAAGAGGGGGGCCCTGCTAGCAATGGGGCAATGTGTGAAAAGGTCACAACACAACCCTAATTCCCACTTGCATCCAATTTATCAAATAAAAGTCAAGTTCATTGCCACCCAATTTCATACCAACACCAATAAACATTGTCAGAATGAAATCATACACAAGAATATGCATAACACCATAATCAACATAAAATAAGTCCAAACATAGGGAAAAGTAATCTAAATATCTTCTTAATGCAATACTAATTATGCAAAGCCTTGAATGGGTCCTACTACAATATGATTGAGTGATATCAATATCATAATCATACAATATTACAACATTCTTTAGAATCAAGAATGCAACATACATTGACAAGGTCACATAAAGGCTATTTAATACTTCAGAAGACTCACAACAACGATTATAAACTTGCTTCAAGCAAGAACATTACTTGAGTAATATCCAAGACAGCCATTCCTTAATAGTTTTATACATCAATGATATCATGCAACATTTAGTACCTTGATTATAACACCCACCCTCCTAAACACAAATATAAATCACATGCCTGATAGGTCTTGAAGACATCACGCTGTGATTAAGTACTTAATAGATAGTGTTGGCTATAATCATGGTGATATCATGACTTATTCTATTTTGTAGTGACCTCTTGACTCTCACTAGAAGAGAGCAAGCATATAACATAGTTCAATGTGTTGTTTTCATGTTATTTAGTTTAAAGAAAGGAGATCAGATTATTTAACTTCCCAAAATGACTATCTATATTTAAGTGTTCCACTACTTGTTTTGTTTAAGCAATAGTAGCATGCCCATGAATTACATTATATGAATTATTTATATACAAGTCACAAATAATTGCAATATTTTCAAGGAGCAATTGCCTAAACGTTATGTTGTTTAATATGATAAAATTTCTTCTTGATGTATACATCCATTTGCAGAATACTGTTCAAATGCACAGGGATGTCATGTGTTCCACAATTTATCCAAGTGAAGATATGAATTTCACTATTCATAATGTTGTAATATTATAAGTATACTTTGTCATAATTATCATTTGTTTCTATGGGCTGATAACACCTACCGAAGTCTCTTAATTTTTCCCACTTGCAAATCATGGTATTCTTCTCTTATCTTCTTACATTGTAAGGTTATTATAGTTTAATTGTGACTATGTGAGGTAAAAGAATAATTATAATTGCCATAGTATTGAGCGTTAAGACAAAGCTATTTGGAATAACTCAGCTTTAAGTAAAGCAAGAATTAAATTTTCTAAGATGCCAGGTTCATGGGTTTTGGGGCCCAAATGCAAACCGGGTCCGGGTCCGCGTTGGGCCCAGGGAGAACCCATAGGGAAAATGGTGAACCCTGTGAGAACCCGGGCGAACCCAGGGGCAGACCCACGGGCTGGGCGGGTCAAGTCACTAAAAAGTGACTTTTTAAGATTTAAAAATTACTTTTTTTGCCTTTTTGGGGCCAAAAACCCTAATCCACCCTTGATAAATGCATTTGAGACCCAAAAGAACTTCATTTGCTCATCTATTCTCTCTTGGTTTCATTTTGGCATTTTGAAGGGCAAGTGATTATTTTCGAAGGAGATTGTTTGTGGGGTGCTTGACAAAGGTGGAGAGCTTGCACAAAGGAGATTCAAGCACTTAAAGTAAGTATTTATCCCTATTCTTTGAGATCTTTTGAAGAAGTTTTCCAAGTTTTTGAAGAATTTTTTCAAGTTTTTTTTTTCAATTTTTTTTTTATAGAAAAAGATAAACAAGTTCTATCATATTTTATAAATTTTTTTCATACTTAAATTAGCTTTTACATTGTGTAATATCGCATTTTTGTTATTTTTTTTCTAATTTGAAAATGTTTAATTTCTTATAATAGCAAAAAAACAAAATGGCAACAAGTTCGAGTTCAATGGGTGGGGGTTACAAGACAATAAACCAAAAATTTAAAGTTGATAGAGGATCTTCTTTATGGAATTATACTACAATGAATCAACAACTTCCAGGAGGTGGGGATTTGATTGGGATTGTAATTTTTGTAAAACCAATTATAAGTGCTCGTATTATCGAGTGAAACGTCACTTTTTTGGCCCTACTTGGAAAGGGATTAAAATGTGCGAAGGGCCAAGTGGGAACGGGTTGACCACAACACAAATAGCAACATTCATTAAAGAACAAGAAAATGCTAATCAAGCTATAGCAAGAGAAAAACTAAGAGCTAATCCATCTACAAGCAAAACACCAATGACTTTACCTAACGATCATAGAATACCAGAAAAGGCCCCCATCACCCTTTCTTGAATATACCCGCTATGCAAAATGAAGTTGAAGTAGATGATTCCCATTCCCGCAAAAGAGGCTCATTGGAGAAAGCATTCAAAATGGAATCAAGAGATGTTGCAAAACAAAAAATTGCACGTTGCCTCTATGCCAATGGTCTTCCTTTCAACTTGGTAAGATCACCATATTGGCGGGAGGTGGTGACAACAATCAATAATGCACCTACTGGTTTCACAAGTCTTGGGTATGAAAAGGTGTGCACCACCTTATTGGCAAAAGAGAAGAATTTTGTAGAGCAATCATTGAAACCGATTAGAGATTCTTGGGTTGAATCGGGTGTTTCTATTGTTTCTAATGGATGGAAGGATGCCGGAAATTGTCCATTGATAAATGTTATTATAGTGTCCCCCAAAGGGACAATGTTTTTGAGGGCAACTGATTGTGAGGGGCAGCTCAAAGAAGCAGAATACATTTCCAGAATCCTCTTTGATTCCATAGATATGGTAGGACATGAAAATGTTGTCCAAGCCATCATAGACAATGCAAAGGTTTGTAGGGCTCCAGGTGCTTTGGTTGAACAAAGGTATTCACACATTTTTTGGACACCATGCACCATACACTCCCTCAACTTGGTCATGCAAGCAATTGGCACTCAAATAGATTGGGAGAAGGATATCTACCAAGAGGGTGAGGAGATCCAAATGTTTGTGACAAACCACCATATGTCACAAGCCATTTTCAGGAGCTTCTTGAGGTTGGAATTGCTGAAGGTAAATTTAATTTAAGATTTATCTATTTAAATTTATTTATGCCATGTTTAATTTTATTTTATATTTTTTAAATGTGTTATTGACAATTTTTACATGAACCTAGGTTGCTGAGACCCGATTTGCATCACATACAATAATGTTGAGACGTCTTTTGAAGGTGAAAGAGGCATTGAGTGCCATGGTTATTAGTAATCAATGGAGTATTTGAAAGCAATCAAATTCAGAGAGAGTCAATAAGTAGAGGAATTTGATCTTGAATCTCAATTGGTGGGATAATGTGGAATATGTATTGAATTTCACCGAGCCTATCATGAGTATGCTCAGTCAGGTATACTAATATAGATGCAACATGTTTGGGGGAAGTCTATGATGGCATGGACACCATGGTTGAGAAAATCAAAGTCATAATAGCACAAAGAGAGGATCCCCAAGAATTTTTTTTCTAAAGGGTGGAACAAATCATTCATCATCGGTGGAACAAGATGACCACGCCATCGCATCTCCTTGCACATGCTTTAAATCCCATGTACTATAGCAGTGAAGTAATTTTTTTGCTAGGGAGAACTAAACCGTATAGAGATCCTGAAGTTGCTGCTGGGTACAAGCGAGCATTTGCTAGACTCTATAGTGATCCAGAAGTGATGGATAGTGTTAGGAAAGAGTTTGGTTTGTTTATATCAGGAAGAAGTCATAGTCCTTGTGCCATTAATGACCAATCCAAAATGGATGGAATTACATGGTGGTACCTTCATGGTCAAGATTTTATGTTCCTCCAACCTCTTGCAATCAAGATACTATCACAAGTAAGTTTTTTTACTTTTAAAATTAAATATTAACATTTGTATTGTAAGTTTAGCTTTTAAGTTTTTTTTTACATTCTTTAATTTAATTTGCATTTTTTTAATTTTAAGTTTTGTTGGTTTTCTCTCCAATTTCAACAGGTTGCAAGTTCTTCTATTGCTGAACGGAATTGGAGTACATACACCTTTATTCACTCAGTGAAGCGTAACCGGTTGGCTTCAAAAAGAGCAGCAGACTTGGTTTATATTCATTCCAATTTGCATCTTCTAACACAAGGGAAAACAATACAAGAAAGGGGCAATGAAGCTTTGGGATGTAACCCCTGAGTGTACCAACTTGGATGCAATTGTTGATGATCTGGTTAGAGTCTCTTTAAATGATGATGACAAGATACCTACAACTGATGAACCTAGTGGAAGTGGCACTTGTTTGGGTTCAAATGATTTTGAATTTGAACTTGGAGCAAATGATGATGATCTTGATCTAGATCCTTTTGATGATTGATGAACATTGAACTTTGAAGATAGAAGACAATTATTATTTTTTATTGTGAATTTTGTAATTGTAATGATTTTCATTCGAATCGTGAACCTGGACATATATGAATCTATAAAACATTGATATATATTATAAGGCATATGAGTATATTACATAATATGATATTATTGAAATTCTGAACTATCAATTGAAATGGCATTTGGCATTGATCAATGATGAAGTAGCATAGAATTAAATGTATTTAGATTTGTAATTTTGTATATTTCTTTAAATTTTTGCATATAATGTGTATATTATATATATATATATATATATATATATATATACACGGACGAACCCAACCATGAACCCAAAAGGCAAAAAAAAAAATTTCCCGAACCCACAAACCGGGTTCGCGTCTCCAAACCCACAAACCGGGTTCGCGTCTCCAAACCCAATCCCGAACCCGAACCGGTAACTTAGTAAATTTTTAATGGACTTACCATCTATATCAAATAGGAATTATTATCATCCCACACAACCATATCAATCAATCCATAACCTCTTGTAATATGTTATTGATTGATTTAGAACTGAACTGATTGACTAATAATTTAATACTGACATCTTTATCCCATTGAGAATATATTATCAATAATCACTATTTGGTATTTTCAAAGGATATATCCTGATGAAAGCAGATGTATCACTGATATCACTCCCCCAAGGGTCCATAACAGCCCATGCAATTACAAGAATCAAGCCACAACTAACGAATTAAATGGATCAGTGTTACATGATTAGATTAGAAAATCTTACCACAATACAAGATAAGTAGATCTTTACCTAATTATCAACCCAACTCAAGAGCAAGAGCATAACTATTGGTATTAACACACCGGATGGCCAAGTCTGGAGTCAAACCCCTCATTTCACGTATAAACTTAAGTGGACTCTAGGGGGTAAAATATGCTAGTTCTCAACTTCATGATCAAGGAATAGTCCAAGTGTTGAACCAAGTCCCCATGATGCCTGTTTTCAACCATGTTTTGTGTGGTTCAATCCTCTACCCAACCATTTAATAAAATCAACTGCTATTTTGGAAACAGTGAATCGTCTGAGGATCGAGTGTAACTCTAGGAGCTACCAAAGAAACTTCCAGTCCAAGAAAATCTTTTACGGTCAAAATTGAACCCCTGCTTCAATTATTTTAGGCTTCGAGCATTCTGTATTTTTTAATATTGCCTCACATATTAAAACTGAAATGCACACACTGCCCATACAGTATAATGAAGACACTGCAGTTTAGACCTTAAACTATTTGTAGTTAGTAAAAAGCCTTCGGCTCTTGGAATACCACTTTTGACTCTTACAATTTACAGCCATGCCTACATGAAAAATTATTATAAAAATTAAAAAAAGTAATCTCTGATGCTGAAAAAGCTCAACTTTCAACATGGATATGAATATCTAGGAGAGGATTTAACTAATTCAACGACCAAAAAATACAGAAATTTTGTTCAGATAGCTGATATGTTGTAATTTTAATCCTTACCTGATCACCCGTGTAAATTCACGAGGTGGTATAAAATCATTCCTCTGAGATCTGAGGATAGGAACTTCATGTACCTTAGCACCAAACGTGAACTGCAAAACATTCCAAATATGCCAATGAATTGGTAAGCTCTTGTATCTACATTTATCATACATCAAATTTCTTCAACCAAAAACATTCACATTGATCACTTAGCTTGTTTTGTTATTTCAATATTGAAGAAAATGCCCCAAATTTACAATGACCTAACTACTTGAGCCAAAGAAAATTGATAATGGCTCTGCAAGTTGTCTCTATACTGACTCCAACAAAACTCAAATAATCGGCACAGGACAAGGATGGAATGACTGCTAAATCTGATGATCTGCTGACTATTACTGACAAGTCAAAGGTATTTAAAGAAGAGTGGCACCAAAAACAATATGATAAATATCCAGAAATAATAAGGGTGGTGAAATTAAGCCATGCTCAAATAACAGTGATTGAAGTTGTGCTGACTCCTTTGGTTATTACCAAAATGAATAAGTTGTTCATAGTAATATATCTCACAATAGTTGCTTGCAGTGATGAATGTAGCATATTAATTGTCCTTATTCCTTACAAGTGATACTTATTCTTTAGGTGCTAGGGTTTTCAATTATTGTAAAGAACCATTATACAAACATTATTTGTACATTTCATATTATCCATATACTTGTCCACAAAATAAATGGGATGTACTTTGTACCTGAATAATTTTCACTCTATAGTAAATTCAATCACATTTTGTGGTAATTATTTTGGGATATCCTATGTTCAACAGAGTTTCAGAATGGGGGAATGGCAGCTGGCAGCACAAATATAATATATATTTGGTTATACGTACATACGTGTGTCTGTGTATTTCAATATTTAAATATATATTTATAGATTAAACTATTTAATAATGAATATGTTATATAATTATAGTTACAAGTCTTCCCTCTGATTCATATATTCTCTTGAACACAAAATCCCCATTATTTCTGACCAAGTCTTCAGAGTCTGTAAAGAAGTAACGGTGAAGCTGGCAAATCTGACCGGTCCAAATGATGAGGGCTGCACAGATGGAGAAAGGAATATTGTCATTCTTGAATCTTTTTATTCATGTTTTTGCTGTTTTAAGAAACTCCTGATTACATCCACCACCACCCCATCCCCAGCACTTTCTCCACTGTGTACTAAGCTCAAAGAGTGTGATGTATGAATTAACAATATTTGATCATTGGCTTCCTTAAGTTAAGATAAGAGAGTTAATGTGATTAAACAAAAATAATAACAGCTGTTTTAATAATCTATTTTGCCTCCAATACTGGGTAAATATTGTTAAGGAATCTGATCAGAGATAGAGAAGATAACAGTCTTATGGTATTTAGTAAGGATAGACTTTAAGTGAGGTTACTGCTATGAATGTTGTTTCCTTCGATTTGTATCCAAATAAAACTCTGTGATATTAATCTTCTATTGCAATGTCGACAGATTTCTGAGTCAAGAAACTGCCACGGTTATTGATCACTATATCAGAAAGTGTCGATGTTCTTTGCATATCTATTTGTAGACGAAGAGCCATGTCCACGTAGGGGCATGACTTCTACGTGGCTTTATGCCACGTAGAGTCATGACCCTATGGGGACATGACCCTCCGTCTCACATCCATCACATTAGTTAACAGCGATAGTGTTAGGATGTTTTAACTAATGCAACCCGATAGTTATCGGGATTATATGGACCATGTCGTTTAATATATGATTTAATAAATATGCATTGATTTATTCAATCCAATGGAAGCTATACACTTAACACTCCCTCTTAGCAAAAGAGGATTGAATTTCATAATGAGTTTTAAGGAACAACCTTCTGGATATACATATTTATTTGACATGATCATTCACTCAAGAATATTTACTAATGAAATACTTCATATCTCGGAGAGATATAGATTATCTGATATCCAGCACTCTAGGACAACCACTATTTGAAGTCTTATCAGATTACTACCTTGATTCTAGTGACAATTATAACATGTCATTAGCATAGGTGAAACAAATTTAGTATCATGATATCCGGCACATTCCGGGACAGCAAATTAATGTTGTTAATCATGATATTGTTGTTATCATAATTTCCGACATATTTCGGAACAACCATTTAACGATAACAACTAAGTAACTCATCATAGGGAATTTAGTATCAAGATTTCCGGCACATTTCGGGACATCACCTTAATGTAGTCAATCTTGATAACCGATCGGGCTATTGTTAAAGTCGTCACCTTACAATAGGGATCTTACACTTACATGAAAGATCGTCACCTTTCATGACACAACACATACATGCAATATTGCATCCAAGATATTCATGAATATATCAAATCACATATGAACAATATTAATATTAGAAATTTCCATCATAATTTAGTCATACCAAGTTTACCTCTAAGGTACTCCACTTTCAATTTTGCAAGAGGTTTGGTGAATATGTAGGCACTTTGCTCTTCAGTGCTGATGTAGGTCAATTTGATAACATCTCTGTCTACCATATCTCATATGTAATGGTATGGGATCTCTATATGCTTGGATCGATTATGAAAGACTGGATTTACAGAAAGTTTGATGCAGCTTTGATTATCACAGTGAATCACAGTGGGGTCTAGTGGTTTCCCAAATAGTCCAACTAGCAATTTCCTTAACCACATTGCCTCACGTGCTCCCATGGAGGCAGCCATATATTTGGCTTCAGTGGAACTCTAGGCAACTGTTGACTATTTTTTGCTAAACCAGGATATCATAGCTGATCCAAGACTAAAACAACACCCTGTTGTACTTTTACGATCAATGGAACTGCCTGCCCAGTCGGAACCAGAATATCCTTGGAGTTGTATCTCAACATTTTTATACTTCAGGCCAAGTCCAATAGTGCCACGCAAGTATCTCAGAATATGCTTAGCCACCATTAGGTGAATCTTCTTAGGTTCGCACATGAAATGGCTTAACACATTGGTAGCGTAACAAATATGAGGGAGAGTGTTTACTAGGTACATAAGAGATCCAATGATTTGTCTATAGTATGTAGGATCTGTAGGTTTTGAATCTGCTTCACTTTTGAGCTTATGAAGATTTGTTTCCATTGGAATGGAGAGAGGTTTACAATCTATCATACCAAATCTGGTCAGGATATCAGTGGTGTATTTTCCTTGATTTAGGAAAATATAATTCTTTTTGCCATACTTCTAGGCCCAGAAAATAGTGCAGTAGACCTAGATCTTTCATATCAAATTCAGCCACAAGATCTTGTTTGCATTTTGCAATGAGGTGATCTTCTCCTGTTATCAACAAGTCATCAACATAGAGAACAAGTATTAACATGTCACCATCCAATATTTTGAAGTATATGTTAGAATCTGCTTCATTTTTGGAATATCCTAGTTTGGAGAGATAACTATCTATCCTTCCATACCATGCCTTGGGAGCTTGCTTCAGGCCGTAGAGAGCTTTTTTTAGTCTACACACATAGAGGTTTCTATCTTGTGTAGCAAAGCCTTCAAGTTGTTCTATGTATACTTCTTCCTCAATAAAACCATTCAAAAATGCGGTTTTTACGTCCATTTGGTGTATTTTCCACTTTTTGGAAGCTCCAATGGCAATGATGGTTCTCACAGAAGTATATCGGGCAACTGGAGCAAATGTCTCTTCGTAATCAATTCCAGCCTTTTGAGAAAACCCCCTGGCAACGAATCTAGCTTTGTGTTTTTCAATACTACCATCTGGTGCATATTTGATTTTGAATAACCATTTTGATGAGACAACTGATTTGTCTTTTGGTCTAGATACAATATCCCAGACATCATTCTTTAATATAGATTGGTATTCCTCAATCATTGCATCTTTCCAAGCTTGACATGTTAAGGCTTCTTCAACATTTGATGGTTCAGATTTTGTAAGTTCGGTCATGAGTGCAACATAGCATGATTGACTTCTTGTTTTCTTATTCTCTTTGAAGATTTCATCAGGTTCCACATTATTTTCTTCAATCATCTTTCTTGCCCATAGTGGTCTTTTCTTGTTGTTAGGATTTTCGGCATTCTCGAAATTAGGTGATTGAAGTTCATGATTTTCTATGCTATTCTCCCTCTGATTCTCAACTGTAAGATTTTCATCTGATTATGTAGTTTGATCATCTTTTGCACTTAGAGAGAGCTTATAAGCAGCAACTTCTTCAAATTTGACATCTCTACTGATTTCAATAGCTCTTCGCCCTGGAATATAGACTCTATATCCTTTAGTGGTTTCACTGTAGCCAACAAATATGCCTTTCTTCCCGAAGGGTTCTAGTTTGGTTCTCTTTTTTTTTGGAACGTGAATATACACGTGGCAACCAAAGATTCTTAGATGGCTTAAATCTGGTTTATTTCCTGTAAAGGCTTCTTCAGGTGTTATATTCTCTAGGATTGAATGAGGGCATCTGTTTTGAATATACACAACTGTATTTGAGGCTTCAACCCAAAATGAGATATGTAGATTTTGATCATGCATCATGGCTTTAGCGGCTTCGATGATGGTTCTATTTTTTCTTTCTGCGATTCCATTCTGTTGAGGAAATAAGGTACATTACACTCCCTCTTAATCCCAACAGAAATGCAAAATTCTTTAAAATTTTCAGAGATGTATTCTCCCCCATTATCTGATGTTAGAGTCTTTATTTTCTTTCCAGTTTGATTTTCCACTAAGGCTTTAAATTCCTTGAATTTTGATAACACTTCATTTGATTCCTTGAGTTTTATGAAGTAGATCCAAGTTTTCCTAGAGTAGTCATCAACAAATATCACGTAATACAAGAAACCCCCTAGTGATGGTAATGACATTGGACCACACAAATCAGTGTGGACAAGTTCTAGTACAACTTTTGATTTGTGTTCACTTGAGGGAAAGGACTTTTTTGAGTTCTTCCCTAGAGCACATCCTTTACAAGTTCCAACATGATCAGATTTTAGATTTGGTAATCATGTGGTAATATTTCCTACAGAAGGTAGGGCACTAAATCGAAGATGTCCTAATCTTCTATGCCAAATTTCATTAGAGTTTGATACTTCATGATTTAGTGCTTGTTTTTGAATATTACATAATTTGCATAAACTACCATCTCTAGATCCTATAGGAATAGCATTCTTTATATTAGAATTTTTAGGACAGAGTAGAACTTTATCTTCATGGAAGGTGACACGAGATCCTTGATCAGCTAGTCCTGAAATAGAGACCAAATTCCTTTTGATACCTGGTACAAAAAGAACATCTTTCAATTGTAGTGTAACTCATGTTCTTAATTGAATTGAGCAGGTCCCAATTCCTTTCACTGGATAAGTAGAATTGTCTCCTATTGTAACTTCTTCAGTCGAGTGGCCTTCAAAGGTTTCGAATTGATCTCTAAATCCGGTTATGTGTCGAGAGGCTCCACTGTCGATTATCCACATATGTTGGTTTGAGTTTAGTTCACTTGATAAGGCTAGGAATAATAGAGGATTCTCTACTTCCTTGACTTCAGCTATGGTTGCTTGAGCTTTCTTCCTTTCTGGACAGAATCTGTGAGTGTGTCCAAATTTATCACACTTGTAGCATTGAATCTTGGAGAAGTATCTGCTTTTGTGGTTATTTCCTCTCTTCCGTTTGAACTTCCTTTTCTGCCCTTTGTTGCTTGTGTTAGCATGTAGTGCTTGAATTTCTCCCTCTTTGTTTGGACCCAATCCTCTTGTGATTAGCCGAGATTCTTCTTGAGTGCAATCATTCTTGAGTTGATCGAATTTTGGTAGTGTCGGACGAGCACTAATGCCTTGAATAAAGGATTCCCAACTAGATGGTAATCCCTTAAGTGCTATTAGAGATAGCTCCAAATCATCTACATTATTTCCAATGGTTGACAATTGGTCTTTCAACTTTGAAATCCTCATGAAATAGGATGTAATTGATTCTTCTTAGTTCATGTAGATATGCATTAATTGCTGCTTTAAGGTGAGCAATATGCTTCATTATTTATTTCATATGAGTTTGAAATGGTCTTGAGCATGAGATGGTTGGAAGAATGTGATCTTTAACAACGTCAATTATGATTTTCTTAGCCTTGTTGTTGTGTCTTTTCCAGGTTGTTTTTTCTGGCTCGTCTTCAGGCATCTTAGTGTCTTTTTCTATGTATGCATCTAATTCAAGTTCTTGAAGAATTGTTGTTATTCGAATTCTCCATGAGACAAAGTTGGATGCGCCTTCAAGTCTATCCTCCACTCTAACACTGTTCACCATGATTGCTTTCCTTCGATTATGAATGCAAGTCTGAAAAGAGTTGTCTCTATTTTTATTATTTCTCTACCAACCTGGCTATGATACCATGTTAAGGAATCTGATCAGAGATAGAGAAGATAACATTCTTATGGTATTTAGTAAGGATAGACTTTAAGTGAGGTTACTGCTATGAATATTGTTTCCTTCGATTTGTATCCAAATAAAACTCTGTGATATTAATCTTCTATTGCAATGTCGACAGATTTTTGAGTCAAGAGATTGCCACAGTTATTGATCACTATATCAGAAAGTGTCGATGTTCTTTGCATATCTATAAGTAGACAAAGAGCCATGTCCACGTAGGGGCATGACTTCTACGTGGTTTTATGCAACGTAGAGTCATGACCCTACGGGACATGACCCTCCATCTCACATCCATCGCATTAGTTAACAGCGATAGTGTTAGGATATTTTAACTAATGCAACCCAATAGTTATCGGGATTATATAGACCATGTCGTTTAATATATGATTTAATAAATATGCATTGATTTATTCAATCCGATGGAAGGTATACACTTAACAAATATACCTTTGTTCTTCCAAGGTCAACCATTTGTACATACCATCATGTTGTCTATCTGTTCAATTTCAAAGCTTTGGCACAAATTAAAATAATTATCATGACATAGTTAAACTTTGTTTGGAGTGGGATTCCCTAGTGCCCCCTAGATGGTTGAGGAACAGCCAGGTAGCCTCTAGCTGTCCAAGGGACATAAGGGAATCCCCCCCCAACATCCCCTACAAGGGACACATTGACTGCTTTGGCAGAGACATCTCAGTGGTGTTCCCCCCCACAGGCAACAATGGGAAGGCAGCGGAGTGATGTTTCATCCCCATCCTCATCCTTGAAATGACACATTTTTGCAAGGAATGCGTCCTCATGGAAGATGATAGTATCTCTCATCCCTTTATCTATGAATTAACTATTATCCTAGCAGCTTTAACTAATAGCTGGCATGTGAAAGTGTTATCATTAATTTGTGCTAACCATAAATGGTTTCACTCACATAGCCAATGTAGGGAACCGGTAAATGTTTACTCATTCTAAAGTTCCCTATTAAACTCAACAGGTTCACACCACATTTCCTAAAGATGCCACAAGCTGACAACTATCGGATCATTTATCAGTATTGAACTTATAGTAGCATTCCCCTTTGCATGATCATCGCCTACAAGATAATAATTGATGTAATAACCACCCCAATAAATTTCGTTCCAAGTTTGCAATAATTCTTATTTTTAACTGACTGCCATTTTGTCAAAAACTTTGTATGCAATAAAGTATTTTACATATAACTCCTTTTGCTGATGGTTTGTTTAGATATTATGTTGGATTGTATTTCTACCATAAAATGTGCAGATTGAAAGATCCATCAACAGTAAAATTTACACCTGCAATATTCACACATAAATTTTCTGATAATAGTAAAATCAAAATGTATCAATATGCAATTTGCTGTTATATATTGTTGTTATTCTTCTTATCGGTTGATAGAGGTTTCATCATTATGTAAATCCAGAAAATTAAAATTTAATTGCACCTGACATTATACAAAAAAATTTAAAGCTGACTGCAGTCCTGATTGCAATAGGAGTCCAACATTGCCCGTCTTTTGGCAATACTGCTCAATATTGTTGACTTTCAACTCATCCCAAAAAGGCAGGTCACCAGTATTAGAGTCCTACATGCATTTGAACTCTTCCTATAACCCAGCCTGTAATTTTATTTAGTTGAAGCTACTGCACTTTAAGCCTTCAAATGATTTTGAAAAAGGCAGGTCCATCCCATAGAGTCCTAATAGTTGCGAAGTCTTCCAAAAGGCTGTAGCACAATTTCCACGGTTCCTGTAACCCATGACCCCCAAATCTGAAGAATATGGTGCTGACTTTAATTTAAGATAATTTCCTTAGCTGGCAACTAGAAAATTAAAACTCCTATTTGTCTTTGGACTCTCCAAATAACCTTTCCCAGCTTCTGTGTTGGCTTTTTGACTCCCCAAAAAGCTCCGCTGGAGTGTAAACAAGGCTTTAAGCAACCCAATGTGACTCGATTCTTCCTTGAAGAGGTATTAAGGTGTACGGAAGTTTAACATATGTAATATTTTCCTTCTATAAAGTTTTCTTTGACCTTGTTGACCTCTTTGTGTCCTGGGCTGGACTTTGTGACAGGTGCTTTGGAAAGAAACAAGGCTCATATGCTTTTTCAATGCATCACTCCTCTTTTGCTAATCCATGTTGTACGCCCCCTTTGGTGGGCAAGGAAAAAAGGTACAGCTGGGTTTTATTCCTAGCTAACAATAAAATATATGAATTTTTAATTCATATTTTTTAAGCACCCACATCATAGGAACCTTAGTTCTACTTTTCACATCCCACACACAGCACAACCCAAATTATTATTTGTTCACAAACTGGCATAATTTAAGAGCTTCAATCAAGGTTTATATATCCTTTGCTCCAAATCCTATAAACCTTCAGCAAATGTGTGAAATCTGAATGACTCCACTTACAAACGGGCTAGGGCAGACCTCTCACTACTGAAACCAAGCTTTGCCATAGCGGTTTTCATCCAAAGGCTAAAAAAGTTGAACAGCAGCTCAAACTCCAAGAAAGGCTTTCACCAAAGATGAATAATCCCAAATGACTCAAATGAGTCTCTTCAAACTCTTAAAATCACTTTTTGAACAATAAACCTTTTTGCTCCTTGAAGTGACTTTATTTAATTATTTGCTTTTCCAGCACTATAGTTATTTTTAAATTCACCTTATTAATAATTAATTTAAGTTGTCCTTTCATTTATGTTTTTTCAACAAATTAACAATTTATTATTTAATCATTAAATTATATCCTACACACCCAACTAAAGATATAGAAAATACTAGAAAAAGTCTGGAAGTGAAATCTAAAGGCACTAGAATACTCAAGAACTCACCAAAGATCCAACTTACTAAAAATAGATACTTTCCAAAAATAGATTTTTTCTCCTACAAGTTTGGAGTGCACCAGAAATGATAAAACCACTCTTGGAAAGCATCAACAAACTCAACATGATCCCCAAAACTCAATGTCAATAATTGAACTCCAATCCAATAAGGAAGCCACCCTCCAAGAAAGTTGGAGTTCCCTACGAATTCTAGAAATGCCAAAAAAGGGACACATTACAAATCAAAATGATATCACATATCCTTGCAACTAAGATTTACCTTCAAAATTGACTTGAGGGAAGAATATAGAAGATGACATTAAATGCCATCCCTCCTTAAATGATAATTACCTTTCACAGTTCAAGTGGCCCAATCTTTTATGCCACGGTTGACTCATGTGCCTTAGTGACAAAAGCAAAGGATCCTTGATAAGCTTTCGCATCATGAAACATTACACGCTTAAATGGTTTTTCCTTTTGACCAAAATCATTGGAGGCCACAACATTGGCGTGATCATTGATATCTTTCACAATAAATTTAGTAAGTCAAAGTTCAGATACCTTCCATGTTCATATAGTTTGAAATACAGATAACAAGATTGCACTAATCTCCGGCACATGATAAACATTATTGACAACAGCATTATCATAATATCAACTTCAACATCAGCATTGCTATGTGCAGTTAGAGCCAAACTATTCATGGTTAAGATATTCTTCTCACCACGTGAATATTAAGAAAAAAAGAGACCTATCTCTATGCATATGATGAGAACATTTCTCCTCTCTTTTTTAAGTTTTAAGGCCTCAAAATTAGCCAGAAAAGCATTACCATCATTTTGAGGTTGATTATTTTCCTGACCTTGTTGCTGGTTGACTTGCAATATTATGATGAGCTCATTAAGATCCTTTATTGCAGTAGTCACAAGATGACAAGTTCTTTTTCCATCCTTTGTTTTTTTGCTGCGCCTGATCATCGTCATCATCGATAACTTCGTTGCATGAAGAAAAAGGAGCCTCATCTCTCTTTTGATTGTTTTTATATTTTGTTTTGTCTTTACCGTTGTCTTTTGGTGAAGTAGGTTATTTGGTCTGTACTAAGCTTTCCACTTTTTATGAATTTATCAAGTTATTCAATAAAAAAAGAACAGAATCTGTCAAAGTCATCAGTGCCATTAGAATTTAGCACCAAAAGACCTCCTAAAAAGATAACTAAAATGAAATAAATCAATAGGCAGAAGAAGATAGTTGAGAAAATATTATCAAATCTACTCTCCGTTGTGCTAATTTCCATAGTTTTTTAATAGGTGTTCAACTCGTTTCCTCAAGCAAAATATTCCTCAATCCTAGTGTTTGTCCAATTGATGATGATACAACAATGCTTGCTCAAATTGAAGGGCACAAGAATGAATGGATTGATTGTAGACAGCAGCAAATTTATCCTGTCACCCAAGTCCTGCCAGATGAAATTTTACCATATTGCAATATGTGTAATAAAATAGTTCCTATTGATTCATCCACAAGATTGAATCATAAGAATGTTTTCTTCTCATCATCCAGCTTCTTTTCATCTTCCATTTGCAAGCTTCTGTAGTCTTTTCTCTGCAAGATAGCTTCCATATCTTTAACAGATTAAAATTATCACACCCTATAATCTGAGTGATTAATGGTTAAAAATTGCAACCTTTAAAAGACCCAGACACCAAGATAACCAGTAAAGAAAATACAATTCATACCCTTCAGAAACTGCTCTTTAAATCTCTAAAAATAACTGCATTGTCCATGAAGTGGCAAACAAAACTAAAAATAGCAAAAACACAGAAATTCACTCCAAAAATCTTCTAGTTAGATTCTGATGGAGCTTTTTACAACCAAATAGCACTATGTTAGAAAGTATATCCAGAGAAACTTCTTTACAAACGAATAATAATATGTAGAGATTCAGTCCTGACTCCTTAACCTTGTTATAACTTTTTTCTTGGATATGTCATTCAGTCTTCTCTGATACCAAATTAGAGTTTTCAATTTTTTCAAATACCAATTATGTAGTCCTTATTTGCACATTGCATACGTTTCAAAATACTTGTACATAATATATATGTCCTTAGTCCTCAAATAATTCTATAATAAACTAATGATTAATCATTTATGATGAGGTAGATTACCTCTCATCTTTTTAAGTATGATTTAATTGTTAACCTAGCAGCTTTCACTCGTAACCAGCAATGGAAATGTTAACATTGAGTTTTACTAATATTACTGCTTTTCACTCACATGGCCAAGATTGGGAACACGTTGTCATTCACTTTAACATCAGGAATTTTTATATATGCTTTACAATTTTGGTTGGTTGTTTCTTCTTTTCACAACATAAACTATTGTGGAATGTGCTTTATCCTAGTTTATGGATCAATCAAGCTGATACATTCCTATATATTTGTTTTCTGTCCTTTTGGTAGTAAATGCATTCATTCTCACCCCATAAATAAATCAGGTGACAATACTTACCTGAATGATCATGAGACTATCATTGTTGGAACACATGTTTTCCAAAAATTGTCATAGCTTTGGACACGCTGGCTTTGAACATGCTGCTTCCTAAACAATTTAAGTGTAGTAAGCTTAAGCTCAGAGCATTCTGAAATATCAACCAAATTCTCACTCTCCTGTCTCTCATTTTTGAGACCCGCCATTGATCTTCTAAAGTTTCTTATTCTTCTCTTTTTTCTTAATGGAGTTTAGAAAGACCCATGTCTTTGTGCTCATATGTTTGTTGTTTCAAAGGCAAAATGCAATTGACTTCTTAGATCTATTTATAAAAACATAAAGAGGCTATATTAGATAGTAATTAGGAAGCTCTGGAACACTTTGTTCGGAGTATAATTGAAATAAGTAAAGGCTTTTATCTTTCAAAAGTATTTACTATCTACAATGAAAATAACTTTCTTAGAGAAACTATCATCATGAGAATAGTTCTATATTACATTATGTCTTTTTATTGCTGTGCTGCATTTTTCTGTCAATGTGATCTTCCTATTTCATTTTCCTACAGGATTGTAAAAACAATCAGATTCTCTTTCTTACATTTGCAAGCTCCACATTTAGCAGTTCAAATTGTAAAACTGAGGTTATAGTCTTCATACTTACAAAGGAACTCTCTCCAAATGTCAGTTTGATATAATCATAAGCCAATGGAAAATCTGATAGGTCACACCTACTTGGGGTTTAACTTCCAAGTTCAATTTTCACCTGGAGGCCTACCTCTCAGTCATTGCTTTGTGAAAGATATATTACCTTGTTTTGGAGTTCTAGCCCTCTCCAATTCAATCCCTCCAAATATATCTATTTGCAGAGATCATAAAACCATATTCTCTCTATTGGTTAGAGGTTTGGAACTAGCATATTTTAGGAGAGTGCAAACTATCATGTTCCAGCAATTAATGTATAGCAAAGAAACTATCCCTCAAACCATCGTCTGGACTGAATTCGCTATCCAACTTTTTTGTACTGACTGCTCCTTTGGGCATTTTTTCTTTCTTCATAGACACAAATCTCTTGATGATTCAGCTTCAGATTGGGAGAGATACTTGTATTTTACTATTTAGCTCTCACTTCCTCAGAGTAGATTGCCTCCATGGGTCTCTCTACATGTCAATACTGTTGGTACTCTGAAGTAATTTTGCTTCTTTGTTCTATCGGCATCTCTGGGATGCATTCTCTCCTTTCATGTGTTCCATTATGAACCTGTTATTCTCCCAGGTCCATGAAAAGGAATGCAACCTGGGTTGACAAGGAAGCATCCATACATGTAGAGGAGCAGATGCACATGTAGTGCATAGGAACTGCCAATGTGACTTGGATTGTCAGTTTTGAGGATCTGCAGGAAACTATGGCTGGACTAATGTACAGTTTTTGAGGTGATAAAGGGCCAGTAGCCTCCAATGAAATGTTTTAAGGCACTGCGGTACTTTGTTTTCATTGGTAACCTAATTTCTTGGCCCTGATAGATCTTTTATATAGGATATCAAAGAAATTTTAGCCAAATTTTTATTTTTCTAGTCTTATGGTTTTTGTTATATTTTGCTGATTGTATTTGGATGGATCTAGATGAACTGCTATATCTTTCATATCTAAATCTCTGTTTCTTGTAGCACTTTGCTGGGTTCAGTGGCTGGTTCCATAGTTTTAATGGTACTTTCTGAGGACTTAATGATACTTTTGGCTCCTCAGCATTCTCTGCTGGAAACTGATATTTGGAATTACTCCTTTTCAATTATATATTTTTAACTGTTTTTCAGAAAAATTATAATTGATCTCTCATGATAGTCAATCATTTGTAGTAAAAACCATGACTCAGACAAAAAGTGAAAAGTAGACAGGTGCTTATTCTTATCTTTAATCAGATTATATACTTGATGACTCAATAAGCACACTTATACGCAAAAATGGCATGGCATGAAGAAATATACTTGACCCAATAAGCACTTCATATGCAAAAATGGCATGGCATGAAGAAATGAGAAACTTTATGCAATTTTAAAGAAACAATTACCAAATTCTCTTCTCCTATTTCTTCTGCTATTTCAATTGTAGATCCATCCAGGGTCCCAAGAATAAGACAACCATTCATCAAGAATTTCATACAGCTGGTTCCTGATGCTTCATGTCCTGCCGTGCTACAACAAAAATTTTGGAGTCAATTCAAGTCAGGGGTCTGCTTAAATTAATAGTTATTTCTATTTTGTTGCACTGCATCTATTACCAATTAAACTACAAAACAAGTTGTGACCTTTAGAAGATTTTATAACATGTTGCCTGCTTGATTAAAGATAAACACAGCAGAAAGCAGTTATTTTTCTGTATAGAAAAAAAGTTCAAGATCATATATTATTTAATAAACAGAGGAATAAAATTAACAGATTCCTAAATGAAAAGACATGGAATCTGCTGAAAAGAATCAAGATACATTAAACAGAGAAAACTACTTCTTTGAATAGAAACAAGTGGGCAGACAGTGTTAAATAGGGATCAGCGCATCTTGTCAAAATTCAAAAAATATAGGTATCTTGTAGAACCCTTCCCCTAACAAGATATGTCAAATCTTCAAATAACTTTCTCAAGTTTTCAATCGTACTATCTCAAAAGAAAAAATAATCAGTATCACATATTAATATTTGAAGTTTTGAACTATGGAAGAGTACAAATAACAGGTTACAGAATGAACAGACATGGAACCTGACGACTGTGACAATCACATCTTAGATACTTTCAACTTCTTAAAAAGCCTCTGCTTTTGAAAAAAACAAATAAGCAGAAGAATATTAGATTCAAACCAGCTTGTGACCATCAAAGAGTTATAAAGGCTTAAGGATGTATTTTTAATAGATTTCTTAAATACTTCCTCGTGTATTTTTTTAAGGGTTCAAGATCATATATTAACATTTAAATAAGGAAGAGAATAATAACCTTACATATCTTACATATTTAAAGAATTTTATCAAATCTGTAAACAACTTTTAAATAACATTCTCATTATTTTTGAAAGAAAATCTACACTCTAGATGATTTATTACTATTTAAATATGGCAAATTACATAAACAATTTTCCAGCATGAAACATCTGCATGGGAAAACAATGAAGATTAAATATTAGGTACATTCAACTTAAAAAACCACAATGTTACCTAGTAGAATTGCGCATATTTTGGAGGCAGGGATGTCCCAAAGACAGCAAGACAGAAAAGAAATGTACCCCCACTATACCAACAGGTGCTACCAGCAGGTTGGTCATCCTGAGGACAGCCCCCTCTGCAAGGGATGTCTTGGGATGCCATGTTGTCCCTGGGACGGCTACAGGTGATCAGAAAAAACAAATCTAAGTGGACCATTTGGGCCTGAGGGTTCCATGTTCGGCTGAAGTGTTGACAAGGAGCTAGAAGGTGAGGATTATCATTTCTTGAGGGATTTTGTTGCAAGAAGGGATATTATGCTATCGATGACTGAGGATAATCAGGAATGGAATGGGACATCTCCAAGAGTCTTTGGGGAAGCTGCAAACCTCAAAACAGCCCAAAAAGCTTGTTTTGGCAGAGTGAAGGCAGCAAACACACAATTGGCCTGGACAAGCTAATCAGTAGTCATAGCAAATGGTCGATCAACTCCTAGAAGACCAGAAAACTCATCACATCTGGGCTAGAACATGTAATTCGAAGCATGCAACATATGATCTCCCTTCTTGGCAGTTGGTAGTACAATCTCTGTGTATGGAAGACTCAAGGGAGGTCTTTTATAGTTTCCCCCTGAGTTGTGTGGGGTCGGCAATCAATTATGGTGGTGTGAGTCAAGATGGGAATGTAGTGGTTGTTGTGCAATTTCTAATGTTTAATGATGGTTATAATCCATATTATCATTGAAGCAAATATTTTTGCAGGTCCAAATCCCATCCCCTCATTCTGAAACTCTATGGAACACTGGAAAACTGCTACTTTTGAAAGTAAAAAAGCGAGCAAAGAATGTCACTCACAAATTGGTTTATCTTGTGAAAATTATAAAAACTATAAATACTTCGAGAGTTTTTCTTTAAACAATTTTCTGAATATTCTCAATTATAAAAAAAAAGTCATTTCTCTAAACCAGATAAAACATTTTAAATAATTTTCTGAATTCCTCTACTTCCCCATCAGACAATATACGGGAATGCCATTGTTTTAAATGAATGAATCATTAATTAGTAGGTGCATATATGTAATGATAGAATCCACCTCTAACCTCAAAATCATCAGTCTTTATCGAAGCAGCTTTTGCATGCTAAAATTTTAGTTAAGTTTGCATAGAAGAAAGAGTTTGCAGTGGCATTGAACCTGATGTGCTGTGATAAATCACTTGCAGGTATTATCAGTTCAGCTACAGAAACATTGTAATCTGGAACAAATACCTGCAGCGACAATAAGAATAGAATAAGCTGATACAATCAAAGTTCTTCTTTAACACTGATTCAACGAGTCAAAGTATACCATAAACTTAATAACCTGGCACAGGTTAAATACATAAGAATGCATCTCAAGTTATGAGAATTTGGTAAACTGGCAAATACACTGGTTTTCCACAATGCCTATGTCCAAAAAAAAAGATGCATTTTTTTTCCAACCTTAAAATAGTAGAAAAACAGAAAGTGATTGAGCAATTACATATTAAAATGCAGCATTAAATAGCCAGTAAATCTCTGGATACAATGGATGAGAAATTCCTGTCAAAGTTGACGAGTAAAATATGCACATTACCAAACTTAAGAGAGAAGGTAGAATGCTCTAAGCCCTATTAGTAAGCAACTAGTAGTATCATTTTATTCCTTCACTAATCATTCAATCAAAGAAACGTCAGTAACTCCTCAAAATGAAAATGAGATACTCTGGGAGAATTGGACCTTTAACCTAGAGTGCACCATCTAAAAGTTAAAAACTTTATGGAGATGTCAGGTTTATCTTTTCATTGAGCAACACATTTGAAGAAAAAAGAAATGGAAAACTGACCAAACTTAAAGGCATTTATTTCTTTAGCGAGGAAAATAGATCGTAATAACAGTTATCTGCATGTGAAATCACAATGTACTTGATATTTAGGGCCTCAAACAATTTGTGATGTATGGTAAATGGAAGTCACAGAATCCAAGGGTTAGAAGGGAAATAAAACAAAATACATATATTCCAATAAAGAGTGTTCTCTGGGCTACTGCTTCTATACATGGACACAGGTCTCTTACAAACATCTTCAGGTAAAATCTCAAGAAAAGATAATCTCCAACTAGAATATCATCTTAATTCACAGAGCTGCTGTCAAGCACCTACCAGTTTTAAAAGGTTACCAATGTCTGGATCATTGTTGATCTTTTCACCAATCACATGTATAAGTTTAATTATCTTTTTTGCAATCTCATAGCCTGGAGCTGCCTTTCCTCCAATTAAACATACACGGGGCACAACTTTCCTTTTCTCCTCACCAGTCATATGCTGCATCATAGGTACACAGTCAGTTCTTGAATAATATTGATACATTGAAATATTCAATTTTCAAAAGAATGAAATTTGGATCATTTGAAATAAAATTGCCATATTTACCAACTTGATGACTCAATTCTCAGCAAATAAATCCTGTACACAATTGGATAAAAACTTGCTTTTGCAAAAGGCATGAGGATTAATACCTATGATTACTATCATCTGACTTATAATTTTATTATAGTTCCCTTCACAAGAGCCAACCTCAATCAGTTGTTGCTAAACTAAATCTTCCATATCTTCAACCTTATAATATATAACATTAACATACCATCAAAATAACCGTGTAGCATAAAGAATAATTAATAGCCATACACATAACTTCAATAGAAAACTCCTTGTAGCCCATCCACAATGAAAATCATTTACTGCCACCAGTAAAGCAATGTGATAGCATTTGAACTTGGAGCCTCACCCATTACGAAAAATAAATAACAATAGTAGACTATAGAGTTACCAACACTCGCCACTCCATGCTCATTTGTAAGCAGCTAGATCCTCAGCATTCATATGATTCTCATTCTGGACTTCACAAGGGTTACAAAAGCTTGGGATATGATCCTAAAATATTTAAGGGTACTTATACATGTGTAGTATTTTCTATATATTTTAAAATACCTGCCAACTCCTAAACCTAAGAAACTACTAACAAATGCAGTGTTCTATAAAAAATGCATCCACAATGCAGTTCAAGATGCATGTCCCACTTATCAATCACCATTCCCAAAATGAGGACATTTGGGGGTATATCACGGAGCCATTTTCCCAATATGGGAGCACGCCCAAAAATTCTTTACCCATTAAATTCACCTAGGCATACATTACTTATAGCACATAGAAAATTCTAATATAAACAACTTTTTTGTGAAGGAGCACAACACCCACTCCAATAGACATGTCCGCTAGAAACTAAAACCTGAATTTAAACCATAAGTAGTGTTCCATTCCTCATTTTTATTCTCAGTGCTGGAGACACTCAAGGACTCAAGCTTCCATGATCACCTAAAAAAATCAAAATAACCTTCAAGAGAGAAAAGTAAAAGCATAAAATGTGCAATAATGGACGCAAATATATCAAATCAAATACGATCAATGAAATGGCCAAAATGGACATATGAGACCTTGCTTATATAAGCAAACCTGAGAGATAGGACTAACTAGGATGACGACAATTATCTTAATCCGATGTCATGTGCCAATGAAGGGATAAGATCACATGTCTACAAGAGGCTTCTAGAAAGATTCCTAACTCACTAAGTAAACTTAACATCTGAACATGTGTGAAAAGGTCCTAACTAGGAACTACTTAGATAATGTACCTTGTTCACACTACAAAGTAGGAAAACATATAGGAAAGACCCCTATTCACACCAACACCCCCCCTTAAGTGCAACTGAGGAAGGATGAAGAACAAATGCAAATAATGCAAAGATGGCTCACAGCCACTAGGCCATGTTAGGTACCCATGTACAAATACAATCTCTCACAAACAGAGGAGAAAACCTGATAGGACAAAACTCCTCCCTGAAAGAGAGAATATACAAGAGAAATATTCTCAAGAAGAATGCGAAGGAAAAAACCCAATGTGAGAAAAAAGTCCCCCCCATATGAGAGAAGTAGAGAGACCATGTAGTCCCCACTCAATGTAGAATATGTACCAATGGGAGATGCTCGAAATTAGTTGTAGAAGATGATCCACGATCATCAAAAAATGTTTCTGCCCTTAGGAAGAAACAAAACCAAAGGTAAATGAATGGTGTCTTCCCATTCGTGAAAAGAAAAATAAGGAAGAAATCTTGACTTGCATGAAGCCTCTAAAAACTGCTCAAGCATCCCCATGGCAATGCTGAAAGTTGCCCCTTCCAAATAAAGTATTTGAGGCCACAGTGATTGTTGTGACCTTTTCACACATCGCCCCATTGCAAATGGGGACCCCCTCTTTTTGCTTAGCAATCTAGTCACTTTCTAGGGGTTAGTCATCCTAGCAATAATTATCAGCTCTAAATGCGAGTTTACCCTTAGGGTGCTACCAAGTCACCAAATCCTTATCTTAAGCTTGTTGGTGTATTTCAAGGTTGAAAAATGTCAAAAGTTGCAAATCTTGTCAAAACTTGTCAAGGTTTGTTAAGTGTTGTCATTTTGGTCAGAGTTGTTAGAGTGCAAGATGTTAGGAATGGAGAGAAGAGTGAGAAGTAGTAAGCTTGCTTGTAATTTCATTAGGAATTGCAAGCACAGCACATAAGGTCATGAATTACAAGTCCACATTATGTAGGACTTAGGTGAGGAAGTAGTGTCAAAATTTGGCTAAGTCAGGAGTCAACCCCCTTGCACCGTGTATATGCACTCACATTTGTGCAAAAGCCTAGCATAGGTGCATTTAGGGTAAGCGAGGAAATGGAACCCTAAAATTGACTATCTTGAACAAACCCCCCTCACCTTGCAAGTCAACCAAGTTTGTTTGCAACATTGTGCAAAGCAAGGGTCAAAATGTGCTCTAGTCTATGCAAGAGACCGCATCAACCTCACCCTTGCACTAAGTTGTGCAAGTGCACTGTAATGTCCCCTTCTCAGCAATAATCAGTTCAGTTGGCCGTTAGCCTATTTTGGAGACCCGTAGGCTAGTCGAAAGCAGAAATTAGGGTTTCCTACTTCTAGGGGGATGTTTCGGCGTTTTTGGTGGCTTGCATGTTGGAGTTTTACAGTTTTGAATCTGGATTCCTTTTGGGTTTTCAGAAAGCTTCGCAATGACGGTACATGCATAGCAAGCAATGGAGTTTGGTAAACTTACTATTTTTAGTAAGTGGGGGCGAGGACAGCTCATTTCTCTGGGTTTTTCTGGGTTTTCAGAGAGCTTCACAATGGTCTGACATGCAAATGGATCTAAAGAATTTTCCGAACTTACTATTTTTAGTAAGTTGCGACGGCTGCTCAGAATATAGTTAAAATGCATTTGGACACACTTAATATTTTTAGCAATATGCTATTTTTAGTAAGTGCTATTTTTGGCAGGGTCTTTGCAACTCGGTGCAATGGCTATATCTGGCAAGGCAGTTCTCTAAGTTTGATCTCCCACATTCTTGGAGCTTGTTTTGGCCAGTTTAGTATTTGATGGAAAATGGTGTTTAAGGCTGAATTATAACTTAAGGCAAAATAGACAATTTATTAAGGGATTGCTTAATTTGTATTTAAAGTCATTTTCTCAATTATATGTTGAGCGCTCAAATTCTGTATTATTTCCATTTTAATAAAGTGTCTTGTCTAGGAAAAATGGGACGACTTGGTGAAGGATGAAATGAAATGAAATGCAAATTAAAAAAGTGAATTTGAATTCCATTGTTAAGTCCCATAATGGAGGGAAAAGGAGGTTTGATTTGGGAGATAGTTATAAATAAGTGCCTTGGCCTTCATTTGAGACTATCAATTGCTATTATAACGAAGTGTTGTCGAAATTATTCCAAACTCTTGCTTCGAGGGATGCATACCTCCTAGTACCTTCAATTTCAAGCTTGAAAGATAGCCCCTAGCTAAATATTGTGACTGTTTCTCATTCAGAGGAGCAGATTGAGCTCAATGAAGATGAAGATCTTTGTTGTTTTCTGATTTTGGAGTGTTGTTTTTCAGTTTTGGAGTTTGCTAGTTGTATGGAGTTGAAAGTGAAATTCGTTCATAAGCCTCTGGGAGTTCAGTTGCCGGTTTTGGGTATTCGTCCTATGTTTTCCTCATGGCTAGGCTAGGCAATTCAATTTGCTAAGTTTCGTGATTTTTGGAGCTGCTTTGGATTTTATGGAGAAATTTGCCCTACTTCCCAAGCCGTACCATGTTGGAAGGTGCATTGGAAAGCATGCATTGATGTTTTGATCCGAGTTGCAGCAATTAGTTGGTTTTGATTTGGATGCCTTGGATGTAGGGACCATTTGCATTTGGTTTCGAGTCTTTCGGAGCTGCGTGGACAAAGTTATGAGCATTTAGGTGATTTCTATTCTTGCTGGTTTGTCATTTCAGTTTGTTGTTCTTCATATCAGACTTGAGTTATTTACCTGTGTGGATTCTTTTCATGTGTTGGATAGTTTATATTTGTTAGAGGATCAATTCCTAACATGGTGATGTGTCTAGATATCCATTTGCTATTGTAATATGCAAGTTAAAGCTCTCATTGTAACGCTGAAATCAGTAGTACTGATCAACCTTGTTTAATTACAATTTACATTTTGTATTCCCACTAAGAAACGTGGAAGAGGATGGCCTGGCCGCCTATTTGTTTCTTTCAGTTGGTTTCATAGTCCTCCCGCTGAATAAGTGGTTGAGTGATCTTATTTTCAGAATTGTAATAACTGTCCTCCTGCTGAAAAGTGGTAGAGTGATCTATTTTCAGAATTGTAATAATTGTCTTCCCACTGAAAAGTGGTAGAGTGGTCCTACATTAAGTTGTTCTTGCCCGCTGGACAAGCGGAATGGGCTGGCTTGCCGCCCAGCATTGTATTTTCAGTTTTTTTGGAGCTAACGAACCCCTATTCATCGTATGCTCTCACCTTCCCACACTGGGCTCTTGGTGATCAAAAAGTGGAAGCGTTACCTTTCAGCAATATTATATTTTCTTTCCTGGCCTTAACGGATGCATTGTGGTGTTTAAAAATTGGAAAAAAATTGGAGGGGACATTTCATGCACCCCTAGAATGCACTCTAATTTGTGCTAGTGTAACACTCAAAGCTGCCCCATTATGCAAGTTGTCATGTGAAGAATTATCTAAGTTTGGATTCAAGGGGAGTTCAACTTTTATGGTTTTGTGCACATCAAACCGAAGAAAGCGCTCAGGGCATGTGTGCACACTAACCCTTCACGTGCGCCTAGGAGGGGTAAGGTAAAGATCAAATTGTGCAAGCCATCATTGCAAATGCACCCTACCTTGTGCAGACAATGGATCAATATGCGCTCAAAGAGGAAAAATTCAGATCTTGATGTGCCCAAAGGTCTATTGTGCATACGCACTCCTTCATGCCGCTCTACTTGGCTCGTGCATACATATCACCTAAATGTGCCAACTTTTGTTTGTGCACGCCACCTATCCAAATGCGCTCTAGCTTTTAATTGTGCACATACACCTTCAAACCCACTCTACACTTACTTGTGAAAGCATACATCTAAAATGGGCTCATCTCGTTGTGCAAACTACCCATTCAAACCCGCTCCAAGTGGAAAGTTGTGTAGTTTGACCCTCTAAATCCACCCTAGTACACTTGTGCATACATGTGTAGTTTCTACTAGTGCAAGACACTCATCCATGTGTGCCCAAAGGTTGGATGACAAGGAGTTGATAAGGGCATCAAATCGGCTAAGAGGAGATCAAAAAATGTGCATGCACCTAGCTAGAACCGGCTAGTGCAAGCCTAAGGTCTATTTGCACCCAAGGAGATGATGGAGGGGGTTTGATGAATTGTCAAGTTGGCCTCTCTTAATGCAAAAAAAATTACAATACAAGGTCAGCCTAGTTTGCAAGAGGTGGGACCCTAACCTAGGGTCCCTATATAAAGGGGGTAATGCATTATCATTTGACAAATCTGAAACAAGCAAAGCAAAGCAAACTAAGGAGCGGATCTAGAGCTATCTTTCATCGGCAAAAGGTGGATTCAATCACCATCTAAGGCGAACTTGAAGTCTGATTTTGTGCGAACTTATTAAGGCCTTATGTCAATGTGATTTCGAAGGCAATCTTTATCACTTATTTTGTGCGAACTGCTGGGTATAGGTGCGAATTTGTCCCAGCATTGGTGCAAGCTTCAGCAGACCTTATCGATCACCAAAGTTAGCCCCCAAGCAAGTTCATTTCCAGTCACAATTAGAAGCAAAGTTCTGCCTTGACTAGTGTGAATTTGTCCTGATCACAAGCAAACTAAATACCAGCCTTCATCACCATTGTTAATCAAACCTGACTTTAGGAGTAAAACTCAGTCAAAATGCAAGAAGGTAGGGACGTGTTTAAGGCAAATTTCTTCTATGTCTAGACCTAATTTGTGCTTACATTGTCATCTTCAAGTCAGAAATGAGTTTTAAAATTACAAAACTATGCATTTGAGGAGAGTAAAAGAATTGCTAGGAGCTGCAATATCATCATGAAATCTAAATTTTTATAAGTTCATTTTAGGATGCTTCCTACATTTTGTCCCTAACCCTAGCATCCTTTCATTGTGTAACTTAAGGTGTTTATTTTTCAGGTAAATGTCAAGTGCAAGAACCAGAGGCAACTCGATGCAAATACAAATGAGGAACAATTTCAAGGGAGTCCTCATGGAGTCAAGGATTACTTCAAAGTGGCGAAACATTGGTGACACCAACTTGGGACACATCGATGTGGATGACTTCCGAGATCGGGTGTTTGGACATGGAAATCATAGTTCTTCTAAGATGGCAAGGAAATTGACAAGGAATGGAATAGCTCAAGCAGCAGGTTCTCCCCCTGCAGTGCAATGCAATGAGTTGATAGTGGAGTGTGTCGAGCACTACGATTCAAAACAAAGGTAAATAGTGGGTCCAGATTGCAAGGTTTTAACTTATCTCACTGAAGCAACGATCACGGCGGCATTTGATCTTCTTACCTATAGCTCCATGATTCACAAAACCAAGGAAGATGCATTGGCAATGTACAACACTAGACCCGACCAGTGTGCTGAAGTCATCAACAATTTTTGGATGAAAGATCCGAAGGCATCATCATTTTAGGCTACCAAAGAAGCTTTTAAAGTCTGATTTCAAGGAAGGATATGGCGATCTTGTCATAATGTTGAACCGAGTCAAGGGATTTCCTCAAGATTTTGCGTATGAGTCGTGGATATAGTACTATATTGAGGAAGTGACTTAAATAGTAAAGATAATCAATTGGGCTAGGTTGATCAGTGATAACCTCGATGAGCAATTGAGGGATGTGGAGCGTTCACAAACTTTCTACATGATTTCATATGTTGTTTACCTATTGGCAAGGTATTGCAAGCATAGGGGATTGACATGTAGAGGACCAGTGAGGAATGAAGGACAAATGAAAGTGTATGATTGCTACCCTCAACTGTATTTGCACAATATTGCTCACTTTAAGAGGGTTAACGATGCACTCACTATGCACATTGTTAGAACATTATAAGGAGCTACTCACAAGAGGTTATCAAAAGAAGCTATGAACTTGGTGAAGAAATATGGTTCGTGGTTCATTCAATTACCAAAATTCACTTACATACGAGTGCAAGGATTTTCATCATATGCTTATTGCCTCCCAAGATATCCTACAAACAAGATGGTGTTGTTAAAGGTTACAAGGCAATTGATTGAGTATGATAAGATCTGAAAGAAGAAGAAGAAAGCTAGGCTAAACTTTCCTATCATGATTGGAAAGTCAATTGAGTTGTAAAATACAAGTATAAATGAATATATGTATTCTATTCAACAAAGGAGTCGGGGAAGTTGATTCTCCACATGGTAGTGAGGCTTCTCTAGATGATCAACTTATACCACAGCCTACAAATCCTATTGATGGAGTAATAGGAGGATTAGATACAAAATTTCAGGATGAAGAGTTTAATGAAGGAAGCATATTAGCCCTGCGAGGAACTCATGAGCAAGAAGATTTAGAGGAAGATATTCAACAATGTGTAGTAGAAGTTGATATAGATAATGACTTGAAGGCTTTGCTAGGTCGCATAGGATGGACTGTGGAGAAGAAGAAACCAAAGAAATACTCCAAGATCATAAGGGAGAGTTCTAGGTCTCACATGATGCAAGTTGCAACTCCAAAGGTTGACAAGGCAAGGGAGGATATCACTCCAAAGGATTATGATGTTAAGGTAATTAACTTGGGGCCAACCACCAAGCAACAAGCAATTGATCAATTCCAGGATTTTGTGTTCAACATTGAAGAGAAATTGACAAAAGAAACAGAAAAGAAGAATCAGCTAAAGGCAAAATAAAGGCAATTGAAGGATTACATACAGCGGTTGGTGAAGCCACTTCAACAGAAAGATGAGACATTTGTGCCTCCTACAATACTTCTAAAGGAATCAGTTGAGAGCATTGAACAAATAAGGGCAATAGCTCAAATGACTAAGGAGTGGATTGAAGGTGCCTTTGATAAAGCAAATGATTTCACCAGAGAATTTGTACAAGCATATGAGAAGGTTACATCATTCCTATGCAGAATTTGCATCAAAATGGAATCGTGGGAGGATTTCCAGGGTGTTTAAGACAAGACAATTCCATGTTTGTGTGTGTAGACGGAGATTCCTAAACAAACTTTGATAGATAGAGGTGTGATCGAAGCAAAGGTAGTCAATGATTTTGGCCGTTGGTATTGTGCATTGGTAATAAAGAAGGAAACTCTTGAAAAGACGAAAGGTAATTGTATTTGATTAGAAGAAATGATTAAAGGGGATTCAAGATAAGTTCCTTGTGTTGATTAAGGAGGTATATGGACAAGAGATCCTTGATAGTGATGGTATGAGTGTTGATAACTTGCAACATAAAGTGAGAAACAACATTTTTCAAGCTACAAGTTCTATTTCGACAAGTCATTTGAACAATGTTGCTTCATTCATGGCTTTCATGGAGAATTTTCAAAACCAAGAGTTGGAATGGGAAAAGGTCTTTGCTACATGTGGTGAAGGTTTGGAGGTCATCGAATTCAAGCTTGATATCATGCCAAGTGTATCAATGGAGGAGATCAAGATCGTCATGTCTAGATTCATTGCATTTGCTCTCAAGGAAAAGGATAAGGGGAATATTCTCCTAGATATTTTGTTACAATCTTAAGTGGCATAGAATTTTTCTATTCGCTCTTTGCTCCTCGCATTAAGTAATTTGTATTGGAAGATGTTTCAGCCGACTAGTTGCTAAGTTTTATTGCTTATCTACAAGTTACGTTTGGTGCTGTAATATCCCCTGCTCATATAGGTGTAGAAATGATAGTTTTTGATGCAAGGAATATTGTCAAACAGTTCGTATACAAAATCACAGTATGCTGGTCTGAGTTTTCAGTCACATGTAATGCGTGTTATTGACACCACAGTACTAATGCAATTTGCAAAATGACCTTTATATTGTTTAAACTAGTAGCACAATGCACAAACAGCTTCTATTTAACCCTTCCAATGCATGTACATAACTTTCAGAGAGAGAATATGCATCTACAGCAAACTTACATTTAATCAAACAGTTGATATGCATCTAAAAGATTGAGGCAACAACATATGAACAAAGTGCCACCTTATTCCTCCTTTAATTATAGATAATAGGCCAGATACAAATGTCAAATAATGGCCAATACTTTTGGCTGTCAATGAAGTATGTCTCAGAAATTTCCGAGTATTAATGGCTGCTAATAACTCATGCATACATAACTGAAACTCAATAAAAACAATGCCAAAAGCACCTGGAATGAAGCGCCTAAGAGCATAGATGAAGTAAGTAATATCAAAAACCCTTATGCTTTCCTTGTGCCAAAATAACCCCTTTTGCAAATTCAACCTGTTCTGATGTTGATGTCAATAATAAATAAATAACAGCAGGTACAGCTCCTTTCAAGCCTTGAGCATCATCGTTGACCTTCTCCAAAGTGAGCGCTCCCATCAAGGGAAGGAATCGATGCACCAAAGAGTTAGTATGAGCAAAAATGTGGGGTATGGCTGATCTGATTGACCTTGTATCAGACCTGATATGAGTCTGATTTCTCCTTCAAAATCACCTCCCAAATTGCTCCCTTTCTTAGTGTGCCGACCCAATCAATGCTCAACAATGCAGCAATGAACAAAATCGTAGGGTTTTAGCAGTCTGGTTCAGTTTGTCTCAGATCTCAAATACACCTGCAAACACCACAAAATCTCACCAAATGCTCCCACAAAAATTGTTTGTCTTCTTCTACAATGCTGAAATCAATTAGTCTTCAATACTCTGTGAATCTGAACGTGTCTTCAGATTATTCACCATGGATAGTGCTGCAACTTGATGAGCTCCAATGTGAAAGACCGAAATGTCCTTCACTCCCAAAGCAACCTCTCGGAGGATCTCTCACCCCCTCAGTTATGCGAATCAAAGGAAGGTATCGTTCCCAATGACCAACAATCTGCAGAAACCCTAGGCTCCACAAACTTCACAAAAGCAAATATCAAATACTGGATGCCAAGAAGCTGAGCTAAACCTCCTTTTATACTTTTCTAACCCATCATCCAAAAGCTTCTAGAAATAATATTATTTAATATTATTTCACTTAAGTGACTTTATGATATTATTTTAAATTAAGTCACTTTATTAAATTAATTAAATATAAAGTCATCTTTTAATTTTTTAATTTATTTGACAACTTTATAAATAATTAGCTTAAAATTATTAATTAAAATAATTAATCAAGCTATCCATTAAAAATATCAATAATTTGGACAGCTTAATTAATTTAATTAATTAATTAATTAATTCTTCTTCCAAAATGGGGACATTACAGGTGCCAATTTTGGAGGATGTATTAGCATGTGTGTTTTGTTGGATTCGACTTGGAATGATGTATTGTGATAGATTTGGGTCGCCTCTTTCTCCTGGAGTGGACCACTTTGGGAATTTTTGATCCGGGTGGCTAATTTTGTGTAATATTGTTTACCTTGTCTGTGGTTGACCCTCAACTAGATTTTTGATGATCTAAATTGTATTCAAGAAGTGTGAATGTATGATTTTTGTATGGGAAAGAGCATGAGTTGATTTGAAGTGAAAGTGAATGATGTGCAAGAAGATTTGACATTGCGGGTGCGCAAAAGTCAATTTGTGAAGAGCCTTGTTGGTGATATATTTAGTGTGACAATGTTCTGAGACAGTGGTGGATGTTAGATGTGTTTGCCATGATATTGGTCACTTGACACAAAGGTTCAAGGATAATTTAATAATTAGGAGATTCTTCTCATATCAATTCTGCTATTTTTTTTGTTGTTGAAAGATAGTTGGTCTCTTGGCAACTCTTTGTATCATGCCCTGAAGTAGTGTGCCTCAGTTATGCAAGTCCATGTATCTTACCCTAAGGTAGTGCAACTTAGTCTTGGAAGTCCATCCGATGAATCATGCTCCTTGGCAGTGAACCTAAAACACTGTAATCAATTTTATTTATATTGTGAACATAATTCTGACTGTGGTTTTTCCCTGTTGGGTTTTCCACGTAAATCTAGTGTTTATGTGTTGATGGTTGATGCTTTTTAATATTGATGTAGAATGGTTAAATATTGTTTATAATTTGATTGATCGGTTTTAGAAGATTTAGATGAATTCGCCCCTCCCCTCTTAGTCTTGTCGTATGTTCAACAATTGGTATCAGAACAAGGTTCCCCATAGAAGAGCTTAACCGCTTGAGGTAGATCCAGAATGGCGTAAGAACTTAATTTCAAAACACCGAGGTTTGATGGCACAATTTTTTCTTATTGGAAGGAGAGGATGGAATCTTATTTGGAAACTTTGCCAAGTGCAATCTGGGAAATTGTCAAATCTGGTTATACGCCTTCACTGAATGGACCTCAAACTCTAGATGAACTTAAGAACCATGAGAATAATGTAAAGGCTGGAACTGTAATTATTAGTTGCTTAAGTGATGCAATATTTGGTAAGGTTAGGAAATTGAAATAAGCCAAAGAAATTTGGAACAAGTTAAGTCAATCATATGAAGGAGATCATAAGACAAAGCAGGCTAAGTTAATGAATTTGAAACTGAAAAATGAATGTTTAAAGATGGTCGATGATGAAGGTGTTGAAAATTACATACACAGGATAAATGAGATTGTGAATGCTATTACAAGTGTTGGTGGAAAGATAGAAGAAGGTGATGTTGTGAGAAAGATCTTGTTACCTCTGCCTAAACCCTACAAGCCTAAGAAGTGTGCTATTGAAGAATGTCGTGATTTAGACAAGTATCCAATTTATCAACTCCTCAGATCATTATTTGTCTAAGAAATATCAGAGATGGAAGATATCAATAGGGAAAGAAAAGAGGTTGCATTCAATGTTTCAAAGATAGTTGAAGATGTACTGGAAGCAAGTGAAAATAAGGATGAGATCGAAGCAAACTTTGTAAGAAGACTAAAAAGAGGAACTGGAAAGTACAAAGGTAAGTTATGCTTTAATTGTAGAAGAATTGGTCATTATGCTTCAAAGTGTATGTATAAGGAAGACTACAAGAGATTTGATGATGATCAAAAGAAGAGTAGACACAAAGAAAATGATAGATGATAGAAATAAAGGAAAAAGGAGCCTATGTTCCATGAAGACACATTCATCTGAGGATGAAGATGGTGATGATTCAAATGAAGAATCATTGTTTCTACCTATAGAGGAAAAGAATAAGGAAATGTTTGTATGATCGGAAGGAGTGAAGAACTGCAAAAATTCAGTAAGTGAAAAGGTTGCATTGCATGCCAAAGTAGAACTAAAAGATTGGATCATTGATCCTAGATGCTCAAATCATATGACTAGTGATAAAGAGAAGTATGTTAATCTTGAGAAGTATGATGGAGGATTAGTAAAATTTGCGAAAGAGGACGCTGCATTTATTTGTGGGATATGAAATATTACAATTGATGGTAAGCATAAAACCGATGATATTTATTATGTTGAAGGTCTAAGACATAATTTATTGAGTGTTAGTACTAACTTGCTAAGTAGCTTTACATTTATTCATAATTTTGTAGATCAAAAAATGGTTCAATACACAATTACACCATTTATCATTGATCATTCATAATTTCATCATGCTTTATAATATCATATTTCATATTAATAAGTTCACATTTATTACCATAGATGAACTACTCGGCGAGTAGTAAAAAACTCGCGAGTTTTTACGACTTAAACTCGCACCAAAAACTTGCCAAGTTTTTGGCAAAATCTCGTCGAAAACTCGCCGAGAGTCCATGTTAAAAACTCGGCCGCTTGGGAATTTAGGGGAAAAATGGCCAAAAACAAGTTTATTTCATCATTTCTTGTGTTCTATTTTGCTGAGGGGGAAAAAACTCTTCAAAACACTTGACTACTGATTTACATTGATTTGAAGCGGATTTGAGGTGGTTTTTGAAGAAAAATCAGATTCCCAGGTAGGTTTTCTCATTTTTTTCTATGTTTTTTTCAAACATTTTATTTATTTTTTGTTGCATCTAGATGAATAGAAAATCATTCCTAAGTAGTCAAAAATGTTTTTGAGTGATTCGAACAAGATTTAACACTATTTTTGACAAGTTTTGTTGAATTTTTCACTATTTTTTTGAAGAATCTCTAGATTTTCAAAAAAAATCAAACCCTAATAGTTTTTTTTTATTTTTTTAACTTTGAATGATGTCTAATGTAGTTGGCATAACATGCATATAGTTATTTTTGGTTAAGTAGGTTGTCACTCTTGGGTAGTTATGTGTCGGTTGGTTGACGGTTGTGTACCTCTCGACAACAGTCAAGCTCTTTAAATATGTTGTGTACCGCTAAGGAAGGTAGTACAGTATAGTCGGGTCTATTGTAATCCTTAGCCAACCATCTCTAGTCTCTTCTCTGTAATAATTGCATGTGTGAATAAAGATATATTTTACTGTCGTGTCTGGTATGCATTGTCATGTACATTATTATTTCCTATATTTAATTTATCAGTTGTAGCGGTGAACATTTTGGCGTCGTTGCCTTAAAAGAAATCAGGTCAGCCTTGAGTGATTCATGTCCGTAGACCCCATTAAAGGCGAGAAGAGGCCACAGGGTGGTCAAGTCCAAGTGATTAGGTGATTCGTCGACCCTCGACTGGAGGGAGCACAGAGACGAGTCGAAGCCTGGAAGTACTCGAAGTGTTGGGACGCTGGAGGTGGACGTGTAGAGGACGCGCGCGTGTCTCAAAGTGCAAGGAAAGCATTGGAATGTAGCGGTCGGAACAGTCCACCAGAGTGTTGCAGACGCTGAAGGTGGACGTGTAGAGGACGCCTATGTGGCCGAGAGTGCAGGGAAAGCACCAGAGCGTAGCAAGCAAAACAATCCACCCAGGTTCGGCACACAAGACGAATACACATGGTACCTTCCAAGTGAAAACAATGGTGAACACCCAAGATAAGTAGAAATTGCCTAAGTTCACAGGGGATGGAGCAGAGGACCCCATATGACATTGTAAGACATGTATAACAATATGGGAGGCAAGTGGCCAAGATGACAAGGACTACTAGCTGAAGGCATTTCCCACCACCCTTCAGGGGATCGCCATTGACTGGTACACAGACCTCGACGTCCAACACAAGACGAGATGGAGTGATCTGAAGAAGGCGTTCCAGGAGGAATTCAAACTTCTGAGGGATGACAATGAGATCGTGGCCGAAATCTATAATACCAAGCAAGGGAAAAATGAGTGTACGCGCTTACAACCATAGCCTCAAAGAACTGTTGAACAAGATGGAGAACCAGCCAACCGGCGGGTTGAAGAAGAGGTGGTTCGCGGAGGGATTGATACCCTCACTGCGCAAGAAGATGAAAGTAGTGCCTCCGCCCTCATACGCCGATGCTTACAATCGGATGATAGACATCGAGAGTGAAAACAAAACCTCCTCCCGAGAGAAGAGGAAGACCGACAATGATGAGAGCACTGAAGCTAGCAGTGATGAAGAATCCAAAACCGTACGAGCCCTTCGATGGGATATGTTGAGAATGATGAAAGAATTGAAGGCTAAGAAAGGAACCAGCAAAAAAAGTAATGATCTATGGTGTACTGAGTGCAAAAGTGAGGGGCACACGAAAGGTGATTGTCCTAGAAATATGTTTTGTGAGATTTGCCAAGTGCTAGGGCATTCAATCAAGGAGTGCCCGTACAATTTGAAGATGAGAAGTACACAAGTACTTTCACACAGGGAGAGTCTAGCCCATCGAAATCACATAATATATCGCCAAGTGGTTATAGAAATCAACGAGGGCGAAACCAAATACAATACGACTCCAGAGGACATCCTATCATACAGTGCCAACAATGTAGTGAATGGGGACTTTGCGAGAGATTGCCAGAACAAAAAAAACAACATACAATTATTGTGCAAATGGTGTGGACCAGGTGACCATGAAGACACCAACTATCCAAAGCAGAAAGGGGTAAATATGCTGGACATCAAAGAGTCAAACGAGGAGATATTCGCAATCACGAGGTTACAAAGCAAAAAAGCAGTGTACCCTGATCCCCGTACGGAGAAGGAAAGACTCCAAGAGGCAAAGGTGGATGTTGAATGGGCAATGGCAAAGGAGTGAAGGGCCTCACATGATGCTGCTAGTACTCCACCATGGTCGAAAGACCGAGAAAACTATCATAAAACAAAATTTGCAATCTATCGTACCAGTAGGGCTATCTGACCTTCTGCAGTCTATGCCACAATTGAAAATGGCCCTCACAAATATAGTTGGCGACAATATCATCAGCCAGGAATGCCAGCCAGCAGCAAAATCACCAAGGCACATCTACCATGGACCAGCCGACGACAAAACCATCTAGCACATCGGTCACAGACCCCATGCTGCTCACTGTGAGTATTGGCCAGGAGCCAGTTGTAGTAGAAATGGAGATCATGTTACGGAAGCTGACCAATACCATTGTGGACGATGGGTCTGGAGTAAATGTATTGCCGGAAGAAACATGGAGGGGTCTGGGCAAACCAACTCTCTGGCCACCAACATTCCAACTTGTAGGTGCTGACCAACATGGTATCAAACCCTTGGGATCATGGCGAAGGCAAATCCTAATTGGAAGAACACACTCTCCATCAAGAGTAAAGGGCATAAGTATGTGATTGACTTGAGGAACCGGGCGGTGAGTGAAAAACTGGAATCCTTCGACTCAGAGTCTGAGGGTGGAGAGTTTGGTATGGACGAAGAGAGGAAAGGCACGGAACCTAGCGATGAAAGGGTGCTCAAACTGGAAGATTTCTCTGAAGATGAGACATGTTCCCTGAATGGACTATTCCACTAGCAAATGGAGGACTATGAGGTATTTTCACCAGCATGTAATTTTCTTGAAGCTACAACTCTTGGTGAAGAGCAACTGATGAAAGCATGTAAAGTTATGAATGATACATTTGGTAGTACGGAGATGGAAAGTGGACGGGAAAAGCCCACCGGCGAAGGACAGAGGTCGTACAAACAAAGGAGTCTGCACGAAAGGAAATCATACCCGTATGGAGTCAGATTGTATGCTAGCCTATTATCAAAAAATATGGAATTGAGAGGAAAAATCAAATAGACGGAACCATACAAGCCACAACAAATGCCATCTCAGCAGTACAACACCAGCCGAACAACCTACGGAGTAAGGGATCGCACAACAAGGAGACCATACAACCCACAGAGATACGCACAGAACCTAGTCAATACACTGCATGGGTATGAAGTAGAACGTTGCACAAGCGGAGGCTGTACGCTGTATAGTGAAGGGAAAGAGTGTCTCACAGGAGGAAGGACTATAGTTGTCTGTACGTTGTACAATACAAGAGCAAATTGTGCGATTGAAGGAGAGAGTTGTCCGTATGCCATTCCAAGCACACAACAAGCACTATCGGACAATGTCTCACAGAAAACGGCACTGTATGCGGCCATTTTAAATCCGTACGGACATGTACTAAGTCAAGAGGAAGACGATATGGAGAGACCGTACACACCCGTACAAAAACAGGGAAGTCACAGGAAAAGCAGGGAGGAGTTGTACACGTTCGTACGGACGCATTTTGGTCAAGAAGGATGACATGTACAATTCCGTACGAAAAAGGGAGGACATTGACAGCAACAAAAAATTGTTGTACCGGTTCGTACAGAAAAGGGAGGACATTGACAGCAACGGTAAATTGCCATACCAGTTCGTACGAGTGGAAGGTAGCAGATCACCATACAAATTCATACAAGAGGAAGAGGAAGACATTGCTCGAAGAGTGGAATTATCATACAATTCCCTACAGAATTGACAGCTTGTTGAAGGGATAGTTCGTACAGAAGTCACAAAAGTCCATACGAAGAGTCGTATAGAAACGACAAACATCAAGAATTCGTCCAAGGCAAATAACGTGGAGGGAAATCTGTACGGCCAAGCACAAGAAATTTCGTACGGCCAAGGAGAAATCCCATACGAACAGGAGTAGATGGGGAGGATTCCCTACGCACAAGTTAAAGAAGAATTTATGTACGAAAAGGAGAGGTGGTCCGTATGTAGTTCAGACCGTACATCATACGACTTTGAGGCAGAAATTGCAGAAAATAATCACCGGAGAGGAAGTTGGGTGCCATACATGGAGGTGCCACCTGGGTCGTGCGGGATAGACTCTCACTAGAGACTATTGTTTGACTTCATCAACAATGTTTTTGGCCTCTTAAAAAATCAGAAAAATGATGCCCCTTGACCCTACTAGGGGCGCTGCCCCTAGACCCCCACAAGGGGCGTTGCCCCCAAACCCCCATTTGATTTGGTAGGTCCATTACATGCTAGGGTTGTCCAATACAAGTCTTTGTCTACACTCTCGTCATTAGTCTTTCTAGCTATTACTTGATGTTTACTTGTCGTCTAGAAGACGACTTTTTCTTTTGGGGGAGTAATGTAGTTGGCATAATATGCATATTATTATTTTTGGTTAAGCAGGTTGTCACTCTCGAGTAGTTATGTGTCGGTTGGTTGACGGTTGTGTACCTTTTGGCAATTGTCGGGCTCTTTCAATATGTTGTGTACTGCTAAGGAAGGTAGTAAGGTATAGTCGGATCTATTGTAATCCTTGGTCGACCATCTCTAGTCTCTTCTCTGTAATAATTGCATGTGCGAATAAAGATATATTTTACTGCCATGTCTGGTATGCATTGCCATGTACATTATTATTTCCTGTATTGAATTTATCAGTTATAGCGGTAAACATCTAAGAAAATTAAACTAATTTAGATAGTTTGCTAAATTGTTAAACTAAAATATTAACTATCTTTCACTTTGTATGTGTAGGTTAACAGTTAACCATTAATTCATTATGGCAAATTCAGGGTATTATTGGCTAGTAGAACCATGCCCATTTGGATGTATAGGCACCCATCCTAAAGGTGCTAGAGATAGGGCTTGGAGGTATGCCTATGAAGGACTGGACCCTGGGTCAGTGATTTGCATTAAATGTGATAAAGTAATTCATGGAGGCATAAACCGCCTCAAATACCACCTTGCAGGCATCGAGAAGCATGATGCTAGAGTATGTCCTGGGGCCACCGAAGAAATAAAAAGAGACATTAATGCCTTACTTTCAGCTGGGGAAGAGAAGAAATTGCAAAGGGAGAGGACAAAACTAGCCATCAGAGCATCCAAAGTTGAATCTCAAGGTGCTTCAATTGACATTGAAGAAGAAGAAGAAGCACTTCAGGGCATAGTGGGCTCTCATCGTGGCCCAAGTATCCGCAAACCCAGCACCACCTCAGCTACCACTTATGCTTCCTCTAGTAGAGTACCTACTACATCACCATCAGGGACACAGCCTAGGAACACACCTAGAGCACAATGGGAAAATAGACATTGCATGTGCTGATTTTTGGTACTTCAACAACATCACATTCAATGTCGCAGACAGTCCTTCATTAAGGGTTTCCACTTATATATCTTGTGTTCAACTTGTGTTCGTATTAGATAGATCACATATGAATGTTAGTATGCAATGAATATGGTAATGAGATAAGTTATATACTTATGATTGAAGTTGAAAAAGTTTAAATTGGTAAAAAATTGTTGTCAGCTAGCACTTTGCTTTTGGTGTCTCACTCCTTGAGAACCTGGGTTTCTTTGCTATTGTGATTATATAATGGTTCAGGCCTCTACTAATTTAATCTAATTAGAACATAAAACCTAGAAAAGGCCAATATAGACCTAGATTTAGTAACAAATTCAATAGAGATAAATTTCCCAAAGTAATTAGCAATCCTAGCAATATCCCCTTGTACTAAAATTCCAAAGGGAGACCTAAGAGTCTAACTCAAGCTGGCACCATCTAGATGCATAAAAGTGTCAAACCCCAACCACGACTTAAATAGATGAAGGCTCTACTTCCCAAAGAGTTAGAGGCCTAATGTAAGGATGTTAAGTCAATCCTATTTAAGGGAAAAATAAAAGCAAAAGAGACCTTTTAGAAGCATTGAAATAAAGAATTTACCTTTCATGAGAATAAACTCATTTCTTAATAGCTTAAATATTGGGTCGTCTACCAATAAATCTTCTAATCAAATAATTTTCTAGTTTGATCAAAGTTTAGCCCATAGAGAGGTCCTTGATTTAAATAATCATTCCCTCAAAATTTACAATTTGAATGCCAATGGAGGGTTTGAACTAACAACCTTTACAAATATCTTTCTAAAGAACTGAATGGCTTGAACTTTTATTGTCATTGATCAAAAAATGTCTGGGAACAAAGGAGGACCCACTCACTTTGCTTGAAAATCCAAAGACTTAGTTGTCTCCTTTGAAAACAAAGATGCCTCCTCCAAATGCTACTCAAAAGTATCCACACTCATGTCAAACTGTGATGAACGATCATGAGGAGAATGAACAAGAGGGTCCAAAGGTTCCCCCAAAACATCTAAGAAAAAGAGTCAACTCCATCAAAGAGAAGACAAATGACATCAATGGTGTCTCCCAAATCTAAAGTATGAGACTCTACAAACAAACCTACAATGTTTGTCAATAAGTCATCCCAAGTAACCATATCTACAAGACTATGAATATCTTGTTGCACTAAATAACAAGTAGCCATCAATGTAGAAACACAAGCATCGCTAGAGGAAAAAGTAGATGGAGATGTGATCTCAATAGAAGGAGTCGCAATAAGAGTATTTTTGTCACTTGGACATTCAAGATATGCATTATGTTCAAGCTCTTCTAAAGTATCATCATCAAAAGATATATTATGTACATCATCAAGGAAATTGAAGCATTCCACAACAAGATCATTTGGGAATGGAGAGATATGAGGGTCTCCAAAAAGCTCCCAAATCTTGGTCCAAAGTGTTGGTGGGCAATCAATCTCTAAGATCTCCACCCAAATATCAACACCAATAGTTGTACCAATCAATTCTATGATATGATCATTATTATCATCCCAAACTAATTTCTTCCAAGGTGCATCTAGTTCAAGTAGGAGTCCATAGAGATAAGGCAAAAGTTTAAGCCACCTGAGATTTGTCAAGATGCCTTTTTGCCAAGACTTATAATTATCCCTTTGCAAAACTACTATAGAAGAAAGAAAAGAAAAACCCATGTTACCTCCTCAAACGATAAAATTTGAGATCAATACATATGAATCAATCAATTGATAACCCCCACAAATTCACTTGATCAAAGATACCCCCAACAATATATGATCTAGAACTTTATATTTAGTGCTATTACAAGTGCCACTAGCCAAAAACAACAAAGTGGACTTGATCTTAGTGCATACAAATGTCCAATTTGGTTAAGAACTCAAAATACTATTTTTAGATAGAATGGGATCAATTTGATCAAACCACTGCGAAGTGAAAAAAAATTATGCGCTTTTAGAAAGAAAAAAAACTACAAAAAATGTTACCGTATGAGCAAGAATGGAGCCACACATGATGAGCACAAACTTATATTGAGAAGGGGGGGTGAATCAATATGAGTTAATATTTTTCTTATTTAAAAAATTAACCACCACAATAATAGCAATTTCACAAGATCCGAATTTTAAGAACACAAGATTTACATGGAAACCCTTTTGGAGAAAAAACCACAAAAGGACTGCTTGAATCTCTTTCAAAATTTGTAGGCATCAACCCACTAGAGACACCAATCCCCACTACTAAGTACCAACTTAACAATAGTGTAAAGACCCCTTCCCAAATTACAGCCAAATTTTTACTTATCATAAGTTTCAGTGCTGCTGCTCAAGATGACTCGGGTATGCAAAATTTAGGAGTTTTGTTTGTTTAAATGTTCAATAGGTAATATAACATTAATTTCTATGCAGATACAAATTGAACAATAACACACAAAACTATAGAATGTTTGAATAAATAAACACTTCAATATAAAGCTCTAACCTTTTGCAGCCATGGCAATATTGCTGAGAATTTGCATTGAGGACACTAGAATAAAACTGATACATCAAAACATTAATGCATAGTGTTTTCAAAGCACTAGCATTAAAAAGATATTAATCTTCAGATAGAACAAACAAATATGAGAGCACAGAGCCCATCCCAAACAAATATAAAGCTCACACAAGAGAAGAAGAACCATGCCCAACTGGATATCCATTATGCCAGAATAATGTTTCAAAAGGACTTCTAAACTGCTGCAAAAAGGGTCTGCACTCAGCAACCAGACATTTCTCCACACACAGCAATCGATAGCCTTCAAGGATGCACGAAAGGTAGACACCCACGTCAAGGGAATAGAAGAGTCAACCCCCCTTTGTGGGACGCTTACGTCAAAACAAATGAGGCCCAACTTTTGCAAATAGAGAGTTTGACCCTCAAAAAGGGTCCCATGCCAAGCACCAAACTTATGGCTAGGAGAAAGAATGTCATGAGAATATTTAGAGCTGTCCCCAGTAGAGAATAAACTCATGCCAACTTCACAAGATGAGAAAGGAAAAACAAAATAAACTCAACACCATCAAAGTCTCAAATATATAATACTTTATTATTTAGAAAATACCTTCAAAATGATAATATCCAAAATGGCGACTAGGAAAGGTTGGACCCCCTGTTGGAATCAAGGATCACCAAGAGGGGGGGGTGAATCAGTGATCTACCGGCAAATAAATTTTTTCACTTATTCTGAAACCACCGGAAGCATATGCAAGAAAGTAAAGTGTAGAAACACAAGATAATCATAACACCAAGATTTTTACGTGGAAACCCAAATGGGAAAAACCACGGTGGCATTTGAACCCACAATATTATTCTACTATGGCCAGTAGCAAAACAATGTCACAAAAGGAGAATGCACTAGCATTCAAGTACACTGCCTAGAGCTTACAGCTCAATTACAATAAGGGCTGCAACCTCGAAAGCCTCATTGCCTTACAAATCTTTTACAATGATTAATTACAATTGTTGAACTCCAAAATAGCATCAAACAATGCCTGGATGAGTTCCGGTTAAGTGCAAAAATTCTAACCGTACCACCTCTACTACTTTGCTCTGTTTTCTATCTCAGTCAGCTACTGGATCAAGAATGCGCACGTGAAAGTGCACTAAAAGGGATTCTCGATCACTACTCACTCATATTGCTTCATACCATACCACAAAAAGATCTTCTACACCAGTCTTATATATCCGCAACCACAAACAAAACATTTATCAAGTCGGCCTATAATGTAACATGTAAACATGAGTCGGCTTGAACCAGATCACCAAAAACATATGCGGATCACCCTAAAGATGATAAAATGATTTCTATATGTCGGCCCTATCATCCAATGAACGAATCTAACCACCGCAATCACCGGAAAGCTTCCGGACCAAAACTGCTCTGCTCAACCTGAATTACCGGTAGTCTGTCACTAGATCACAATAACTTCCGGATATCAAAATTTGTGATTACCAGATAGGATTTCCAAGGAGAGTTGCCATCAATGACAACCCTAAACTATTATCCATGCACCAAAATTCACCGGATGAGTGTCAATTGCCAACACCCCCATATTTAATCTTCAACTCATGCGATAATATTTCCCAACAAGACATACAAGCTGGAAGCTATGGCAACCCACCAATAAGTTATCAAAATAAATACAAACTCAAAGCCACAATTGTATTCGGAAATAAACTCTTCCAATCTTCAATATGAAAACTTTAGGCAAGGCATACTTTATTAATATCTCCTACAATGAACTCCCTACAAATTTGTCTCCAAAGAAGACTTCACAAATTTGAAGCAATCAACTGTAGAACGTTGTGAAAGCACTACAAAATAACTAAGTATGTTTCATGCAATTGGCTACGGCAGATAGTTTCACTACTAAAACCAATCAACCCTTAGGGTTTTCGTCCTAGAGCTACTCCAAGAAGCTCTCAAAATGAATATGAGAAATAAACCAAGCATAATACAAATGAGGCCCAAGTTGTTCTTTTATAACCACCGAGAAGGCTTCTAGACACCTTTTTGGGTTTCCTCTCTTTTTAGGTTAAATTTAAGTTGAGGGACTTAATGAAGTAACTTTATTAAAATATTACTTAAATCACCTTTAAAGTCACTATATAACTTTATTTGATTAATTAAATAATATTACCCATATGACTTATTACTATTGAGGAGTAATATTAAATAATTAAATTAATTAATTCCCTTAAACCTGACTATAGCCTATGAAAATCAAATAGGCTAATAAGTCTATTTTTAGGAGTTACCAACCTCCAAAGAAACAAGATCCCACCTTCTAAATGTTGCTTCTTCAATGGATGAAAGTTATTTCTATCTCTTTCACAAAAATATGCTTGCATTTGAAAGATAAAACATTTTATTCCACACACCTCTCCAACCTTGCTTCACCATTTTATACCCTTTGATGCTTCTACATGGAAGGCTACAACTAAAATTGAGGCGACTTGTCCCCAAACTTGGGTGCCAAAATAAATGTTATGACCCCACCACAAAGAACCCTTTAATAGACAATATATATATTAGAAAATCATCTTATGAAATACGACTTCACAATTTTCTAATAAATTCCAGTCCAGGAAATCAAGATATTAAACCCATCAGCTGTGAATTCCCTTATAAATATGCATCAATTTCCTTATCCACATACATTGGCCTCTATGTTGCGATCATGTGGGAAGCGCATTTACTAAGGTGTGAATATTCCTAATTCACCGGGGGGATTAATGAAGGGGCACGGTGATTAGACATCAGTGGTCAAGTGATGAAAGACAACTCTCATGGAGATGCCACCCTTAGAGGTGGTGTGACTATAGAAGAGATACATCCCTTCCATCGAAAGTGAAGATATTTATATTCAAGACCAGCGCTCAAGGGAGAGGCATCAAAGGATTCAGATTTGATCTTTTATAAGATACTAATCTCACTAGTTTGACTGGTTATTACAGCTTGGTATGGGTTTCTGTGCATAATATAATAAACGATGTATTAATATACATATTTTTCTGCATACTGATTATTAGCAATGCACTGCTGTTATGATTGCTCATATATATGTCACAGTAAATATTAAACTGATTTTCTGCAGGTAACTTATTATATGTAGAATGCATTCCTTCCTATGTTCTGAATGTTTCCAGCCATGGTAGAGGAAATAAGGTTTGCAAGAGGGATACGGAGATGGGGCACTCTCCTGGGTACGCCACCTCAAGATGGGGACCAAATAGTCCCATGTAATGTCCCCACTTCCTGAGTGATCTATCAGGATGGGAAATTCACCTGACACCCATCTCCACAGGTGAATTCTAGTGTTTGGGGATGATCTACTTGCCAAAGGGAATCTTATACTTAGTCATTTTTACGACTTTGGTAAGCTAATAAAGTAACTTTATAAATTAAAGTTATAACAATTTTTCTAAAAATAGAAAAAGTTAATTTAAAAGATGTTAATAAGACTTTATTTACATTGCACACTTCCCTAGGTAATAAAAAAACCTTTTATGGCCCCTTCTTAATGACAAATTAACCCCATCATTATTGATCAAAGTGACCGAACTTTTTTGAGAAAGAGAGATTCCAATGGAATCTTTGGAAGATGCCTTTGTGGTACGTTTAGGGTGAAGATGAATTAAGAAAGGTATCGTGGGTTTTGGGAGGCTCATTCTACACTTTTCAATTTTTATGATTCATTGTCTACATTGCACGATTTGCAGCAGAGGTTCTGATCTTGGAGCAATTAAGGACGAAACCCCTCCAATTTGCTGAAGTGAGAATGATTTCCTACTTACCCAGCTTCACCACGGCAGCATTAATTGATAGAAATTGGCCACAAAGGGTTGCAGACAGAAGGAGATCCATTTCTGGGGGTATTAGCAGGTCTGATTTATTAAATCTGAGCAGTCACAGTGAGTTTCCAGCAGTCATAGGAATAATTAAAGCAAGCCATACTGTTTCCAGCTAGCCATACCATTCCCCATGCCTGGGTCAGCCAATAAAATAAATATGGGGGTTTAGCATTGAAGTGTGTGCACAGATTTCATTGTTAGGAGGTAATAAAGAGAGCAGTGTGGATTACGAGGAGATATTCCAGTGTATGTGAGCTGCACCAGCAATTATGTGAGGAAAGTTGATCAATTTGGGAAGTTTTGCCTGGCAACCTTTGGAATTTCTATCTAGGTCTTCATCTTTCAACTCAATTTGTTTTTAATAATTCATTTTAGGGTCAGATAAGTGGTGTGGAGTTTCTATTCCAGTTATCAAGCTTTATACCAACATTCTTTTAAATCCAGTCAAATAAAGGAGGCATCCTGGACAAGCTTGGACACCTGGTAAGCCTTAAACGGCTTAATTCTATCAAGAATTCTCTCTATTGTTTATTTGTACTTGATACAATTAATAATCAGAATTCTGGAAACCATTATCAGTTCTATATTTATTGTATTGCATTTTTTTATTTTCCATGTATTGTAAAAAATCCAAAAAAACTACAAAAAAATAGAAAATACAATAAACATCCAAAAGCTCTTTTCGCTGGTCAAAGAATTTGAATTTGTAAACAATCAGCAGTTTGGTTGAGAATTCTAGCCAGGGATCTTTCATCCCATGAGGCCAAGGGGATACAAAGATGGTACTGCCTTTGGGCTTAGGAGAGATGGGCTTCCAAGACACCCTGTTGTAACCTCATTCCCCTATCATGGTGAATCAACACAAGAAGTCCAATCATAGTCAGAGGGAAATAGTTGGCAAGATGAGGGGGAACGGAAAACGGACACCTCACCGGGTAGACCACCTCATATGGATGGCATGGGCCACATGAAGGCAAGAGAGATAGTGTATCTGCTCTTGGGCCTAGGGTAGAGGATCCAAGACACCCCATCGAAGTCACTTTCTCCCATGCTCTCCTATGGTTGAGCCTTCCAAATGTATATAAATGCTTTATGATCGAATTGATAATTCTGCCATGAATTTAATAATGCTTAATTATGATAATCTGCTTATTGAAATTATTGTTGAAAATGGTTTCTAATCTGTTTGCAGGGTTTCAATCAGGTGAAAGATATTTCCTAACCCCGCTTGTTTATTTGGAAATTAAGAATTAGGGCAAATTTAGGGCATTCCCAATTAAACATTACAAAAAATGGGGCTCAACTAGCCCTTTCTTACTCTAATATTTAAATCAAATTATAATATTATTTCGTGGGTCGGCCAACCAATTAATCTTGTTTCGACTTCAATAAAATATTTCTAACATAACCCATGCCAATGAAGGTGTAACAACAATAGATCCACTTTTAAACATTTTGGGGAATCGAGGTGTAGGGTGCGCTCTTACCACTTACCAAAGTTGCATGACATTCCTTATAGAGAAACACCAAACACCGAAGTCCCAATGAGCATCAAAGGCTTAGATTGATTGTCAACAAGTCTGATCACTGATGCCCAATGAATACGTCTGGGATGAAGGATCAAATGTTCTTCCTGCAGTCTTTTAATCGATTTCACAAATGTTAAGCTACTGGTTTGATCGCCAATGTCCAATGAACACATTGGGGGTTGAGGTTCAGCTTTGCACCCTAACCTCTTCCTATAAAAAATGCAAGTAAATAAAAGCAAAATCTTGAGGATTAAGGACTGCCATACTTCAAGAATTTTTTTGCAAAGCACCTTTCAAAGGATCATTGATTGAAGGCTCGGCTTATGCTTTCCCATCATAGACTTAATTGTTAGGGCGAAAACTCGAGAGACGAGGCATAATGAGCTTAGAATTTGAAGTCAATATATAGCCTTGCAGTGATAGGCGATGTAGTACCCCTCCTCGATCAGCCTCTTTTTGTATGTTTTTGATTAACTTCAAAGGAACATTATTGTATATTGATTCATATTTTATGCGATGTTATTTCATGCTTTATCTGGATTTGTGGTGTATGACTTTATGCAGTATCTTAGTGCTTATGATTAATGTTATTTTATTGATCATTATCATAGACTGATCCATTGACACTCTTACCTTATATGTGCGATGCGTTATTTATATGTTGCGTGTTTGCAAGTGTATTGGGATGCGAGGGGATGATTTTCCTTCACTCACTCCGGTGAGACAGGGAACGTCACAATTCTCCTTCATCGGTGTGCGTGTCGTGTTTGTTTATATATATGTATATTTGTCTATATGCACGTATGGATTCTTTGGTGCAAGACATTGCAGGTAATAGTACCGGGTAGGTACGGGGTATCGACTCCACCTGGCTTCACAGGTCTGAGTATGCCTTATATGTCCGATGGGAGTGGAGGAGATAGTTGTTGGACCCTAGCTTGACCCGCAGTTACACTCGTGTGAGTGTTGTCAGTCAGTTGTCTTTCCTATCTGGCTGGTATGTGAGTCATAGTGCTTTGGTCTGGTCATTTGTGAGTCGTCATTTGATCATCCTTCGTTTTGCGTGTTCCCGCTTATTTAAATGGTTATTTAATTGAATGGTTGATGCTATCTTATGTTGGCATAATTGGTTGATTATTATGCTCTGAGATTATTCATTTAATTTAATTAACGATTTGCTAGATTAAATTGGCTTATTCTATTGTGTAAAGTTGCATTAATATATTTTGTGAAGGAAATGAATAATTGCCTATCCATTTTAATGTTAAATGTTTATGTTGAAGAAAGTATTTTTTGGAAATAGTAAATAAATAAAGCTTTTCCTTTTTACTTTTCCATTTGACTTTTGCTTTTTAATTGTTGGAAAAGAATTGTTTTTTTTTGGAAAGAAAGTAAGTCTGATTGTCTTTTTAATTTTTTAAATTATTTAAATCTGATTGGATGGAAAGACTTTCAACCTAGAAAGTTTAGGTTGAAATATATTTTTCCATATATGCCTGGAAATTCACGGGAATAGGGGAGGCAGATATTTTGGAGAGAAATTTGGTAAATCATTCTAGAAGGAGCTGGCATTCGATTTGGTATTGCAAGGATTGGGATTCTTCCATCATTTTGCTTGCTAGTTTGCTTCAAGGTTGGATAATCTCTTCTTGTTTTAAATTTAATTTTGAATTTTCAGTTGCTTCCTGTATGTTGAAAATATGCAAATTCCCTTGTAAATTCTTGTGGAATGATTGGAGTGGAAGAAAGAATCCCTGTGGTTGTTGATTTTGTGAATCTTATATCATATGTTTGCTTATAGGAAAGAAATAGTTCATTTCTCTATTTGTTGTATGTTGTGTTCTTGAAAATCAACTTCTTCATTTACCTCTTCTATTTGGAATAGAATGAATTAGATTTAGTTTGTTGTGTGCTTCCTAGTATCTAATTGCCCAAGATTTGGTTATCTATTGGGTTCGTATGTGTTTTATTTCACCATTTACCTTGCTGGTAAATATCCCTTTAATTTTGGATCTTGGCACTATGTGTGTGCCCGTGAAATAATCTGGAAATGAATCGTTTTTATGTTTGAAACGATTTTGTGGCTTATTGGTTTGTGCATGCTTTGGAAGCATGTGATTTCATTTTTTATTTGTAGACTTTACCGTTCCCGTGGTGGGCTTGTCCCACCATGCGGGTCGGTAGTGTCTGCTACCCGCAGGTAGCAGAACTACCGGTCGGCAGTACCGCTACGCAGTAGCAGTACTACCGGTCGGTAGCAACACTACCGATCGGTAGGACTGCTACCGGTCGGTAGCAGCTGCTACCAGCGGTAGCGGCACTACTAGTTGTTAGGACCGCTACCGGTCGGTAGCGGTGCTACCGGTCGTTAGCGGCTGTTACCAGCGGTAGCAGCACTATCGGTCGGTAGGCCTGCTCGGCAGCAGTACTACCGGCAGGTAGTGTCTGTTGCTTAGGCAGCAACACTACTGCAGGTTGGCTTTGGCCTCCGCTTGACCTTGTACCCTCCGCGGTATAACCGGTTGTGTGCTATGAATTTAATTTCAATAAATGGAATTATTTTAATAGTTGGTTTTATGTTAAATATAAATGGTAATTTCCTAATGACTTTTATTATGTGGATTAATAAATTTATCTATGGAAATTAAGGCATGAATTAGTGATTCAAATCGGTAAATTTGGATATATTCTGGAAATGAATTAAATGCCTGTTAGGAATTCATGTTTAATTGGTTGAATATCTTATGTGGATTTCATTCTTGCTGGAATACAGATTTGGAAATTGAATAGATGTGAATGTCGTATAAGAGTGTTTTATTTAATTTTCAATCAATGATGTTGCAAGTTCTTATGATGCTGATTTTCTCAAAGATTGTCTGAGTGTGGACTTAGTGAAATTAGCTTTCCTTGCAAAGAGTTATATTGTGCTATTTCTGGTCTATGGTTTAGTCGTCCTGTGGTGGCGTATTTGGTACCTTTGACCAAGTGATATATGTTGACTTCGTTGTCTTAACCATGTAGTGTCTTTGCCTTATGGTTAACCAAGAGTCAGTATGCCCTTGTTTTGACCACTTGTTTCTGGATAGTGGTGTTATGGTTGTCTGCTTCGCCATAGGGTCCTCGTGGAGTGACCATGTTTGTTTAGTGTCCTTTGAGAGAGTGGCTTTCGAATGGGGGTTGCGCCCAAAGTGGTAGGCAAGATGACCCAGCGAAAGTCAGATAATAACTGATAATCTAATGAATTGATTAGGTGGGTAGTTCATAACATTAATAAGATATTGTACCTCGCGCATAGGCGAGTGCTTGTACAGGGCTCATAATGTAGTGAGAAGGCCTGGAATGGCAAACCGACCACCTTGTCTTCACGAAAGGTTGGTACTTGGTAGAGTCCGCATGAGACTTAGTTGGAGTCGGAGGTTCGGGAAAGGTTACCAGGATAATCCAAGGAAGGGTGTCGAGACCTATGGAGGCCGACCATGGTAACCATCAAGCTATGCGATGACACTCTCTCTTTAGGTTCACTTGTGTATTTGTGATATTGAGTCACCTAGATTTTGTGGAGTCATATTGTGTTGTCATGGAGTCATATTGTTTTGTCGACCATGTCATGCTTTTGCTTGCTTGAGGGTCCTCAGCTATCTCCTAGCACGATGGGGTGATTCCATTTTGGGAATTACATGGTCAGGTGGTAGTGCCACTTCCCATCGGATGTTCTAATTTGTACCTTCATGCGAGGATTGGCTTCGCGGGTGTTTATGTGGATCGTGGCTCATGCTTATCTCATGTTTTGGAGATTATTGTTATTTGGGGACCTATGTAGTCGTTGTATCATGATCTTTTGTAACCTTGTATTTCGTTAAGTTGCATCTTTATATGTATATTGAGAAGCCATGTATTGGAAGAGCAATGTAATCCTATGTTTGGGATGTTATTTATCAGTTTCCTTTATGATATGTGTAAATGCTTAATGAAGAGAACTATGTTGTATCCTTTCAAGCTTTCTATGGTGTATCTGTTATTGCATATGGCTTCTTGTGATCATTGAGTTAATGATGGATTATTGGATTAATTGTAATTGTGGAATTTAACTTTTGGTTTTAATTCTTCGTTGGTAACCCTTAAGGAATTCTGGTGTTAGTCTTCCGCTTGCGTTATCGTGCATGTTGTGTTTAATGCACTTATTATGTTTATACTTTTTTTTTTTAAATTGTTTCACCCTTGTTGTGGGTTATCCTTCGGGGTTCCTAGCGGTGCATTACATAGGCACTCAGTATTTTGAAGTCGATATATAGCCTTTCAGTGATCAGGACTCAGTATTTCGATTTAACCCTTTCTCAAACAAAACGATCTTTGACATAAATGACAATATTTCTAACACTGTGAGTTGCCAAAATGAGAACGGTTCAGCAACATCTATGAGAATCTACAATTTCTAGAAAAATCAAGCACCAAAATCAAAACCAATTGCACCAATACAAAGAGCACAAAATTCTACCCTTAGTCAAAAAAAATTACTTGCTAAAAGAGGCTTGGATGACTTGCCAAAATGAGAATGATTCAGCAACATCTATGAGAATCTACAATTTTTGGAAAAATCAAACACCAAAATTGAAATCCAATTGCACCACTACAAAGCGCACAAAATTAGAATAAAGAAAAAAAAAAATGGTTGCGAAAAGAGGCTCGGATGACTGAGATATGCCCTTCTAAAGTTGGGCTGCCAAATTGAAACTATAGATGGTGAGGGGAGCAAATTACAGCAACCTGCCGACAGTCGTTTGGCCATCAAATTTAAGACAGTCCCCGCTAACAGTTGTTTGGTTGTTAAATTTAAGACAATCTCTATTGATGGTCAATTCATCGTCAAATTTAAGGCATTCGCATGAAAATATTGAAAATCTTCTGCCACTAAAATATGAGCTATCATATATGAAAATAAGGATTTTTCAGCCATTTGGACTCAATGGTAAGGTCTATTTTGGCCCAAAATGCTCCAAAATAAACCTGTAATACAAAAGCACAAAGAGAAAACCTACAAATCTAGTATTTCTATCAAGTTTATCTGATTCTCCAAGTCATCATTTGATGCAAGCAAAGAGCATACTCAACTTTTCAAGATCCACCAGGATTCGCAACTTTGCAATAACTCAAACACAAATTACTCTCAAATCTGAGGAGGGAATTTGTAGATCAGACGCTTTGATGCCATGTTAGAGCTGATAACTAGGTCTGATACCATGTTAGATCACTCTAAGACTTAGGCTCCCAGGATCACCTGCAAAAACCAAAATAATCTTCTCCAAGAGAGAAAAACAAGAGCATAAATTTGCATCTATGGACACAAATATATATTAGATCAAATGTGATCATTAAATTGGCCAGAATGTTCATAGGGGACCTTGCTTATATAAGCAAGGTTGAGAGATAGAACAAACTAGGATGATGACAAATGTCTTAATCCTATGTCATACGACAAATAAGGGATAAGATAAGAAGTCTACAAGAAACTTCTAGAAAAATTCCTAGCTCACTGAGTAAATTTTAACACGTGTAGTTAAATAATGTGTCTTGTTCACACTACACGGGAAAATCGGATAGGAAATACCCGTATTCACACCAACACTCAGCTTATAAGAAGAAATATATAATAATCATTGGAAGTTGTTAGAAGCTACCAAAAGCCATAGGGCATATGAAGAAGAACATCCAAAAGGACGAGAAGATGAATTAAAGTCATTGCAATCCATTACATAGTTTTTAAAGTATGACAACTGTCATTTAAGGTTTCCTAGGTTCTTTAACTTTAAGTTTCAGTTTTCATAATTGCTGACTTGTCATACATTGGATTTTGTTTTCCGAGTTACTAAAAGTCTAAGAAAATACATCTATGACACAATCCCAAATGAAACAAATAAACGGTTCAAACAACAGAAGAAACATAGTTTTATAAGGATAAGTATGACATCTAAAATCTAATGATCATTCTTTCTAGACATTTTAATTGTGTTGCTAGTAATATGTGAACTTGAATTACATGTTGCATTGTGATAGATTAATTTATTACATGAACCCATGATTTATCATAATTTTAAAATACATTTTTCCTGTATTAAAACCATATATTTTTATATACTTTTAAGCCTGCAACCCCTATGACCTCCCTTCTTTCCAGATGTCTCCATATCAAGTCCCGTTTACCAATCACGGTGTATGTGTAATTGGTGGAATCTGACAGATATATGATATGTTCCATGGTTCGAACAATTTTAGGTGTATGACCTAGGTGGAAAGCGCTTTATTTTCAATCTCCAGTAACTTTCCAAGATTTCTATAGAGGAATCTGCAAGAATTTTCTAATCACTGATTCCAGTATACATACAAGGAGAAATATTTTTCAACATACATGAAATTTACATCTTGGATGTTGATAGAAGATCCATGCTGCATACCTTTATACACTCATACCGATGAATAATGCTCAATACATTGAGAAACTGTCTCTTGTACTCATGGATGCGCTTGACTTGAACATCAAACATTGCATCAATGCTCACCTGCAATGCAAATGGTTTCCTTCACTAGGATAAAATTTTATTCCACAGAAAACAAATAAAAGAAGTCCCAACTTCAAGTAGGAAAATGGAAGGCTTTAGCAATTTGTGTACCTTCAAACCACTTATTTCTTCAATATACTCAGCTAATCTGCTCTTGTTTAATCGATGAGTCTGTCATAAAGAGATATTAATAACTTTGCACATCATACAATCAGTAAAAGAATTTAAACAGTCAACTGTGAAGTTGCTCAAGTAAAGACAGCATGCATGGAAAGCACTTGAAGCAGATAGGAATTATCGAGGATTCAGACCTTTCTCCATTCACTTTGCAATTGTGGATTGGTGGCATGTTCACGCAACCCCATCAAAAGATCCAGGTCTTTGAGCCACGCTTCTGTACCAAGCCATTTTGTGATAATATCTCGCAAACCAGGATTGCTTATAGCCAACCATCGTCGCTTCAAAGAAATATTAATGGACAAGGAAAGACATATCCAGACTCAGTCAATTTTCATCTAATTATGTAGTCCAGTTTACAATTTATACTTATACATCTCATAATCTTTCCATTTTCTGAATTATGTTACATCAGTGCACATAATCTTATCTCTGATAATGATAAATAAGAAAAGGACAGGCTTGCAGATATGTTTTCAGTCGAATGACTCAACAAAAGCCATAAGAAGACTTCTAACATGTCATGATACTGTTGCTTGAAATGTAAGAGTAAAATCTAAATTATTAAATAATAAAAGCTAAGTGGTAGGAATAAGCAAATTGAATAGATAAATTCCAGCAAAAGTGAACTGAGTTTCAAACATAAAGAATGCCAAAACAAACATCAATCTTTGTGCAAGGCAATTTATAATGAAATGGAAAACAGATAAGATTCATTGACTTTGAACTACTTTTACACATTTTTAAGATACAAATGCTAGCAAAAATATTAAAGAAGCCATCCTCAAATGCAATGGGATAAAAACGTACTAGAAGCTAAGACAAAGGATTAATCCATGAACTAAAATGCAACCAACATATTCTCACAGTATAATATCACCAAGCCATATGATGCACTATGAGCAAAGATAAAAGAACATAAGAAACTGACATAGCAGCACTTGATAATGTTTTTATTCAGCTCTTTTATTAGAGGTTAGGCATGCAAACTTAAATTACAATAAACATGAAAGATGTAAATGTAAAATCCAAAGCAATTTTTTGACATTTCTTTGTAAAACCTTGTAAATATATACCACATTTACATAGCAAGAAGGATGCTACAGAATGAGTTTTGCCTCAGCTCAGGGAAGAGTTGTAACAAGAATTAAAACATAAACTCGAACATTACAGAAGAGAACTGGCTTACGAAATGAGATAATGTAATCTAATCTGATACCAGTCAGAATAATTTGTTGTAAAACTACCAAATAAAAGCTTACCTGAGTGACACCATTTGTTATAGACACGAATTTGTGAGGCCAAATATCATAGAAGTCCTACAAAACAATTTCAAAGTATTAAACAGGTAAATAATATGAGCAACAAAAATCTGAAATAAAAATCTGACAAATACTATGTAGTATGAGAATTTTCAAAATTCCTAGTTAATATAATGTTTGCAAACTATCAAGATCCTTTTTAGCACAACTGATATACTCTAATACATAACATCAGAGATCAAAAGGAAAAGAAAGCTTATCTTTCCTTGACTCTAAATTTTAACGCTAGACTTTAAATTACTCAAAAATTAGCATAACAATAAATTAAGTATTGGATTGATATTGGCGATGATGAACTTAATGGCATAAAATACATATTTTCCTTTCAAAAAAGAGCTCTGCAACATTCACATCTTACATTTACTATATCACACAGTCCTCGAACTTCAATGAAGCTCTTGCTTCAGAAAAATTGAACGGTACAACAAACACTAGTAAATGATATGTACCAACCACAATATACGACAAACTTGAATAGCCTTTCTTAAACAAGAGACTTTCGACAAAATTACATCCTTGAGAAAGATATGGCATCAAAATAGAGTTGAAACTTACTTCATCCAAGATAAGAAAAAGTCATTAGGAGCCAATAGGCCATCAAAATGGTTTTTATCCTACCATTAAAAAACTTCTCAGGTGGTTGTCTGTGTTCACCATGGCTTGGTGCCCATAATGATATACAATTAAATTTTAAACTTGTACCTACTAAAGCCTCCAAATGGAAGAGACAAGAACATGCAAATTTGATAGAGTCTAAAAGATAAAATTTCACTACCAAATTGAAGAACATGTGTAGGATAGCCTTTTAAAGGTAACAAACAATTGATCAAACTATCTTGAAATAGTTGGCATGAGTTTTCCACAGTCCATGAAGTAGTGTGTAAAATTACTTTTAGATTCAACCATGTATGTTTTTCAATCAACATTTTGTATCACACTCAATGATCCATCATCATGAAGAGGAAAGTGATGGATTAGATTGTAGACATAACCTTAAAAAGAAGTTGGCGGAGGAAGTGATAGGATGACAGGAAAATGAAGTAAAGGATATGACAAAAAGAAGGTTTGGGGAATGGGAGCGGTATGAATTCATAAGCGAGCTTGACCAAATGATAATGGATCATTGAGTGTGATCCAAAACATTGATTGAAAAACATACACAGTTGAATCGAAAAGCAAGCTTACACACTATCTTAAAGACAGTAGATTTGAAGTATACAATGAATATCAAGAATAACCTTTTAAAGCTCCCAAACAACTTCAATAGCCTTTGAAAAAAACCAAATTGATCAAACTATGGAATATTGCAGCACAATCTTAAGATGGTAGCACTAAATTATATACTGAACTTTAACTCTACTACGGTTACAATCAGCAAAACTGTTCAGATCAGATTATGGATTAATTTATCCATATACTCACAATTCAAAAAAAGAAAGATTTTCTTGCAAGTACATTATGGACTTCAAGAGGGAATAATTTTTAGATTACTCAAGGCATGAGAATCTCATCACGTTGAAAGGTATACTGAAATTTGAATGTTTGAAAACATCAAAACAAATGCAGCATTTCAATTCTATAAAAACTCGGACAACTTCTAAGAGACCATAATTGCTTCATTTGATAACACTGATGGTTCTTATTTTCATGTTAAAAGCACGCATAGGATATATTCTGGTGTTTCTGGCATTTTTTGAATCCTTTGATATTACAATAACATTTATTTTCAACACTGGCAACAATGCAGAGCATTGAAATTAAATTCTATGAAAATACCCACACAAAACTATTATCTGTTGAGATGCTAATTTTGTGAAACACAGTACGATCAAACACAATTAAATAGTAATTATAAGAACAATGATATTGTGCAAAAACAGATTTGTAAAAATTGCCAATAACAGCCTGATCAAATAATTACCTTGAAAAGAGATGTTTTAAGTGTTTCTGAGTGAGATTGAGACACTCCATTCATGCTATGGGAGGCCACAATAGCTAAGTTTGCCATACGAACACTCTGCAAAAATGACAAATTTGAAATATGATAAACATATTCATATGTCAATCCACAAATATATATGTAATATACTAATACGAAGGAGACATGGTAAGGAATTTTGAAACTAGCATGTATTCATAATTTATGATTTCCCAAAAACAAAATATCTTCTTTAAGGCATGTTGATTTCAAGTTTAATAGAGCCATGAGTTGCCTGTGCCACCCACATCCCTTTTCTACAAAACCATAATGCTAATAAGAATTTCTTGTCAACACAACATGCAACTTTGTTGGCTTTAATCTGTTGGGTATATGATTTATGATAGAGAAATGACTACCAAGATTCAATATGAGACCTTAATTTTGTACAATAAAACTAAGGCTAAGGTGGATGAACTTAGTTTTGAGCCCAGAACAACTAAGGATTTCTTGAAGGATGTTCAATTGGCCCTAAAAGAAACAGAAAATCAGATTGTTGTTACTAATCAATTCAGGGAGCAGGAGAATAAAGGAAGGGCCAAGCAGATCGAGAAGGTGATTAAGGAACTTGACAGCATAAGGGAGATTCATGATCTAGTACATTGTCCCAAATTAGAAAATAGGAGTTTGGACCAGCAGGAGGATTATTTGGTTAGAGTTTGGAGCTGAGAATAATTTTCAGTTTTTAGACAATCCTTTGTTTGAGGTGGATGTTGATTTGACATATAATAATCCACTCTCCAAATTGGATGATAGAGCTCTTTCTAATTCCAGGAATGAGATTGGAGTTGATCACAGGATTGTAGTGGACCAAATTTCAGAGTTAGTACTACTGTCCATTTTTTAATCAGCCTACACATGACTTCAAATCTAGGCCCATAGTTGAGTTGGTTTTTCTTTTCAGGCCAGTAGTTGAAAATTTTATGGTTGGGATTGTTTGGTAGAGATGATCTAATTATAGGAGATGGCGCTTCAGCTATTTCCATACCCATATCTCCTATGTTTTTGGTGAGATTTCAGATTATTTCCCCCTACCCTTGCATTTCCACATTGGTTATGGTGACATATTTTTATGAGCAGATAGTTTTAGAGCCATGGCAGGCTTTTAGGGCAGCTGGTTGTTAAAGTTTTTCCAGACAAAGTTCAGTTATTTTTAACTTCCACCTTGGTGAGTGACGGTCACTCTACATACTTCATGGAAATTTTATGCATATTTTCAAATGATGCTTTGTTGATTGCAGTGGGTTGGGTGAGTTGGTGTGTTCGGAGTTGTTCCCTTAACACTTGGAGATTGATGTTAATGTTGTGATAAAAGTTTTTGACTGTAGAGGCATTCCCTGGTTTGCTAATTTCAAATATGTTTTGAGAGACATCTTCTATACTAGTCCCTTATCAATTTTTTATCAGCTTTATTTAGGGAACATCATGAGGGGATATGCTGAGATTGATATTTTATAGTTAAGCAGTTTTTCTTTTCCATTGCCCAGGATCGAGTTTCGCAATGGGATTGCTGATATGGAATTTGTTGTGACCATTTCACATAGTTCCCCATCACAAATGGGGAACCCCTCTTTTTCTTTCCGTTTTAGGTCTTAGGTTAGTTTGGTAGCAGTCAGATCCCTTAGTTAGAGTGGACTTGAGTCAGTTAGTTCTCTGGGCTTAGGAGATGAGCGATTTGGGATGATCATTTCATTTGATCATCAAACGACATATGCCTTCAAAATCAGAGATGAGAAAATTGAGTCTAAGTATGGAGGGCTATCCAAAAGAATAGAATGCTTGAGAAGAGGATAGTTAGGGTATAGGTAATCATGATGAGGTTGTGTTGATGACAAAAGACCCTTAGAGTGAGTGAGGTGAGTGCCACTACTCACAAAATTAAGAAAGTGAGGTCACTGTCAGTGACCCCCTAAATCCACGCCTTACCTCATCATTACTCTCAGCAACCCCCCCAAAAGTCTGACCTGCCTCTTCCAGCAGAAGAGGCGATGAAAGTATTTTCAATATTTATAATAGCATCTGTATGTTTATTTGGCAAGCATACCTTCACAGCACCCTCTTCAATGATTGACATTCGAGCAAGGCGAGCAAAGTCAGAAGTACTATGTTTCTTCAGATCCTCCAGGAAGAAAAAATTTATATCATATATAATCTGCAAAATAATTCATGGTGAAACAAAATCTCTATCAGATGATTGTCAAAAGAACAAAAAATGAAGTATATTGATGCCGTCAATGAGATAACAATAATCGTACATTAAGGCAGGAGTCTATAACTCATCTCAACCCTGACCATAGGAAAACAATTGAACATAAAATAGACCATAATATCTTAAAGCACAGTAATTCATAAACAATTACGATTGTCTATTATCATGCATCATGCAAATATTTGAATATCTACAAGTGATTAGAGCATCTATGTAAATGCAATGCAATAGACCACATTGATAATCTCACTACACAACACAATTAAAAAGCAATTTCTTGATTAGTACATTATTGACCAATGATTCCACCTATTTCAACATTAGGATTACTTGCTCACATGATTTCCATTTCAAACTAATACTTGGTAATTATTTTGCTTATACATGCTTGTTAGGATACTGCATGAAAAATGGCATGTAACAAAAATAACTCTTTTCAGAGTTTAGAAACTAAAAAAGATAAAAGAATGTCTTGAAAAAAGATAAAAGAATGTCTTGACTTTCAATTATATTATACTCCTTAAGGTGCCATAAATGGATACATACCTTAAGGAGTATAATATTAGTGACAGTGAAACCTATTTTCATGTACCTAATGAGAAAAAAAGAAATTAAATCCAAAGAGTTAGTCTTGAAATTTTCTTGGGTATAGTAAACAAAACAAAGCGTATAGGTTTTATAATCCTCTCACTAATAGGATTATTGTGTCAATAGGTGAAATTTTTAATTAAGGGGGAGCATTATGGTCATCAAAACGACCATTTTGAGATATCTAAATCTAATTATAATTGCAATATTGTTGATGATAATGCTAATGAGCAGCCCACTAGTTTTTCAGTTCCAAGTATTACAAGTCCATCAAGCAGCCCCTCATCTAGTTCTAGAATTAAAAATGGTAAAATGTTTTTTCTTCTCATCCTCTAAGTCAAATATTGAATGCAAATTTAATCAAAAAGGTTTACAAAAATTCAAACACGTGAAGAAGATTAAAAAAGGTGAGGTGCTAAATGTTTTTTTTCTTTCACAAACTGATTTTGAACCATCAAGTTTTGAAGATGCGTGTACTAATGGTGTTTGGGTGCAAATTATGCAAAAAGAAATGAATTTGATTCAGAAGAACAATACTAGGGAGCTTTTAAAACTCCAACCTGACTAGAAAGGTATTGGTACTAAATGGGCCTAAAGAATAAGAACAAAAGTAGTAAGTGTTTAAGTAAATAAATGTTTAGTTGTGAAGGTTTCACTAAAAGTTATAGTGTAGATTGGGAAGAGAAAGTTGCACCAATGGCAAGATGAAAAAACATTAGTATCGTGATTTCACTAGCAACTCAAAAGAAATGGAGCATACATCATATGGATGTGAAAAGTGTCTTCTTGAATACGTACTTAAAAAACCAAGTATATATACAGCAGCCACAAGGTTTTGAAGTACAAAGTAAAGAAAACCATGCCTACAAGTTGACAATGACTTTGTATGGCCTCAGGCAAGCACCAGGAGTGTGGTCTACCCCAATTGATAGATACTTTGAGTAAAGTGGCTTCAAGAGAAGCAAGAGTGAGCAATCTAATGATTTGTTTCAATGTTATATGGGTAAGTTTGGCAAGCAAATGGGTTTGCCAGGTGCTTGATGTGGTTGCAGTTAGAATTATTATGGAGTTTAATATTGCATACCTTTTGATAACTATTGGCATGGGACCAGGTATGTCTATGTTTCTCATGTGGCATGGAGTGAAGTGAGTTGAGTTGGCAAGCGTCAGAATTGGCCAAGTGGACACATCCTTGTAGGGTTTGAAGATATGCTTAATTCCTTGATTTTGATATTATTATGATTTGTGGTTGGGTATGTGGCATATGGTGATTGAAATTGGAACTTACAAAGATGGATTGGTTGGTTTTTTAAGGCAAGTACAGATTATTTGAAGTTAACAACGTGGCACCGTGTGACTTGCTCATTGAAGTTACTATTAGAAAAGTCCCCATTGTTGATCACCCAAAGACCAATTTATAGTGTCTGCATGACACATGGTAAGTGAGTTTTAGTTTAAATGGTTTTATAAAAAGCCTGTGATGGTTTGATGGATATAAATTTTGTGGACAGTCCAATCAGAGGATTGCTCATTGCATTTATTTTAGTTTTTGTTAAAAATAACACAGCTAGTGGGAGTGCCAATCTAATGGATTGTGATTCAAGTGAAGTTAAACCACATGTTCACCTTGATTCTTTTGATGAAGAAGAATATTAATATTAAATATCGAATTGAAATTTGAATTTTCGTTGTGTAATGACATTTTGAGACTTGAGTATTATCATTTTTGTAAATTATGAATATGTTATTATGAGGTATTTAAAAATTCTATCTATTGGAAATTATGGATTTATGAGTATCACTCTTTTTATAATTTATAATTTTGAACACACACATATTGTCATACCCATACCTGTACCTGTACCCAAGAAAAAACATTGTCCTACTGTCATACACGCACCTGTATTATGTATGCACACCTGTACCCGAATCGACAACTTAGCAGGAAGGTAATGATATGCTTATTGTGAGCTTGTATCTTGATGATTTATTGTAAACAGGCAACAATTCTAAGGTGAAGAATGAATTCAAAATTACTATGATGAATAACTTTGAAATAAAAAGGTTTAAGTCTCATGCAATATTTCTTGTAATGCTATTTATCTCCAATGTATAAAATTTGATACATTTAATATATCATAGTTTATTTTATATGGCAGCAGAATTATTAATGTCATTATCTAAGTTTAAAGATTATAAATTGTATCTATAATACAAAAAAAAATACAACAAAATGCTTATTTATCATCACTAACTAACTCCAGATTAAAGAACATTACGATCAACAATATTAATATTTTAATTATCATTCAACGATATAATATCTCAATGGAACAAATAACATCTTTTAGAGAATTAGAATAACTGTCTTATTTACACTTAATTTTAAATATCATTGAATAAAAAATTACCAGCACTTATCTAAATCAAAGCACTTGGAAAGGCCATTCTCACCTTATGAATATTTTAGTGGTCTTGGCTCTCAGATATGGCACACTCTAGGAGGAACCACTTCTCATTCAAAACTAACACACATGCTTCCCAAGCATCAGCCCTAGCGAGACACTCTTTAGTGTACACAGTACCCTGAATTGGACATATTGTGTGCCCTTTCTCCAATGCTCATAGCCCGCCAAACCACCTTTTCCTTCCTTGAGTGATTTCCATGCCCTTCTCCAAGTCTCATGTGAACACTTTATATAAGCTTTTAACAGGTGGTTTCCAAAACATTACACCCTTTCACAAAAGTTCCCCTTTAATAGTTAATTAAATAAATAACCATTCCTCCTCTATTACAAGATTGTATACAAATATTCTTTATCAATGTCCATTTAAACCAAGGACCATATCATCTTTTATTTTTTTCTCTCCCTTTAATGCTAAAGGGTTATTTCATAGCTTTCTTTTCACTTCAGAGAAAAAGTCGCAAAACATTTCTTAAGAATCATCAAAGTGAGGATGAAATCTCCGTGTGTCAAACATAGTATGCAATGGATATGTTAGAAGAAACTCAGTATGGTTGACTGTATACTATCCTCAACTCCAGCTACTCATGGAATTGTATTATGTAGAGAACATGGAAATGAAAATTTTGATGAAATAGCTTATAGAAGTATGGCGAAGCCATCCAAAATTCATATGAAGGCAGCAATTAAAATATTGATGTCTGGAAAAGGTACAATCAATTTCGGTATTCATTATTACACCTCTAAAAGGTTTTAAACTTACTAGTCTTACTGATTCTTATTGGGGAGGTAATTCAAATGACCACAAATCAACATTTGGCAATTGTATTTCACTTGAATCGAATCTAATTACATGGGGCTCAAAGAACCAAACTTCAATTGCTTTTCATCTACAAAAGTAGAATGCATTGCAGTCACTTCAATAAGTATACACACATTATGGCTTTAGCAACTTTTAGAAGAGATTGAAGAGAAATAAAATTAGCCTATAATTATTTTTTGTGATAATTAGGCACAATCAAATCAGGCCCAAAAATTCAATTTTTCACAACACAAAAGCATTTTGATTTGAGGTATCATTTCATTCAAAATATGATACAAAACAAAATGATCGAACTAAACTGTGTAAACACTCGAGAACAATTAGCCGATATCTTTACTAGAGCAAATGCAAAATTCCAATTTTTGAAACTCCAAGATCAACTTGTTAGTCTACGTAGCATCAAGGGGGAGTATGTTGGATAAATGATGCTAACATCTACCGCTAGAAATCTTGGCCCAACTATTCTTAGCAAATTTCATTGCTAATTTGAAGCATTCTTTAACAACAACCAAAGTATATTTTTGGGGAGATCTTATATAAAAATTAATTCATAAATTAGTCTCTTATTTCAATTAAGAAAATATATATAACACAGAATAATTACCAATATATTCAATATTAAACTAAGGAGCAAAATTCTCCTTAAATAATAGATACAAAAGCTTTATCCATAAAGGATAAGAGCAAACTAATAAAGCAAAGGATAAGAACTTAACCAAAAGAATAAAGAATATTCCTAAAGTCTATCCTCCAAACTAAATTGACCATTATATACTAAATATTACATTAATACATTAATACCCTCCATTAATGATCAATTTACTAACTATACCAACTTTATCCCAAAACTTTACAAATTTGTAAGGACTCAAAAAGACTTGGTAAGAATGTTGCAATTTGATCCTCAATTGGACAATATTGCAACATCACCAATCCATCTTCTACAAGTTATTGCATGAAATGACAATAAAGTTCCACATATTTGGTAAGCTCGCGAGAGGCTAGACCCTTGGAAAGTTTTAGCACCCCTTGATTGTTATCGAACAAGGGTGAAGGCCCTACTTGAGGCATCTTCATGTTTGAAAGCATCCTTCTTAGCCATACTACCTCACATGCTACTTTTATTTTTCCTCAATGCTTTGCTTCTGTCAAGGAAAGAGCTACTCTCTATTGCTTCTTGCTCGTCCATGTGACTCAACTTATACCAAGATTAAAAACATATTCAAAAGTGGATTTTATGTCATCAATAGAACCTGCCCAATCTAAATCTGTGAACCCAACCAGCCTAGGATCCTTGCTTCAGCTATACAAAATGCCAAAGTCAAGTGTCCCCTTCACAAACACTCTCTTTGCTACAACCCAATGTTTTACATTTGAGGCTGTCATGAATCTGAAAATGAAACTCACAACATAGCTCAAATCAGGTCGAGTGCCTATAAGGTAGATGTTGTTGGCCTTTAGTTGCCTGAATGCTGACTCATTTATTACCTCTAAGTCTATTTTGGGTGAAAGCTTCAGCTCCATGGGTGTAGACGAGATTTTGCAATCTTTCATTCTAAACTTGTCAAGCAAACTCTTGGCATAGGCCTAATTCAATCATCTCAAATCTTTACTCAAATTACATTTGATTTGTTCAATCAAATGCATCTCACTACATATTATAATGAATAAACGACCAGTAGAATAATCGCATTGCCCACATTTTTTATGTATAGATTCAGATCTAAACGACTTCTCTGGAATCCCTATTCAGCCAAATACTTGTCAATTTTAATGTACCATGCCCTAGGTGCCTGCTTCAAGCCATATAGAGATTTCTTCTACTTCAACTCTCTTTGGTTGTCATTCTAACCTCTTCCATTCTGAAACCTTTTCATGAGTATCTCAATGTAATTGTCAAAAGTTATAGCAGCATAAAAGTCTTCTAATTTCCCTTTATACTTCATAAGGAGTGTATCTAACTCTAACAAACTAGGTTTTATGCTACTCTGAAGTTGCAACTTTTCTTCCAATCACCTGATCATTCTATCTTGGCTCCTCCAAATTTCTATGTATAAAAAAGATTTGCCCACTTTCCAAATTTCCTCCATGATTCACAAGCTAGCAACATGTAATGTCCCATTTTTGCAAGCCTAAAAAAAATTAATCAATTAAATTATTATTTTTGTCTTAAATTGTTTTAAGGCAATTAATATTTAATTAATTATAATTTAATATAAAGTGATATTTTTAAATTAAAAATTAAAATATCATTAAAGTCACTTTATAAAATTTAAATTATTTTTATTTAATATTTATTACTTGAATGGTTACATAAATTAATATAAAAAGGTGGCAGATGGGAAGATTATTGATTCGGGAAGTTTATACCAGAATTATTGGAGAGCCTTGGCTTTCAGAGAGTTGGAGAATGGAAACCCTTAAACTTGTAGGGTTGGACAAAAACCCAACCTAATATTGGTGGTGGTTTCGTGATGGAGTTCACATTTGTGCTTCATCAGCAAATTTGTAAAGTCTTTTAAAAGACAAATTTCTAAGACATTTGGAATTCCAAAATGAACTTTCAGAGGTATTTTCTTATTTTTCCAGAATAAGGGTTTAATTATAGGTAACTTTCAAGATAAATATATGATGGATGGAAAATGATTATTTGAAGAATAAATCCATGATTATAAGGGATGATATTATAATTTAGAAGAATAAAATATGTTTGCATTGCTCGAAATAAAATATTAATACTTTTGGTCAACCTTCCAAAGTCATTTATCTTATTCATTTGGGGCAATGCTATTGGAAATAATTATTGAAAACCTGGGAAAATTTGTTAATGATTTGTGTGGAATAATATTGGGGGACAAATGATTTTATCAAAGCTCAATATTATTATTCTTTGTCACGACATGAAAGGTTGGGTGATTGAGTATTTCATGGAGTTAGAGTTTAATATGGGCCTTGAAATTTATTATGGATTTGCTAAGTTGGCATTAATAATTCGTGGAGCAAATCATGGGCAAATAGTATTATTGTTTGAGTTTATTGATATGATGCAGAATGAGGAGATAAGATACGTATGTTAAGGCGGGTTAATTTTTCATTAGTGTGAGCAAATAAATTATAGCCAAGAATTTGGAAACAGGAGTATTTTAATATTCTATTTTGGCATGACTTCAACATATTCCAAACAAGTCCTAGAATCTCATCTTGGATGCGGCAACTACAACAATAGTGAACATTGGTTATTGACGGGTGGTCTATATTATCATCTTCAACGACATTCACGTGAGTGAATAAATATGACGGGAATAAATAATATTTTCTATTGTTTTATACTACAAACTCTAGTGTGAAGATTATATTAGTGGTTGTGGATCGTTATGCACATTGGAGTTAAATATTAAATTTGTCTTGTCTTCCATAAGATTGGCCACAATATTTGAGGAGTGTGTTGTCCTCTTTTCGGAGTTTGTGAGAGACTAACATGGCGTGACAGGGTAATCACCTCACACAGAAGGAGAAATACAATTTGTGGGCAGTTATTGGATGTCTACACCAATCTCATTACATGAGTCCGGATTCATTTGGCAAGTCTTTGCATTATCCGAAGGTATATTATGAGCACCTTCTTGGTCACGTACATGGTTTACTGTGAAGTCTTTCTTTGTTGTGCTAGATATTAACGCTTGTGAAGAGATATTGTTCGTCTTAAAACATTAAACTAGAGAAGCCTATGTATTTTTCTTGCGCATGTATATGTAATGTCCCCTTCCTAATTTGCCCTAGAATTTGCCCTGGAATCACAATTACAACAAATTAGGGTTAGGGTTACATCTTACCAAGTAAATACTATCTTTAATAATGCGGTCCTAGATTTGAATCTTGCCATCATGACAGACAACATATGCATATATATATACATATATATATGTATACATATATGTATACATACATACATATATATATATATATATATACCACATCATATTCATAGATTTTCAATAATGCTACACAAGAACATTAGGGTTTGGGGAAGGGACATGATGGGTCTGCCCGAAGCCATTTCTACACCAAGCCCAAGAGTGGATGTCTAACACAACCCTCTTGTTTGCTTGGCGGCTTGTACATGCTTTCCCCATCAACGTCTTATCTCCCTAAAGACATTTGCCATCTTGTGGAGTTGGGCTAGGGTCGTAAGTGGGTTACTTGGCTCTCTATGTAAGTGCTCTTTGGTCCTAGGAGCCATTATAGTCAACTCTAGAACGGCCTACTTGCTTAGCCTTGCGTACCCCTTTTTCTTACACCTCGGGCCCTTCCTACAAGGTGGATTTTAGTCAATCAAGCATATTTTATATTCTATCATAAGAACATAAACATTCTTTATTATGCATAAACATGTATACATATTTAAAACAATGATTGGCAGAAATATCAAGTATACCACTGAATATATATTTAATAATAATAATCTGAAATAATTAGAATTCTGCTGTGATAAATTGGACTAGTTTCCCTTGTGATTGTTGCTCCCCATCTTATGGGAAATGTTTTTGCTATGTGATCTGCTTAATGGATTTGACCTCCTTTAGATGGTTCGATCTGCTGGACTGATTTGATATATTTTAATGATTCGCTGATTACTGTGATTATTTGTGAAGTCGATGATGTGTTCTGAATTCCTTGATCTCATTTGATTTCACTTGATGATTGATGTATTGTTGTAGAATGATTTCTATTTGTATGAATGATTGATTGATTGATTGAATTACTTCGATTGTATGATTTGAAGTATTGGTGAGTGATGATTAAATGATGGTTGATTAGGTGATTGAAGAGTGATCATGTAATGAATGCTGATTTCATATATTAATGAATGATGATTGAATGAATGACGATTTGATAGTTAGGTTTACTGATTGATTGTTTGCTTGATTTGACAATTAATGATTGCCTTTGTCGATCCGTGAGTGAAGAGTGATGATTGTGTGAGTGATCCTAGAACGCTTGGAATGATCTCTCCTTTATACTTTATTGGTGGAAGAGCCAACGCTTTTCATAGGAATTGAGTCACCACTGTTTAGTCCTAAATGTATAGTTGGTGGATAATCAGTTAACACAGTATTCCCTACACATACCAAGCATTCATGGAACAGAACAATGTACCTTACAACATTTGATGCCAATGATAATAGATAGACCAGAAAGTTATATCTTTATTCCAATGTCCAGAATTGTTCTTACATAATCCCCCCTGCCGAGGTTCCAACCCAACAATATATAGACCCGACGGTTGGCCAAGATGCCAACCGTCACCAACTCCCAACTACCCGACGAGAACCTCTCGGCAACAGCAAAACATAAACACACTTATAATTATTATTCGTGCTAACATACGTATTTACCCCTAACATTAGCCCCCCCAAAAACGTAGTCGTCTTCCAAACGACTCAAACAAGAGAAAATGAAAAACATAGCTAAGACCAAGAAGAGGGAGGAGGCGTCCCTGTAGTGGTCGCGGGAGGCAACTGTTGTCCGTCCTGGAGTTTCAGGTTCTTTTCTGCTACTAACTGTCGTTCCCGAGCTTTCTTTACCATGTGAGAAGCTTCCATCAGCTTTTTATCTTTTTGCTCCAGCTGGGAAGTGAGCTCCGCCACCTGGGCTGCCAATGCCTGTGCCTCCTTCTCCTGCATGCTGCAGCGGGCCTCACATGTAGTCATCTTCATTTCCATCTCTTTCCTCAAGCTCTTTTCAACTGTGGCCAACTCCGTCTGTTTCCTGCTTTCTTTTTCCAGGATTACTATGTACATCTGTTGGGCCTCTTTCTCCACTTGATGTTGCCGCATGTGTAAGTACACCTCTCGAAAAGTTCCCTCCATACTGTAGAAGGTGGTGCCTAAGGTGCCTAAGCCTCCTATCAAGCGCCTGTAGGTCCAATTCTGAATCATCTCGGGTGTACTATTATCCGGCCATCCCTGTTGCTCAAGATGCTATGTGAACTCCTCTTTGCACCCCTGGGCCATGAAATGGCACAGCTGTGTAGCGTCCGCTGAATTACCGGCCTCCATCTGTCTAGTTAGCTGAGCCATGCCACGTGCAACATCCGAGAGTCCTTGTAGCTCTACCAGGAATCGTTTGAGTGAGCCTGCTGGGTCATTCGGATCAGGTAGTGTGATGTGGAGTCCAGTGAGAGTCCCCTCCAAGCCACTGCTTCGCTTGTCCCTTCCCTGCTGCTCCTGATCAGTAGGTCTTCCCTCATCTGGGACAGTAACCTCTCTATCTAGAGTCACGCCTGGCCCGATGGTCATGTTATGTGGTGCGGGGGAGGGAGGAAGGTGTGGGGCGAGCGCGAACTGTCCCAGCCATCCATCCAGCGAAGCGTCTATATCCTCATCTGTCATAGTATCCAAGGCTGCCTCTAAGTTAGCTGATGTCGTACCAGTCTCTGCTGCCATCGTACCAGTCCCCATTCCTGTCGTACTAGTTCCGGCTGCCGCTGTACCGGTCTCTGCTGCCATCGTACTAGTTCCTACTTCCATCGTACCAGTTTCTGTTGTACCAGTTTCTGTAGTCATTGTGCAGGCGGCTCCCCTTCCCCAATCTTCTGGAATAACACCCCCACAGGTCGTACATCTCCTATTGGGCTGGCGACTGCAAGCGCCTCCTGAGGTACCAGGTGTGTCGAGGCCAATTTTGAGGGCATAAACTTTACCCTCGTGCTCTTCCATTGTGCCCGCAATCCCCCTTGTTGCTCCTCTTCTTCATCTTCTTCCTGGTGGCACGACTCTGCTTCCTCCTCCTCCTCTACGGTGGTGTGTTCCAACAGATGGAATCCTTCATCCCCACTTTCCAGTTCTTCCGCTTCGTCGGACTCCTCGGCACTGCTTACCTCTTCCACTTCCACAGATGTGTCTAGCTTCCTCCTCTTCCGTGTGGGCTGCGCTGTGTCGCCAAGGATGTCCAGGTGAATGTAGTAGTACATAGTGGGTTTATTTGGTTCGACCCGTCCGTGAGGTTCAAACATCCCCCAATCCTCTGGTGGTACTTGTAGGCGTACTGCATCTAGGAACAAATTTATGGCATGATGGCACATGTAGAATGCTTTGTGCTCTAATCTCAGGAAGTCGTGAATGCGTTCTGCCAGGAGTTGCCCCCAGTTGTACACTTTCCCGCATCCGATCCCGTTCATTAACCCAATCATCCATATGGAGATATCTGAGGCCCGGCTGGCCCCTGTCGGGCGGCTTTTAACCAGGTCCATCAACATCCTCCACTCTCCTGGTGCAATAAAACTACGCTTCATTCCTCTGCTGTCGACCCAGACGCTCTTCCACTGTTCTTCTGTGAGGTCGTCTCAGCACACCAGGTCTATCAACCATTTTTTCTTTTCTCTGGTAAGGTTTTTGGTTGATTTGGCAGCAGCTGCTCCTTTATTCAGTATGCCAAATACACGCCTAAAATCCTCAGGTTTGAATGAAACCCGCACTGTGTGCCCTTGAAATTGGATGACCGAAGCTCGTTCGTGAGGGTTATACCCGTATACCATGGTCCGTAGGACTGGCTCGAACTCTTTAATGTTAAATATGGGCATCTGCACAACGTGGTCGACCTGTGCTTTTTTAAGCGATTCCTTCATCACATGGTCTGGAGGGTTTTCCTCCCACCAGGTACGACATTCACTGCCAGTCACACTCTCGAATGCTACGTTTACGGCTGTGAGTTCCTCTGAGTCCTTCGTTGCCTTCAGTTTGCTCCTGGTTTTCCTGCTGCTGGCAGGCTCTGTGGCAGCCATGATTGTACTGCAACTACCTTTCTCTGCCCTTCTGCCCATACCCCTTCCTGAGTCGGTATTATAACCGCCTAACAGATTGTCTCGCCAGTTGGTGTGGCCCATTGTGTCATTTTTCGCTTCCTTGTTGTACGGCCTCCTTATTTGTCTTGTTGAATGCCTACCGTACGGATATCTCTACCTGTCCACCCGGTACCTTACTTCATACGGATCTCCCTGTCTGCCTGACTGATGTTGTACGCCGTACGGACTTTGTCTTATGGGTGGGGTTGATGTTGATTGTCGTACGGATGTTGCTGGCCGTACGGATGCTATTGGTCGTACGAATGCCTCTGTCTGTCTGGCAACTGTCACTGCTTGTTGTCGTACGGATATCTCTGTTGTCGCTGTTGATTGCAGTAAGGATATCTTTGCTCTGTACGTACTGGCGGAAATGGGACGTACACCGTACGGTGGGGCTGCCTTCGGAGGTTATGGACGTACGGTAGCTCCGTACGCCGTACAGTACTACCAATTGGTAATGCCTTGCTTCTCCTAAGCCGTACTCGTACGGCAGTTGGTCTGCTTTTCCTGGTCCAATTCCAGTCCCTGTATGTCGTACACCGTACGGAGCCTGTGTGTCGTGCCTGTGCTCCCCTTCCGATGAGTTTTGTATACCGTACGATATGACCTCTGCGTTGCACTGTGGACTCTTTCCTTCACGTCGTACGATATAGCCTTTAGATTTTCATGCCCTCTTGATCGTTCACTCCATGCACTACGCAGAATTGTCCCCTCTTGTGCATCCGTACACGTACTCCTGACTGTTGTCTTTGTCCTTGCAGCATTCCCCTGATCCGTACGGTGTACTACTTCCCTTCGTACACCCAATCTTGTCTGTCTGTCAGGTCCATCATCCTGCACTGTGTTGAGGCTTTGTGGGGGTTTTTATAAGCTTTTCCCTTCACCAGAATTAGGGTTAGGTAAAAATGCCTTATCAATTTAATATAAAATAATTGTTTCTTCAGCAGTCTTACTTTTTCCCTATTATTTTTACTTCTACTTGCCTGGTTTTTTAATTTGTTCCTACCTGCTGATTGAGTTTCGAACTTTCTTGCTTTTTTCCAGTACCTCTCTTCCTCACCCTTCCAAGCCCCTAGTTTTTCTAGTCGTCTTGTTTCTTTCATCTGGTACGGCTTTTTCAATATTAGCTTCCACACCTTTAATTTGCCCAGGTACCTTTTGGCCTGATTGTGCTCTCTAGCTGGCCTCCTGCAAGTCCCTGGCCAGTTTACTATATTTGTTTTTCCAGTTGCAAAGTTCCCCTGTCTCCTTTGTTTCCATCTAGTTGGCCTATTCCTTTGCTCTTTCCTCCCTTCCTTCCTTGGTTCGACATTCCTCGTCTTATCCTTCTTCCATTTCTTGTTTAGTTCCCATTCGGAGTCTCTCCTCTTCACTCCTAGTGTATTGTTGGGTGTCCTCATTTTTATTTCTGAGTCATGCAACCAAGTACACACATGTGGTAGTCTTCTGTAGCATTCTTGGGTGCAGCAGGTCCCTAGGTATTCCAGGTCCCATATTTTGTCCACCAGTGGTGCGGGTCCCACACCCTTGTAGCGACCGTCAATGTACCAGTCCCCGTATTGGTGGTACCATTTTACTCTTTCTCAGTCGATTTTCGGTGGTCCAGCCAGGTTGGGAATCACCCGATATAATGAGTTAGGTCCGGCTTCCACCTCGCCTACTCCGGACGCGATGACAAATAGATCCTCTGTCTTCAATACCACTTTTAAACATGGTCCTAGGGTTGCCCCATATTCTTCCAGGATGAGTTCTTCCTCTAGGTCTCCCGGCTCCCCTTCTTTAAGCGGGTTCTCAATTTTCCTCTGAGCTTCTGCTTCTTCGTCAATGTCATATGCCACGTACCCTTCCAGAGCTCCTTCATATGGCGCCCGTTTTTTCCAATATCCTGAGACCCGTACCCACACAGCTGGGTCTCCGAAATACGCATTCGTGAGATGTTTGTGAATCCTGGGAACTGCTACACCTTCCACCCTTTTTGGTACAAGTCGTTCATCCATGGCCGATAAGGGCTTTGCCCAGTCTTCATCCCTCTGGTAGGGTTCCTCTTGTACTATCGGGTCTTCCTTAATCTCCTTGTCTTGACCAATGGTCCAATGTCCTCTTGTGGCATATCCTAGCATGTTGATCCCAATCACAGGTTTATTTCTTTCCCTGTAGATTTTTTAACTTGGAACCGTTCACGGGGTCCCTAATCGGATTGTTATCCAAAGTTGCGAGTTTCACTAATCCGTTACTGCCGACCTCTCTAATTTTATAGGGCCCGAGCCAACGAACCTTGAACTTCCTTGGTCGGAGTTCATTCCGACTGTTATACTTCAAAACTAACTGTTCCGGTCGGAAGTTGGCTTTCCGCAGATGCTAGTCGTGCCAATGCTTTCGCCGATGTTGTGCCACCTTAGTCGCCCATTGTGTCATCAGTCTCCGTTCATCCAACTTTACCAACCCATCCAGCCTTGCATTCATGCTTTCGATGTCCCCTAATCGATTTTCTACCGCCACCCGAAGGCTTGGCACAGTGTACTCAGCTGGTACCACTGCCTCCTGCCCGTACATGAGTTGGAACGGTGTATGCCCGGTAGTGACTTTGTATGTTGTACGGTAGGCCCATAGCACGGTTGGTAGTCTTTCCTCCCAGTCCTCTTGTTCCACCCCACATGACTTGTAAATTATTGATACCAACACTTTGTTGGTTGCCTCTGCCTGTCCATTAGCACGGGGATAGTACGGGCTGGATAGGTTATGGAATATTTTAAATTCCGCAGTCATGGTACGGATTACCTGATTGACGAAGTGCACTCCTCTGTCACTAGTGATTCGAAGTGGTATCCCGTACCTAGAGACAATCTATTCGTACAAGAACCGTGTCGTACTCAAAGTTGTGTTATCGGGCAAGGCCCTAGTTTCTCCCCACTTAGTGAGGTATTCCGTGGCCACCACAATGTACTTGCACCGGTGTCGGCTACTTGGTTTCAAGGGTCCCACAAAGTCTAGACCCCATCGTTCGAAGAGTTCTTGCGGCTGGGAAGGAAAGAGGGGCATGAAGTCCCTCTTGAGAGGTTTTCCGGCTCGTTGATAGGTGTCGCATCGAATCACCCACTCCTGAGCGTCCGTGTGTAGAGTTGGCCACCATAGCCCTGCCAGAAGCACTTTCCTGGTGGTTGCATCTGGTCCCATATGTCCACCTGCCAATCCGTCGTGTGCCTCCTTTAGTACACCACGAACTTCTTCCTCCATGACACACCTCAAGATTTGGTCGGGGCCCATCTTATATAGAAGTCCATTAATTAGTTGGAAGGTTTTGCTCTTTAGTGCCAATTTCCTCCATTCCCCTGGAGGCATCTCACTTGGAAATGTGGAAGTAGATAGGTACTGCCCTATCTTTTCATACCAGGTTGGTAGTATTGCAATTTGGAACAAGTGTGCATCTGGAAAGTCTTCGTTTACTCCCTCAGCCAGTTCTCCTGATCTGATCCTTGATAGTTGTTCTGCTATCACATGGGACTTCCCTTGCCGTACGACAATGGTGAAAGTGAATTCTTGTAACAGCAGTAGCCACCGACTTACCCTCCCTTGGATGATTGGTTTATTCACTAGGTACATTAGTGCTTGGTGGTCCACATAAAATGTGAACGGTATGGCCAACAAGTAGTGTCGAAACTTCTGGACCGCATATACCATCCCTAGTGCCTCTCATTCCGTTGTGCTATAGTTTCTTTCTGCTTTTGACAGGAGTCGACTTGCAAAGAAGACGGAATGGTCTAGTCCTTGTGCCCCTACCTGGGCGAGGGTAGCACCAATTGCAAAGTTGGAGGCGTCCACGTGCACGTGAAATTCTTTGTTCCAATCTAGGTATACCAATATCGGTGCACTCACCAGTCGGTCCTTCAATTCCATGAAAGCTTCTTCTTGCTCTGTACCCATACAAGCGGCTCTCCCTTGTCAATTTATCTAATGGCCACGACACCTGCGCAAAGCCCTTGATGAACCTCCGGTAGTAGCCCACGTGGCCGAGGAATGATTTCACCCCTATTACGTTCGTTGGACTTTCCATGTTGACAATTACTCCTATCTTGTCTGGATCTGTCTTCAATCCTTCCTTACAGACGATGTGGCCCAGTAGTTTCCCCTGTGGTACCATGAATCTGCACTTCTTTGGGTTCAAGGCTAGCCTAGCCCTCCGACATCTTTCCATGCACTCTCCCAAAGCCTTCAAATGGGTGTCCTGGTCGCTGAAAATCGATCAGCCATCCAGGAATGCTCTAAAATTTCCTACTGACATCTTCTCAAAAATGTGCAGAATTATTCGCTGGAAGGTGGCGGGCATGTGGTTATAGGCATACACTCCTTCCTCCACCACGAATGTGGTCTTCAGCTTATCCTCCTCCGCGATACTTATCTGGTTGAGAACCCATCTAGGAACGTGTACATCTCGTGCCCAACAACTTCTTCCAGGATACTGTCAGTGAACGGGATCGGAAATGGATCCTTTATGGTTACTGCATTTAGGTACCTGAAGTCCACACATATCCTTATCTGATTAGCTTCTTTTTTAAGGGAGATGACTATTGGGGAGACCCAGTCACTTGTCTCCACTTTGAATATAATCCCTGCTTCTAGCATTTTGTTGATCTCCTCATTGACTCTGGCTGCGTAGTTTTTGTTCATCCTATACGGCCTCCTTCGTACCGGTTGGGCTCCTGGTACGAGGGTTATGCGATGCACGCATAGCTCCGGTGGTACTCCTTTCAAGTCTTTGCAAGTCCAAGCGAAGACATCTTTATATTCCAGAAATATCTTGAAGGTTGTTGCCTTCAATACCGGGTTCCAGTCATCTCCTACCAGTATCATCTGAGGTACTGCTTCGTTGCTTAGATTAATCTTCTCCACATCTCGTTCCTCGTACTTGATGGGTTTATCCCTTTCAAACTGGTGTGTTGGCGTGTCATCCACTCTTGCCATTCCTTCTTGATATCTACCATACTCTGGGGGAAAGGATTGTTCCTCCATCCCCCCGCTTGCTTCTCCTAACTCACATATTTGTAGCATATGACATTCCGGGTGGAAGACCTCATAGTCCTCCATTTGCCAATGAAAGTCCTGCCATCGAACTGGCTCCATCCTCTGAACACCCGTCTAATTCCAGTACTCCTTCGTCGGGCTCTTTTCCGCCTCTGCCTCCTTCAGAGCCCCACTCCCATCGATTGGAATCTTCTGAATCGGAGTCTGATGACGTGAGCTCTTCGCTGATGGACTGGTTCTTGAGATCAATTACATACTTATGACCGTCACTCTCGATTGAGAGCGTATTTCTTTTCCAATTATGATTATCTTTAGCCATGATCAGCCATCCCCTTCCTAGAAGAGCGTCGTACGCTTTCCTTTCCAACGGGATGACTACAAAATCTAGGAGAAACTGTTGCGTCCCGATTACCACCTTTTGTGCCATGAGGGTGCCGAGGGGTTTGATGCCATGTTGGTCGGCACCGACCAAGTGGAAGGTTGGTGGCCAGAGGGTAGGCTTCGCCAGGTACCCTTCGGTAGTACGTTGACTCTGGACCCGCCATCAACAATGGTGTTAGTAAGCTTCTGCCCCATTATATCCATCTCTACTATTGCTGGTTTCCGTCCAGCGCCCACCGCAAGTAGCATAGGATTCATGGCGTCCGTACCAGATTCCTTCACTGGGTCCGTACTACATGGGTCCGCCAGTGTTTGGTGTTCTTGTCCAGGGGTAGTGTCCATGGTTATATTCGTCAAAGCGATCCGTATCTGTGGCATGGTATGCAGAAGGTCGTACACCTGTACGGGTACTATGGTTTGTAACATCTGCTTGATGATGGTTTTTTCTGGTTCCTACTGGACCGGCATATCGGCGGCCAGGTGCGAAGCCCTCCGCTCTTCAACCATCACCCACTGGATATCTACCCTTGCCTCCTGAAGTCTTTCTTTTTCTATGCGAGGGTCAGGGTACATGGCTTTCTTGCTTTGCAACCTTGTGATTGCTAGTACGTCTTCCTTTGATCCCTCTACATCGAGCATGTTCACCCCTTTTTGTTTTGGACAATCTATGTCCTCGTGATTCCCTGGACCGCACCATCTACACAACAAACTTCCTCCATCACCTCCATTTTGGCATTCTCGGGCAAAGTGACCCCATTCGTTGCACTTCCTACACTGAATCATGGGTCGTCCCTTCCCGTCGTATTGAATTCTGCTCCTTGGTGTGTTATTATTAGATCTATTGTTCCCCTGCCGATTGTTTCTGTACCCTCCTAGTGAGGCGTCAGGGTTTGTTGTTGGCCTTGGAGGTGTTGTTGGTGGAGTGGTTTGGTCGGGTTGGGCATAGAGCAATTGTGTACTCCGTGCCTTCAAGTTGTACGAGCATTCCTTGGTGGAATGTCTCGTTATTTGGCAGATGTCACAAAAGGCTTTACGAGGACACCCTCCTTTGGTGTGCCCTTCGGTCTTGCAATCAGTACACCATAGTTCTTTCCCTTCCCGACTACTTTCTTTGTCCCCTTTTAACTCCTTCATCATCCTTATCATATCCTTGCTGTTTTTGATCCTTCGTCGCTGTCGTCGTCCGTACTGTCACCATTGCTACTCTATCGCTTCCCCCAGGATGTCTTGTTTTCACTTTCAATATCCATGGCGCGATTGTATGCTTCATCGTACGATGGCGGAGGTACTACTTTCATCGTCCTTCTCAGGGATGGTACCAATCCTTCCACGAACCACCGCTTCTTGAGGCCATCTGCCAGCTGGTTCTCCATTTTGTTCAGTAGTTCCCTCAGTCATCTGTTATAAGCGCGTACGCTTTCGTTTTTTCCTTGTTTGGTGTTGTAAATTTCCGCCACAATCTCGTTGTCGTCCTGTAGGAGTTTGAATTCTTCCTCGAAGGCCTTCTTCAGATTGCTCCACGATGTTTTATGATGAGCATCAAGGTCTGTGTACCAGTCAATAGCTATTCCTCGCAAAGTGGTTGGAAATGCCTTCACTCAGTAGTCCCGGTCGTCCTGGCCATTTGCTTCCCAAATGGTGACGCATGTCTTGCAATGTCGTACGGGATCCTCTGATCCGTCGCCCATGAATCTTGGAAGTTTTTGTTTCTCCGAGGTGTGTGCCATTGTTCTTTTCTGTGCGGTTTTATGTAGTGCCTGGAAATGGCTATATGTCGGGAAGGTACTATGTGTCTGGGTGGTGCTGTACGCTCCTGGTCTAGTTGGGTCCTTGCCAACCGGGCTTTGGTCACCTTCACTTCTATAGTCCCTCCTTCCCGGGGTTTCCGGATCCGATCTTCCTATTTTGATGCCTTCTAACAAGGACAAGTTTTGAATACCGGACAACGTTGCTTCGAAAATAGTGTTGATTTCCTCGTGCAGGTCTTGTACCGCCTTCTCTCCTTGTTCGGAAGATTCCGATTGGGAGCTTTGTGATTCGGTTCTGGAGTCTTCTCCACTCGACGTCAAGTGTGGGACCTGGTCGGCGAGATCTTCCTCCGCTACGTTTGGAAGTGGCAGGTTCCTGGCGACCTTGGCAAACTCCTTCCACATACACGGTTTTTGCCTCTCCCGACCACAACTCAGACTCACACTCTGACTTTTGTTGTGTTTCTCTGGACTCCTTGAGTCGGCAACCTCTCTTAGTCGTCGTCTCCTGTTAGCCTGTTCTTTTATGCGGAGGGATCGTCGTACAATTCCCTCGTTTACTCCTTCGGTAGCAGTGGTACGTCTATCTTTGTTCGGCCGTAGGGGCATCAAGTGCCAGAGGTACGACGTTGACTGGCCTCCCTCTCCTCTTCCTCCCTATGTCTCCATTCCTCATACCGTCGGAGGACTTGTTGCCGCCGAAGTTCCTTTATTGTTTCTTCTCTTTGGTTTTGTCATGCAATCAAGTTTCTGGCAAGTAACCTTGGAATGCTCCTGAGGAGGTCAAAGACGGGGGTGCTGACGGTGAGTTCACCACTCCTGAGCCTCCCGCTGCACGTCCCACATGACCGACACGTCCCACAACTCTAGCAAGTCCGCCGTCAACTGATCCTCTCGTTCCTCTTCCGCGGTATTCTCCTCGTACGTGTCGCTGTCCACGACAATTAATTGCTGGTCGAACGGCCGGCCCTTAATTGCTTCCGCCTGCCGCCATAGTTATGTCCAGGTTCGTTCAGGCAACGGCGCCAAAATGTTTAGTCCTAAATGTATAGTTGGTGGATAATCAATTAACACAGTATTCCCTGCACATACCAAGCATTCATGGAATAGAACAATGTACCTTACAACATTTGATACCAATGATAATAGATAGACCAGAAAGTTATATCTTTATTCCAATGTCCAGAATTGTTCATACATAATCCCCCCTGCCGAGGTTCCAACCCAACAATATATAGACCCGACGGTTGGCCAAGATGACAACCGTCACCAACTCCCAACTACCCGAGGGGAACCTCTCGGCAACAGCAAAACATAACCACACTTATAATTATTATTCGTACTAACATACGTATTTACCCCTAACAACCACCTTTCATAACAATTGAGTCACCACTTCTCTTTGTTGCCTTTGAGAATAATATATTATTCTCCAAATTGATATCGCTTCCATCTCTTCCTCAAATGAACCTTCTTCCCTTTATATCTCCCCATGTGAGGGATAGGTCACATCTCTTCATTAAGCCTGCCCTTTGGCAAAAGACACAACCTTTCACAATTTCCACCTTTTGAAATAGTACAATTCTTCATAATTCTTGGCCTTTGAAAGAAACACTTCCTTACCTACTTCCAATTCATTCCTTCTTCCATTAATCTTTCCTTGATTTACACGCTCCCTTCCTTCTTCCTTTCTCCATATCTCCCCCTCTCAAATGAGGTTCTCTTCTCCCTTTTATATCTCATATTTGATGGAGTCACAACTTTTCATTCCATGTCTTTTAACCATTCATTAACTTGATTATATTTTAATTATATTCCATTTCAAAGTGGGGACATTATAGTATATGAGCTGAGAATTATTCTTTACATGAGAAGTTGGATTGCATTATTGCTAGGTGTGACCATTGACTATACCAAATCATGGAGGTGAACTAAAGGCTTATTTGGGTCTAATTTAGCTTCACAACTAATTGATATAGTGCTGTTAAGTCTGGAGTGGATATTTCAGTCCTTTGAAGCTGTTATGTTTTGTGTGAAAAGCAGCATGCAAAGTAGCTGGATACTCCAATGTCCCTCCTTGGGCACATTATCCCCATATCCAAAACAGATACGTATGTAATATAGCTCCGATACACGTCAGATACTGTACCCACACATGCCCAGAAAACCTTGATTTTGCAAATATAACAAATACTATGTGATTTGATTTTTTTTTAATTTGACATAAATCTTTCTAAATTTAAATTTAAAAACTTCATTCATGCAATTTTTTAAATTGTTTTGGTATAAACAAAACCTACACCAAATGAGAAAGACTCAGTCACCTTATTCCTAAAATGCCACCTGCATTTCTAAATGAAAATTGAAAGTAACCACTGGAAAATACACTAACAGTCCATTCACTAAATAGTTGTGGATTGAGAAAGGGGACATGACAAGGTTGAACAATGAGACTTGGGTTGTAAAATCTACAAGCATCCCCAAATGTCCCAAAAAACATAGGACGTCCTAGAGATGCCCCCTTTTTTTCTAGGACATTCCAAGGATGCCCCATAATTGCTCTAAAAGATATGAGAGTTGCAAAGGGAGTGAGGGTGGAGGGGTTATCTTGTCCCAAGGCCATCATGCAAACCCCTATGGACCATTGAATTATAGTTGAGTTCAATCAAACAATAATTTCCACCATTGCACACATCCAAATCATGTTATCTGCATCTATATTGCATCATAAACGCCCCTCATCCACCTCAAGTTACGTTTTAGCAGGTTACTTTAGATGTTATATGCTAGTGTAGTTCTTCTAACTCGTTGGTAATATGTAACTAATCCAATCTATTCACAAGGATCATACAGGTAATTAATCTCTTCTATCATAATTTTTTGTGGGGGGAGTGTATATTCTATGTTTTGGCACAAACTCTCCTATAAAAGAAAACATTGGCTCGTAATGCCATTGATGCTCATATAATTTTTGAAGATCTATATGACAACAGTTCCAATACTACACACTACACATGATATTTGTTCTCTCAATTATATCTTCTAATTTACAAGTCTACTACTTTGTCAATATTTTTCAGTTAGTTCTTATATGATAAACTATAGAGAAGATGTTTTCTTATCTCCCCTTGTTGTATCCTCTTGTGTATATCATCATCACTTGTATTCCCTACTCTCGATGTTGAAAAAATAATATAATATCTCTAATCTTTTTGTAATAATTGTTTCCTTCAAATGTTACATAATGATAAAACCATTTCCCTATGTCAAGAATTCTAAATGCAAGTAACTCACTTGTAAATGTCGAGGTAGAAGGCTTTCCAAGAGCTCTACAGGGACCTTCTCCAAAGATTCTGACTGAACTGTGTGATTTGTAAAAGAAAAAACCTTCTTAACAATTTCCCAAGCTCTATTCCATTCCACATTCTCCTCGTCAACCAACATTCGCATTAATTCGGGTATCGCAATTGAAGGATGTGTATCATTCAGCTGCAAAGCTACCTGTAAACCATCATGAATTTGAAAATGAAGATCTTTTCTTCTGATTGATGATTTTAAAACACACGAAATCAAGAAAATGAAAGATGCATGTAAAGAGCAAATATATTTACTTAATTGTAACAAATCAAAGTACAAAGAAAAAGAAATAACTTATATATTGATGGAACTATTGAAAAACTAGTGCAGCAGTTCATAATCACATAGAAATATCGAACAAAAAATATTTTTTGTGGCAATAGTAATTTGAAAACGAAAGCAGGCACCATAGAATCAAAGTATCTAGAACATGTGATAGTACTTAGGATATAAAACAAAACAATCAGTGATATTTTCCTATTAATGTTAAAGCTACTTCACAAACAAAAGGAGGAAGTGATCGTTACAAAGCCAAAAGGAGAGAGCAATAACCTTGTCAGGAAATTGATCAATGTTCTTATGAAAGTCCTTGAACCTCCTCATAATGTCTTGTAATGAAGCTGACACAAAGAAGTATTGTTGCTTCAGACGAAGTTCCTTCCCCTGCAATAACACCACATTCAATAACTGCCCATGGCCTACATGCCTCTATCCTGCACGAAAAAATGTGCAGCTCATTGCATACATTTAACAGCTTGATTTCTATAAGTTTCTCCAGTTGCACAGAAAAGAAGTGAAACATTCCCTTTCAATCAATGTTCGGTTACCAGGGCATAAGGAATTGAGGGAAGCACTTATAAGGTGCATATGTAGTGCCCATGCTTTACCACAGTTTTATGGAAGAACCTTAGACGTTTCTATGTCAATGCAAGAACTTACGGACAAGATTTAGCTAGGCTTTTCATTCTATTATAACATCAATGGCATGTTTCACATCAAAACCTATCTTTTCTGACAAGATTATCAGTGCATGATTTAAAATAGAAATCCAAACAAAAAATACCACAACAGAGTGCCTGAGAAAATGTGAATTTGTTCTAATGATCCACTAGGCATGATGCCATTATGAATGACAAACATAATAATCTATAAGAAAACAAATTTATAGCTTACTTGAGACTAGCTCCTGAATACTATCTGCATGAAGGAAAATAGCACCACCAACACTCTACCTGATAGGAACGATCATCTGGGTACAAAACACTACTAATAGTCTCAGCCCGCTGCTTGTTAATTATAGCACTGATATAATCTCCAGTGCTAAATGATTCTTGCTGTAGATAAGAGAGATGACAACCACAGATAGATTTGAGTTTAATGAAAAATTATAATTATTTAGTTGAATTAATATGATCTGTGGTACTGAATGATTTCATCTTTAGATAAAACAAATGGATGCCAAAGAGAGATTTGAATTTCATGGAAAAAACTTCTAAAAGAGCATTCATGCAGTTTCAATAACTATATCACTGCCAATTTAGAATAGAGAAAAGGCAGCACAAAACCATACAAGTTTCACAGGAAATATATTATATTCAAAAGAAATTCAGGTAACAAAGATTCATTATCCATTTATGCCATTTTCAATAACCAGCCTTACAAAAAAAAAAAATTAACCATCAGAAGGAACTCATTTCTACTTTGAAGTTGAACCATTAGAATGAAGTCATTTCTAATTATGCCCCACAACTCTAGAGAATATTGCCAGGTTCTAAACGTGTATAAAATAGCATATAATGTTTAAAAATGAAAAACTATAGTCAATACAGCCTGCTAGCATCTAAGGAAGAAAACTAAAGCTCTGTAGAAAGGAATAGTCTTTGATAAACAACAACAACAACAAATGTTTAATTTTTATTACATAGGTAATTTATTAATTAATAATTATTAAGAAAAAATGAACTTTTTACAACCCCAGCTCTGTTCTTGACTTTGCAAGGGTGATGGCTATAAACTTTGTGATTGATCAAATATCTTTCATTATAACAGCTCTAATAAGACGTAAAAATTTCTGACAACAATTTAGGCTATAAGTCACTGTAGAAAAGACTAAATACATACATCAATATACAAATGCCAGGTAGATTATAATTTGTTATATTTTCCATAACCAGAACAGGCAATTAATTTTGACCACAATGGCCCACATAGTGCTCGTCATTTTATAAACCAGGGATTCACATAACAAATAACACTGAAATAATACACTTGCCCATCATTTAAGTCTATGGAGAGATTTTGTTGGAAGCTTGGATTCCTGTTCCTTCATAGCAACCTGATCGCTTTCCTCAAAAGACCAAAGCAAGAACTTCAGTGATTAGGTCTATAATAGAGGGAATTTATTCTCCACCACAAATAAATTTTTCCACTAAGAGTTTAGCTTATCAGTCTGTTGTCTCTTGTTGCTAGGCTGCTGACCCTTGTGTTGTTTTACCTTCTCAAGCCTTTTTTGGCTCTACGAATAGTACAAAATTGTTCAATGATCTCAGACCTACCTTTGAGTTGCCTTGATTTATGACTTATAAAGAGGTAGCAATCTATGCTAATAAATGGTTAGCTTATACATAATTGTATAATAGATTCTAGCACATCCGGCAATGTGATGCCTTTAGAAGTCATGAATCAACTCAGCCTACGACTAAAAAAATATCATAGCAAATGTTTTGCCATGGATTCTAATAAAGTAGATGAAATTGGGGTAGTTAATGATGTTGAAGTACAACATGCCGCATAACTTTGTCATGTCCCCACCATGGACACTAGACCAAAACAGCGAACCAATGTGATATCCCCATCGAATTCTAATCCACACAATCATTCTAAGATTTGTTCCTATAAGCATTACCTGCGGAGATCATTCAAATTTGGGAAGTATACTATGAAGACGAATTTGTAAGTAAGATTCTAACGATAGAAGGAGATAAGGTCATCTTATAGCAAGGATTCCTAATGATCATTACATGAGCTGTATAATCCCCAATGAATAGCGAAGACAATCAAAGATAGCTGAAGGTTGGATGAAGCAATCCTTATAAGCACTTAACCCACCGCTGTAGAAGAACATCTGAAACTATTAAGTGGCATTACAGAAGTCAGCAAGAGTAGTTCTATAAGGCAGCGATATTAATACGAACATTACAGAAGGAGCTTATCCTAAGAACATCGATTAAGAGCATGACACATGAACGTGGCATACAATTAAGATATAATAATTAAGTCTACGTGCATTACAAACCCGTAACTAATCACAGATTAGCTAGTGATAAGATGCGATTTAAATAGATACTAGGTGGATATCCACGCTGGCAATAGGGTAATCTTCTCTCCATGTAAGTCTTCAAAGGGGAAACCACGCCGATATTAGAACCCTTGAGATCCAAACTTCATCTTATTCCCAAGCATCGTCCAGTAAAGCTGCTAATGAAATAATTAGAGTTATCAGTGCTTAAGGAAATAACGCTTGACACCAATAGATAACGGCAACCACTCTCATTGCTAAAGCACCGATGATGATATTAAGTGATAATTAAGACAGACAGCGATTGTTTTATTCAAACCGATTTGATTATGAAGACACAACTATTGGTATGATTAACCGATTGTCAAGGAGAGGTGTGATATTCGTAAGGGGAGGTATAAGACGTGTCTCTTAAGGAAACCCCTTTGTAATGTAAATATATATTTGCAATCTTTTCATCCACAAAAGGAAAGGAAGGAGAGTAACCAAGTCTGCTCTCAAACCACACATCAAATTATTAAAAGAGACAGAAAAATCAAAAGAGAGAAAGAGGAAGTCTGATAAATATCGAAGGAGATAAAATACAAGCTGCAGGTCAAACTGCCTAACCTACCAAGTCTGGTATGTATGCTGCCAACACTGTTAATATTGTGAAATGTAATACAGTAAATAGGGATATGTATATATTGATGTAGCAGAAATATGTTAATATTTATTTAATAATCTGTATACATGATTATGAACAGGAAGTATATTAATACTTATTTGGTAATCTGAATACATGAAAATAGCAGAAAGTTAATCATTCATACTAGGTAGACATGTCAGAGTAATTTTTGCATTAATAAGCATTCTGAAATGTCAACAGTAAACTGTCAATCACTTAATAACCATAATACAAATAATATGCTCTTAACCTATCCTAAACACAAATCTGTTCTACTACCTCTATTCCCCAAGGGAGATGGGCGCTGTTAGGGAAAGGCAGAGTAAAACCACTCCAAGATGAAGAACCCCAAGGACGGAAGGACTAATGTTCCTGACATCTGGGCAGAAATAGGGAGATGGTGTCAAGCACCCTAGACAAGCCAATGCCCTCTTCTCGGAATGAGGATTAGAAAGATTTAGGATTAGGCCTGGCTTAATGGCAATATTAAGTTGTGTTATGAATAACTTTAATTATCTATTCTGAATTAATGTAATATAGTAGGTAGTAATATGTGTTGCTCTTTGGGAATTGAAAGCCTCCTAATAGGGGACATTACAAGTGGTAACAGAGCATAATCCTGCTATCCTGCGAAATAAACTACGCAACCCTTATACAACTTGGGTCAACTATTCAACCCTCTAAATCAAAAAAATAAATAAAAAAATATCAAAATTAAACAAGCAAGTATTATTCAAAAATCAATCATGCATCATAGTCTAAGATCTCAAAATCATAGACAAAGGACTGTCTACCGACATCCAAGGAAAAGACGTCATAGTCTGAGGTTTATACTAAAACGTAGAGATTTCATGTACAAAAATCGCAAAAGATTGTTAAAGAATCGAGTATTTCTGCATCATTATCATGACTTCTTAAATGGTCTCAACAACAACGGAACAACAAAGTATAAAGGCTTTCGAACGACGAACAGCCTTATCACAATCCTATTACCAAGCATTGCATCCACAAATGCAACATAAAAGTAATAAATAAATGTGTACCATCCATACTATAAATAAGGATGAACTTGTTCAAACCTTGCATTAACACCCTACATGTATGTATGTTTCAAGGACTCTAATGGGTATATGCCCATTTACGACTCATGCCTTTAGCAAGTATTTGTCACATGCTTTAAGCTTCAAATGTATTTGTATGCTTGGAGTGTAATTAAGTGTCAATTGTATACTTCATTCTTCAAGTGTATTCATTGGCATGATCCATACTTCAAATGTATTAATTGAATACTTCATTTCTCAAGTGTATTCCTTTGTATGCTTCATACTTCAAATATATTCATTTGTATGCTTCATGCTTTAAGTATTCATTATACGCTCCCTGCTTCAAGTGTATTCATTTGTATGCCTCATGCTTTAAGTATAAATCATATGCGTCATGCTTATGTAATTTGCAAGTATGTTGCATGCCTTAACTATATTCATGTGTATACTTCATGCCTTACATGTATGCTTCATGCCTTACGTGTACTCATTTTATGTGCTGCATGTATTCATGTGTATACTTCATGCTTTATGCCTCACGTGTATTCATATGTATGATTATGTATACATATACCTCATAAATTGCAGTTATTTGTGTGTTTGTTGCATCTTCAGTATGATTGTTCTATTGTATGTTTTATACATGTACTTTTCTCATGTATGCTTTGTATTACATACACGACTGCCCCATGTTTGTCATAATTTCAGCATACACCTTCCTAATGTATACCTTATGTCTTGAATACGCTTCGTATCATGATTGATGTATTTCCAACATGTCTAAACCATGTGCACTTTATAAATATCTTAAGCACATTTACTTCATGGCGGATGGGTTTTCAGAGTGTTTACTCCATGTGCATTCTCTAAGTGCGTTTACCATGTATGCTTTCTGATTTACATGTGATGGCTTCCTGTCTAACCTGCCTACAGCGTGTGTGTTTTACATTTCTCATACCTGCAGACATCTTGTGTGCATGCCTAGCATTTATGTGTTTGCCCAGCATGTTTATACCCTGTATTTACAATATGTATTAAGAGTTTAGGACAGATTTAATATTTTTTTATCAGTCAGGCATTGACTGCTTAAATCCTTATGATCTTTTTATTGTTTAAGACAACCAACTTTTCAAGTCAATAAGGACCTTAAGGTTGATGTTTACAAATATCAATCTCAGACCTGGGATGGTTCAATGGACTTGAGAAAGCTCTCTGTCTAACAGCTTCCATAAGGCAAGGCTCCTCTATCAATAATCCTAAGTGACACTTGGGTATAACAAGCCATGCCTTCAATTATAACAATTGTTAATTATACTTCTGGTAGTCAATTAAGATTATTTATAGTATCCATATGAAAATGAGAGTGTCTCTCGATTAAGAAAACTCCTAATATATTATAGGTGTCAAGAAGAATAGAAGAACTAACACTAAGAAAGTCTAGGACTTGGAAACCTCCGTTCACAATAAACATAAGGCGAGACAATCTTTCCTTTTAGGGTTGAAATTGAATACTGTACATAGATAGAAACTTTGGAAAACTTATGATTAAACTAGTCACAGAATATGAAGGACCAAAAAGACATAAATTCCTTCTTCCTGAGGAAAACATCACATCTACAAAGTATGTCACCCTTATGTATAGACAAAAGAGGCACGTCGCACTTCTTTAGTATAGTTCATATCTCCATCAGTATATCATTGTTTGAGGACAAGCAATTTCAAGAAGGGCGAACTCTCATGTCCCCACCATGGACACTAGACCAAAACAACAAACCAATGTGATATCTCCATCAAATTCTGATCCACACAATCATTCAAAGATTTGTTCCCATAAGCATTACCTGCGGAGATCATTCAAATTTGGGAAGTCTCCTATGGAGACGAATTTGTAAGTAAGATTCTAACGACAAAAGGAGATAAGGTCGTCTTATAGCAACGATTCCTAATGATCATTACATGAGCTGTATAATCCGCAACGAATAGCAAAGACAATCAAAGATAGCTGACGGTTGGACAAAGCAATCCTTATAAGCACTTAACCCACCACTGTAGAAGAACATCTGAAACTATTAAGTGGCATTACAGAAGTCAGCAAGAGTAGTTCTATAAGGCAGCGATATTAATACGAACATTATAGAAGGAGCTTATCCTAAGAACATCGATTAAGAGTATGACACATGAACGTGGCATACAATTAAGAGATAAGAATTAAGTCTACATGCATTACAAACCCGTAACTAATCATAGATTAGCTAGTGATAAGATGCGATTGAAATAGATACTAGGTGGATATCCACACTGGCAATTGGGTGATCTTCTCTCCATGTAAGTCTTCAATGGGGAAATGTTGTGACGTATTCACACATCGCCCCATTGCAAATGGGGACCCCTACTTTTTTCACTTTGTGGGGTTTTGCTTTCTAGGTTTTAGGGTTTTGTCTATTAGCCTTTGCGTGATGAGTGTTGTCAGGGGGATCGTTGGATAGTAGGCTCTGCTTGAGCTAGGTTGAGTCTTTGAGGCCCCAAAATTAGGGTTTCTTTGAAAGTCTTCCTTAGGGCCTGGTTTTGATCTTTTTGCTAATTGTGTCTTGCTTGGTGAGTGAGTATCATTCTTGAAGGTCCAAGCTAGGTCAAGTTGGTGAGTGGTGAAGTCTGGAATGTCATCCTGATTTTCAAATGCCCTGAAATTTGGCTGTCTGGAATGTCCTGATCCTAAAATTTGGCTAAGTCTGGAATGTCCTGATCCTGAAATTTGACTAAGTCTGGAAAACTGAAAAATCCTCCAAAAACTAGAATTTGCAAAATAACTCTTGGAGGTCCAAAACCACTCTCAAATATCCTGACAGTATATATGGAATATAACTTAAGTATAAGGAAATGTCACTTATACTTAAATGTTATATTCCATAAAATGATCCTGACGGAGAGACCAAAATGTCAAATTTCGCTCCTAACCCTTCCAAAGGGTCCAAAGCGAATTTCGCTCCTGACCCTTCCAAAGGGTCCAGAGCGAAATTCTCCATAAGACATTCTACTTTGACCAAAACCTAGAACTAACGCATTCTCAGGCTTGAATGAAGGTAAAAATGCTTGTTTGAATGAAGAAATGTGAAAATGAAGTCAGGATCTTGGCCAAGATTAGGAAATTCGCTCCTGACCCTTCCAAAGGGTCCAGAGCGAAAAATCCTTGTGCACCTCAATTTATCACTTGTCAAGACCAATTTCATAGTTCCTTAGGCATGTTTGGGGGTGTCTTGACATGTTCTAACCTTAGGAGGTGAGTAAAGGTGGATGAGCTGAAGATTTTAGCCAGGAATGTGAATTTCACTCCTGACCCTTCCAAAGGGTCCAGAGCGAAATTCTTGAAAACACTCATTTTTCCTTTAGCAAGAGTTAGGACCTAGGTGGAGATGCATGAGGAAGGATCTATGTTTGCCTCCCAAAGAGGGTGAGAGTTGGAAAAGTCAAGGATCAAACCCAAAACATGATTTTCGCTCCTGACCCTTCCAAAGGGTCCAAAGCGAAAATCTTTGTAGCTCTCATTTCCTTTCTAGTTTTGACTAAGTGTTGGTTTCTAAGACACGTTGGATGATAAACTAGTATGTTTTTGCCTTGAGGTGGAGTTTGATGATTTTGAAGATCAAGATTTTAGCCTCAAAGAGAATTTCGCTCCTAACCCTTCCAAAGGGTCTAGAGCGAAATTCATTATATACTTCATTTGCTCCCTTGTTTTGGCTTGAAACCTTGCTCCTTTGATGGAAAACGATCTATATTTGCCTCCAGGAGAAAATTGAAGTTTAAAAAATGAACAATCAAGCCCAAATGGTGATTTTCGCTCCTGACCCTTCCAAAGGGTCCAGAGCGAAAATCCTCCTAAGGCTCATTTCCTCCCTAGTTTGAGCAAATTTTGAGTTGCTAGGAATCATTTGAAGGAATTGAGCCAAATCAAGAATTTCGCTCCTGACCCTTCCAAAGGGTCCAGAGCGAAATTCTAAAATCCACCTATTCCTTTCACATTTGTGCCAAGCCGGGCCTAGACAAAGATGATAGAAGCCCTTGAGATTGCCCTTGAATGGATTTTTGTCTCCAAAAATGATGATTTTGGGCTAGAGGAAGAAATTTGCGCCTGACCCTTCCAAAGGGTCCAGAGTGAAATTGTGCAAAACCTATCTTTTCCCTCAAATTTATGCCAAGTCTAGTGTGGGTCAAGATTAGAGGTGTCCTTAGGCATGTCCTTGAATTGCCAAGAGTCATCAAATATGAAGAAATGAGCTCAAAACAAGAAATTTGCTCCTAACCCTTCCAAATGGTCCAAAGCGAAAAACACTAAAACCATCCTTTTCTCCAAATTTTGTGCTAAGTCGGGCGACTAGGGTGACAGAAGCTATTTGGAATGCCTTGGAAAGATGTTTGATCACCAAATATGCAAATTTTGAGCTAAAATTGGAATTTCGCTCCTGACCCTTCCAAAGGGTCCAGAGCAAAATTTTGGATAGGTCCTGTCCCTGGCTAGGTTTTTGAGCGGATTTCCCTTTTTAGGCCTTGTGAAGATCAAACCAATGATGCCAAATTGGGAAGTGGATTCAATGTGAGGGAGTCCAGATGAAGTGAAGTGAAGAAAATGAAATTGGGTGTGGATAGGCAAGCAAAAAGTGAATTTCGCTCCTGACCCTTCCAGAGTGTCTAGAGCGAAATTCCCAAAATCACCTAGTTTGCCCATGAGGAAGGTCAAGTTGTGGATTCGTAGCCTTTGGTGAGGAGAAGGATAGCGTATGCTTGCCTTGGAAGGCATTTTGGAGTAGAGACATGGTGGAATTTGTCCAAAAATGCAAAATTCGCTCCTGACCCTTCCAAAGGGTCCAAGGCGAAATTCTTATAGGGCCTGTCCCTGGAAAGAGTCTTGAACTAACTTCATTTTAATATCTTTTGTTGATGATTTAAGGTGTGAAATACTATGTTGAAATGAATTTATTATGTGTCCTTAATCATATGTTGATTTGTTTTTGCAGATGAAAGAAGATCAAGCCAAGACAAGGACGACCTTCTCCAATCTAGCATCAACAAGGACGGCCTTCTCCGGTCCAGCATCATCAGGGACGACCTTTTCCAGTCCAGCATTTGAAGGAAAGGTACACCATCCATCTTGCACATCAAAGACAAAGGAGGTTAAAGCAAGGGTTCGTTGAAGAAGCAGACAGTTTCAGAAGAGTTAATTAAAGTTAGCTTCTCAGCATCATCAAATTGAGCATCTACCAAGTTACAAGTGTCAAACAAGGTGGCATCCCAATCATCACTCCTCCAGTCGAATTGGTCCACCTCAGCGTGTCCAGATTCAATGTACCTGACTCATCAAAGATGGCACAAACTTCGATGTACCTACCCCAGTTATCCATTGGTCGAATATTCCAGAGAAGACATGTGTCCAAATAATGCAATTATTTCATTGGCCAGAATTGAGTTGTTGTAACAAACCCTAATTAGGGTTTTCATTGTAAAATCTCGGCCATTGATCTAAAATTGATCTGAGCCATCGAATTGTATTAAGGGCGCTATATAAGCCCTGGCTCCTCATTTTGTAAAGGCTAATGGTTAGCTAATAGAGAATAGTTAGTAAATAGTTGATAGTCAGTGAATAAGTAGTAGAATAGCAAATAGAATAGCAATTAGAGTAGACTAGGAAGAGAAGACAAGACATTGTTGCCTTAATTGTAAAGACTTCTTTTTCATTGAAGATATGGTGAAATATGTCGTTTCGTTGCAATATGCATGGTCTGTTGTTGAATCTTCATTTTAGATGATAGATAATTAAATTGAATGAAAGAAGTCGTTGAATGCACCTGTGTGGAATCTGTCTAATCCATACCACTAGCCTCTTACTAATTGTAAGTGCGCCCTGCGTGGTCAACTGGCATAAAATGAGCTTAATCTCAAGTCGTTACACGTCTATTGTTCATGCATTAACTTGAATGATGATCAGTATCTGAAGGTGTCCGATTTGAATATATTTGAATCATCCCCCAGAAGATCACACTGAGTTGGTGTTGAATTGTTCAACTTGATGGTGAGACCCAGCCCAGTAGGACTCCACCTAGTCGTTCATCCATCTTCTCGCATTCTAGGTAGTAGAGTAGACTTCCTGAACCCTGCATCTTTTGCCATTTGTTTGTCTTCCAGTTAGTTAATAGGACCTGTGATTCCAGCAAATCAGACGTTTAGGTCGTCAAGTGTAAGTTCCCTTGTGATTCCAGCAAAATCACATCATACCACAAAGAGCTTATCCACATGTAGAGATCCTACATAACAGAACCTTGGAGTTACTCTGACTGATCCTTCAGCGAGATCTTCAGCAGTCGGGAACTTTGTTCAAGAGAGGATAAGATACTTCGGTATTTTATTTTGTGTTCGCATGTGCATAAAAAACACATCAACAGGAAGCCACGCCGATATTAAAACCCTTGAGATCCGAACTTCATCTTATTTCCAAGCATCGTTCAGTAAAGCTGCTAATGAAGTAATTAGAGTTATCGGTGCTTAAGGAAATAACGCTTGACACCAATAGATAACGGCAACCACTCTCATTGCTAAAGCACCGATGATGATATTAAGTGATAATTAAGACAGACAGCGATTGTTTTATTCAAACCAATTTCACAATGAAGCGACACGTGATTAAGATAAGAAACAACTATCAGTATGATTAACCAATTGTCAAGGAGGTGAGATTTTCTTAAGGGGAGGTATAAGACATGTCTCTTAAGGAAACCCCTTCATGATGTAAATATATATTTGCAATCTTTTTATCCACAAAAGGGGAGGAAGGAGAGTAACCAAGTCTTCTCTCAACCCACACATCAAATTATTAAAAGAGACAGAAAAATAAAAAGAGAGATAGAGGAAATCTGATAAATATCGAAGGAGATAAAATATGGGCTGCAGGTCAGACTACCTAACATACCAAGTCTGGTACATATGCTGCCAAGACTGTTCAATGCAATACAGTAAATAGGGATATGTATATATCAATATAGCAGAGATATATTAATATTTATTTAATAATCTGTATACATGAATATAAACAGAAAGTATATTAATACTTATTTGGTAATCTGCATACATGAAAATAGCAGAAAGTTAATCAATCATACTAGGTAGACATGTTAGAGTAATTCTTGCATTAATATGCATTCTGAAATGTCAATAGTAAACTGTCAATCACTTAATAACCATAATACAAATAATATGCTTTTAACCTATCCTAAACACAAATCTGCTCTACTACCTGTCGTGACCATTTCGCACATTTCCCCGTTGCAAATGGGGACCCCCACTTTTTCTGCTTTGTAGGTAAGTTGTAGAGTCTCTAGCTATTAGCCTTTGCTTGTAAGTGGTGTAGATGGCAAGGAGTAATTAAGTCAAGTCTCTATCTTTGGGTGAGTTGTTCAAGTTCACGGAATAAGCAGGAAGTACAAACAGAACATATAACCAGCAACTCAGTTATATTCAGAACATAAATTAACAGTCACAGTCACAACAATATGGCAAAGAGATGTTTCCTTTATTGCATTACAAAACTAGTACATCATCATTGTTGTCGTGGTTCCCCTACATTGCACCATATAAGACCCGGCGGTTGCCAAAGATGCCAACCGTCACAACTGCCGACTAACTCCTATAGGAACCATACGGCTGACTTATTACACAACCAAAGTATTACTAAAACATAACTAGCAGAATTATAAGTATTATCCTAATTGCCTCTTAACATCAGCGCCCCCAAAAAGTAGTCGTCTTCCAGACGACGAAGTCAAAATGGGAGCTGGTCAAAACTGAAAACTAAGACTGAGAGCGATGAGAAGACGTCCCTGGGGTGATAGAAGTTGAAGCCTGCTGCCGGAACTTCTGAAGTTGCTCCGTGCGGAGCCATAGGTTCCTCTCGGCAACCAGCTAGCGTTCACGAGATGTCTTCACCATAAGAGCTACCTCCATCAGATCTTTATCCTTCTGCTCCACCTGACGTGTCTGTCAGGATTGATACCATTTCCTGCAATGTCTTCATCTGAACTCTGTTCGGCCAGATGGGTCTTTTGGAGTACAGCTGCCTTCTCTAGCTCAATTATAATCTGCTTTTCCACAACAGCAAGTTCTATATGTTTATCCAGCTCCTTCTGGAGTCCAGCAACCTCTTCCTTATTAGCTCGTTGCTCGGCCTAGGCCCGCTGCATCTGGAAATATAGCTCCCTGTAGGAACTCTCTATACCCTGCAAGGTGGGGCCAAGTGCCTCCTGGTCGTCCATGATGTTTGCGCCCCACCAAGTTGCCACCATCTCAAGAGTCTCGGCTGCTAGCCAACCATGTTGGACGAACTGCTACGTGAACTCCTCCTGACATCCGAAGGTCATAAACGCTAGAAGCTTCTCCGATTCTGGTAAGGCTCTTGCATCTATGCGTAAGGCTAGGTCAACGATGCCTCGTGCTACCTCTGTAAAGCCCTACAACTCCACCATGAACCGCCGAATGGATCCCACTAGGTCCTGGGAATCATGTTGTGAAATGCGAAAACTCCCGAATGGATCCTTCCCTGGTGACGACTCTGTATCCATCATCCCGTTGTTCCTGGATTGGAAGCTCTCATCCTCCAAATTGATGACACTATGCGTATTCTCTTGTTCGCTCTCCCCCTTCCTCAGGGTCTGCCCTATGTTTTCAATCCCTTCATCCTAAATCTGCTCTTGGCCAACTGCCATTGTGCATGGTGAAGAGGGAGATGGTGCGTGGGGTGCAAGGGCAAACTTCCCCAACCAACTGTCTAGGGATGCATCCACGTCTTGCTCTTGATCTATCTCCCTTGCCACGAGAGCATCCAGTATGGCCAGTTCCTCTTGTATTGGCTCTTCATCTGTATACACTATGTCCTCTACACTTTGTACTACTCCTTTGGCCACAGTCACCCGTACATCTCCACCCGAAGGTACTGTCGTCGGTACACCTCCACCCGAAGGTGCTGCTATTGCCATCCGTACGTCTCCCAAAGGTGCTACCATTTGTACGATTGTGTCATCCGTACGGTGAACTACCGGAGGTGGGCGTACAGCTCCCTCAATTGACTGTACCACCCCAGTTGTAGGTGTTTGTGCGGCTTTGTCCCTCGGCTGTACTACCCCTTTGATGGCCAACGCAACCTGGGGCAAGGACACTCAGACTAGTGCCCGTGGGGATCCTTCGGGAACTTTCTGAAATAACACACCGATTGGGGTGGCGTCTCCCAGCGGCGTGGCCACTGTCAATGCCTGCGAGGGTACCAAGTGAGTCGAAGGGGGTAACTTCGGGGCTGCAAACTTTACCTGCGCTATAGTTTTTTCCTACGCCTATACTCCTTTAGTCGTGGGCCGCTCTACCTCTTCCCCTCCTTCGGGTTGCACTTCCGCCCCTTCCACTTCTTTAACTTCATCTAAGTCCACACTATGCGGTGCCATTCGAAGCCCTTCCTCACCACTCTAGCTCTCCAAATCTTCGGTCTCTTCCTACTCCACTTTTGTATCCTCATTCAAACTTTCCTTCTCCTCTACATCTTGCTTCCTCTTCTTCCTGGTTGGCTGGATAGCATCACTGTCGAGGGTGTCGCAGTGGATCCAGTAGTACATGGCAGGTTTATTTGGCTCCACTCTTCCATGTGGATGAAATTTCCCCCACTTCTCCAAGGGTACCTACGTACAGACAACTTCCAGAAACAGGCAGATGGCGTGGTGGCACATGTAGAATGTTTTATGTTCCAAGGAAAAGAAAGTCATGGATTCTAGCCAAGAGTAGTTGCAACAAATTATACATATTACATCCTACCCAAGCTGAGCCCATTCTTAGGACTTATCATCCAGAAAGCAATATCTAAAGCCCTACTAGCCCCCTGTCAGCCTGCTCTTTACCAACTCCATCAGACACCGCCAGTCACCGTTGGCGATGAAGGAGCGTTTTAGCCCTTTGTTGTTGTTGCTTGCCCACAAGCTCTTCCATTCTGCAAGAGTCAAATTGCTACGACACACCAACCTCAACCAAAAATTTTTCCTTTCTTTCGTCATTTTGGTGGTTGGTTTGGATGTGGACTCTCCTCTGTCTGGAATTCCAAATACCCTCTGGAATTCCTGCGGCTTGAAGGAGACTGTGATAGTGCAGCCCTGGTACTCTATAATGGATTTTTGTCTGCGAGGCTCGTAGCCAGCCACCATGGTTTGGAGAACTGGTTCGAACTCCTTTATGTTCAAGGTCGGCATTTGAATAGCGTGATCTACTTTGGCCTTCCTGAGAGACTTCTTCAATGCATAGTCCGGAGGGGTTTTGTCCCACCAACTGCAGCATTCACTTCCTATGAAACTTGTAAATGTTAAAGTGTCCACTGTCACTTTCTCCTGTTGGTCACGTTGAATTTTTGGCCTTACTTTGGTCATCTTACTACTGCTTCTGGGCTCTCTTGTACCTATCGCCATCAATGTTGTCTACCTCGGGTTCTGAGCCTTTCCCTTAACTTTTTCTTGCCCTTGATCGTTATTATAACAGTTCGAATTTTTAATCCAACTAGGGTCACCCCAACTTGTTCTTACCATACCTTCAATTGGGGTGATTGCTCCTAGATCCTTTCTACCGTACAATGTCGTGGGTCCCTCGCCGTACGGACTCCCTCCTCTAGTATGGACTGCACGGATGCCAACAAATTCTTCTTTGGTTCCCTCAACTAATGTAGTACGGACTCCTTCCAACTCTACACAAATACCCGAAAAAAATTTCCTGATGTCTTCACGCCTCGTACAAAATCCTATCATTGTCGTATGGAATTCTTCTAGTCGCCCCCAAGCTGGATGTTGTGTACAGATTCGCATGGCTGATATGCAACTCTGCCAAGCTGGACACCTTGTACGGAACCGTACGTGGTCTCTTCTGACCCGTACAATGCTAAGTCCACACGCTACCAGGGTAATTCGTATGGCATTCCTCTGTCACCCTCCGCCAACCGTACTTGATCGTACGGATTGTTTGTTTGTACGGACTCGTACTCTGTCATGGATGATGTCTGTACGGGTATTTCCTCCTTCAGTGACAACCTTCGTACGGCCACATACGTCAATTGCTTGCACTTCAATGTACCTCGTACTAGGTCATATGACCACCTTTGCTAATAATGTTGTTCGGCCTGCACCATCCGTACAAGTTCGGCTCCGGGTACGAGGGGTATGCGGTGTATGCACAACTCTAGAGGTATCCCCTTCAAATCTTTGTACGTCCAGGAAAAGACTTCCTTATACTCCAGGAATATTCTAAAGGTTGTTCCTTTGAGTATGAGGTTCCAATCATCCCCTATAAGTATCACCTTCGGATTGTCATCCTTGCCCAAGTTGACCCTCTTCACATTTGATTCTTTGTACTTGATAGCCTTATCCCATTCAAACCGATGGGCGGGTGTTTCATCCACCCATGCCACACCCTCACGATACTCCCCGTACTCCGAAGGGAATGCTGCATCGTTCGTACCATCACCTGACTCTTTGATCTCACATATCTATAGCATGTGGCACTCCGGATGGAACACTTCGTTGTCTTTCATTGGCCAGTGGAAAAGTTCAGCCAGAGAACTGGTTTCATCCTCGGAGCATCCTTCTAATTCCAATGCCACTTTGTCATTGGGTTCCATCCTTCCCTTGCTTTCTTGGGAACCTCATTCCCAATTGTGCGAGTCATCCGAGTCGGAATCAAATGATGCCAATTCCTCACTTACAGCTTGGTTCCGTAGGTCAATTGCGTACTTTCGGCCTTCACTCTCAATGGAGAGTGTATTCCTCTTCCAATTATGGTTTGCCTTAGCCATAATCAGCCATCCCCTCCCGAGGAGGATGTCATAGGCCTTCCTCTCTAGCAGAATGACCGCAAAATCAAGGAAGAAATGTTGTGTGCCCACAACAACCTTATGTTCCATGAGGGTTCCAAGAGGTTTGATGTCCTGTTGGTCCGCACCAACAAGGTGGAAGGTTGGTGGCCAAAGGGTTGGTTTGCCGAGACCCCTCCATGTCTCTTCCGTCAGTACATTCACTCCAGAGTCGTCATCCACAATCGTGTTTGTCAATTTCTATCGACTGATACTCACAATGAGCAGCATGGGGTCTGTGGCAGTCGTGCCAGGAATTTCACGTTCTGTCATGGGGTCCGTACTGGGCGGTTTTGCTGCCACTGGATGGTATTCTTGGTCAACGGTGTTGTCACCGACTACATTTGTGAGAGCCATCCTCAATTGTGCCATTGTTTGCAGAAGATCAAACACTTGTACAGGTACAGTGGTTTGCAACTTCTGCTTGATTATAGTCTTTTCAGGCCCTGACCGAAGTAGGGTGTTGGCAACGTTGTACGAGGCTCTTCATTCCTCCGCCATCGTCCATTCAATGTCTGCTTTTGTTTCCCGAAATTTCTTTCTCTATACGAGGATCGGGATACACTGCCTTCTTGCTCTGCAATCTTGTGATTGTCGGTACCTCCTTCGGTTCCTTCACGTCAGCATATACACCCCCTTTTGTTTCAGGCAATCAGTGTCCTCATGATTTCCCAATCTGCACCACTTGCACAGCAAACTCGCATTGTTATATCCCTTCTGGCACTCCAAAGCAAAGTGACCCCATTCATTACATTTGCAGCATTCAATCATAGGTCGCCCTTTTGCATTGTACTGGATCTTACTCCTTGGTGTGTTGGTATTGGACCGATTATTTCCTCACCGATTGTTGCGATATCCCCCTGGTGAAGCATCGGAGTTTGTTGGTTTGGGTGGTGTGGCTGGCGAGGTAATTCACTCTGGTTGGGTGAGGAGCACTTGTGTGCTCTGTGTTTATAGATTGTACGAGCATTCCCTAATGGAATGCCCCAACACTTGACAAATGTCGCAAAAATATTTTCGTGGGCATGTTCCCTTAGTGTGACCTTCGACCTTGCAGTCGGTACACCAGAGTTCTTTACCCTCTTTGTCATTCTCCTTGTTGGCCTTCAACTCTCTCATCATCCGCATCATATCCCTGCGGAGGCCTTGTACGGTCTTGGATTCGCCATCACTATCTTCATCTATACCATCATTGTCGCTCGCCCTCCTCTTCCCTTTGGACATTTTGTTCTCACTTTCGATGTCCATTGCTCTGTTGTAGGCTTCCTTGTACGATGGCGAAGGGACCACCTTCATCTTCCTTCTAAGAGACGGTACGAGTCCCTCCACAAACCATCTCTTTTTCAACCCATCGGCCGACTAATTCTCCATCTTGTTTAGCAACTCCTTCAACCTACAATTATTAGCCTGGACACTTTCACTTTTCCCTTCCTTAGTAGTATAGATCTCAGCCACGATCTCATTATCATCCCTCAGGAGCTTGAATTCCTCCTGGAAGGCCCTCTTCAAAGCATTCCAACTTGTTTTGTGTTGGGCATCAAGATCCGTATACCAGTCAATTGTGATCCCCCGGAGAGTGGCTGGGAACGCTTTCAACCAATAATCTTGGTCATCTTGGTCGTTCACTTCCCATATGGTTACACATGTTTTGCAGTGCCGTACGGGGTCCTCTGAGCGATCACTCATGAATCTTGGAAGTTTTTGTCTCTCTGGAGTGTTCTAGTTGTGTGCCATTGTTTAACCTGGAAGGTACTCTGTCCCGCCTGGGAGGTGTTATGTGCCACCTAGAAGGTGTTATATGCCGCCTGGAAGGTACCATATGTCTTCGACCAGACTGGACTGTTCGGCTCCGTACGCGAGCTTTCTCTGCGTCCCCTTATGTCCTTCGCACCTTGGTCACCCTCACTCCTATAATCCCTCCTTCCTGAGGCTTTTGGCTTTGGCCCTCCTATTTTTTACTGTTCCGCGAGAGACAAACTCCCAATTCTATACAAATTACTTTCAAAGAGTTCGGCGACCTCACCCTGCAGGTCTCGTGCGACCTCTTTGTCATGTTCGGATTGCTCTCAAATTGAGTTCCGGTTTCTTCACTCAACGTCGCGTGAGCGGCCTGGTCGGCAAGATCTTCCTCCGCCACGTCTAGTAGTGGTAGGTTGCTCGCAACCTCTACCAACTGGTTCCACGTACACAGTTTCTGCCTCTCCCGACTACGGCTCCTACTCACACTCCAATTCTTGCTTTGCCTTTCCGTACTCTCCGACCATTCAGCAATCTCCCTCAGCCGACATCTCCATTCGTTTTGTTCTTGGATACGTAGGGATCTCTGTACCAACCCCTCGCCTACTTCTCTGTTGGTACCACATCGTCGGTCCTTGTTGGGATGTAGGGGCATTAATTGCCATGGGTACGGCGTCTGCTCGTATCCCTCTCTTCCTCTTCCCTACAGCTCCTTTCTTCGTACTACTGCAAGATTTGCTACCGACAACGTTCACAACTAATTTCTTCCCTCTGCTCTTCTCGTTCAATGAGGTTTTGTGCCAACAGTCTAGGAAGGCTCCCAAGAAGATCAAACACGACAAAATTTGCTGAGTTCCTCATGTACCGTGCCCTCAGGGACCGCTCTCTCCCAAGCTTCCCTTTGCACGTACTGAGTGACAAAAGCGTCCCACAGTTCCACCAAATCCTCCGTCAGTTGATCCTCCTGTACTTCCGCCTGCGTGACCTCTTCGTGTGTATCACCTTCAATGACTACCAACTGCTGTTTGAATGGTCAGCCCGTTAGTGGTTACCGCTTGCCGCCATATTGATCTCCGGAATTCAAATCGGCAACGGCGCCAAAATGTTTACTCCCTATGGTGAGTTGTTCAAGTTCACGGAATAAGCAAGAAGTACACACAAAATATATAACCAACAACTCAATTATATTCAGAACATAAATTAACAGTCACAGTCACAACAATATGGCAGAAAGATGTTTCTTTTATTGCATTCCAAAACTAGTACATCATCACTATTGTCGTGGTTCCCTTATATTGCACTATATAAGACCCAGAGGTTGGCGGAGATGCCAACCGTCACAACTGCCGACTAACTCCTACGGGAACCAAACGGCTGACTTATTACACAACCAAAGTATTACTAAAACATAACTAGCAGAATTATAAGTATTATCCTAATTGCCGCCTAACTGACTGAGGTCAGTTAGTTCTCAAGGAGAAATAAGTAAGTTATCAAAGTTAAGCATTTTGATCATTTACTTTGATTGCCTAGATCAGCGACTTAAAACATTTCCATTATTTCCTTCCAAGGCAGAATCATTCCCTTTGATAGTCAAGATCAGTGAATTAAAAAAATTGAGTTGTCAGTCATGTTTCAACTAAGTCTGATTTCATTTCCTTGGAGGTCTTAAGGGGCGATTTGATAGTCTTGAGTGATCTCCTTTGTTCAGCAACATAAGGTTTTACATGCATCCCTTGACTAAGGACATCAACGAATTAAGAGGTCTTAATTTTCAATCAGATTTCATTTCCTTGGAAGTTTAGTGGTGCGATTTGACTAGGCTTGTGCGATCTCCTTTGTCCAACAATTTAAGGCATTCACATTTTTTTGATGAAAAATATTGACAACACTACCCTTGGCGGACCTTCCCTGGCAAGGACCGATTGCATCTCATCAACCCATCCCTAGGCAATGTCAATCAGTGACATAAGGAATTAAAGCATCCTTAGGCAATGTCAATCCGCGACACAAGAAGATGAAAGCATCCCTTGACTAAGGACATCAGTGACTTAAGAGATGACATCCGTCCCTAGACAATGCCCAAACACGACTTAAGGATATCAACCCATCCTTGGGCAATGACAAAGAGCGACTTAAGGATATCAACCCGTCCCTTGACCAAGGACAAGTGCGACATAAGGATTTGAAGGCATCCTTAGGCAAAGGACATGAGCAACTTAAGGATTTCCATCTGTCCTTAGGAAAAGGACAAGAGCTACTTAAGAAATGAAGGCATCCCTAGGCAATGTCAATAAGCAACTTACGGATTTCGGACCTCCTTTGGCAATGACAGCATTTCCTTTGCCCTTCCAAGGCAATGACAGCACTTCTTTTGCCCTCTCAGATCCACGACTAGGCATCAGGCCATTGCCTTTGCCCTCCTAGAGGCCCGATCAGTACCAATGCCCCACTCAAATGATCAAGAGGATGCAAAGGAGATAGGAAGGAAGAAAGCTATTTCCTTTGAGAACAACGAACTTCCCTTGCCACATGAAATCAATGCAGATCAGACCTGTCTCAGACCTGAAACTTATCGAATCAGGCATGTAAAAGTGAGAAATCAGGCATAAATCAGGCCTGAGACACAAAATCAGACTTAAAATCAGATGTTCCATGATCAGAAAATTCATTTCCAGATTTAGAGAAGGTAGTGCAAAAGCTTGTTTAAGTGCTTTTTACAATGTTTTGATTCAAGTTATATCATTTCCAGGTTTGATGTAAGTAGGATGACATGCAACGGAATGTGTAGAAAGGGTCAAGGCTTCAAAACGTAGAAAGAACATCAGCTTCCATGCAACATCAAGATTTCATCACCTAAGCAAAGACAAGGGCTCATAAAGGACATTTCAACACTTCAAGACTTAGAAGGATACAAGGAAGCTGCTCAAAAGAAAGGATTTCACAAAGATCACACAAGAAGAAGTAAGATCAATGCATTCAAGGCAAGAAGGATCAAGCAATGGCATCACAAGATCTACATCAAATGCAGCACTAAGGCGGCAAGAGATATATATAACAGTTATATATAATGTTCTAATATAAGGTTATAAAACCTTATACATTATATGTTTTATAAGCATATCCCATTTGAAATAATTATAATCTAATAACTATTAGATTATTAAATATTTGTGAATGGGGGACTAGTGAATTCACCCTTCCTCCTATATTTAAAGAGGTCCTCTCTAATTTGAGAGGTGTGTGAATTTGAAGATTTCTAGTGAGTTGTATCTGTTGGTATTTTGGATATGTTGATATGGTTTTGTCATTGATGTCAACAATTGTCAACACTTATCAACACTTGTCAAACTTGTCAACACTTATCAGCACTTAGAGATCTTTGGTTATGTTCATCGGCAAGTCAGTGACTTATGCACAGTCACTGGTATTTGGTTCACCGGCAAGTTATATTGTTCACCGGCACTTGGAATGACTTGGAGACTACCTGGTTATGTCGAAGACATTATTTGATCACTTGGTTTTGGCGATTTGGTTATTGGTCTATTCGGGTTTGCATAATTGTTGTTACCGGCAAATAGGTCCAGGTTATGCACCGGCAAGCGTATCTATTCCAGATCAGCACAGCACGTTATGGAGATGAATTGTTATTATTGTAAATGCATTGAGCCGACATGATGCATCGCATATTGATTTATTTGAAATTGATTTTATTGTAATATTCTTTGTGAGCCGACCTATTCAATTGGTCTTAGGTTATGGTATAAATGTAAGATCTCATTTGTGAGATTGATATGCGATTGGAAAAAGGATTGTTACAAGGTATATGTGAAAATAAGCAGAGCTATACACGCAGACATCATTTGAAGATTGAAGGAAGGTTTTGAGAAGATAATCAGAACTTAACCGGAACTGAATCCAGCATATGAAGATGCTATTTTGAGCAGTACATTATCATTGGATTTAACCATCCAATTGTAGTCAGTGTGACTCCCATTTTGTGATTGAGCAGTGAGCTCTAGGCAGCTGGCCTTTCTGCATGTGCAGACTCCATATTGTACACACATACTATCTATAGTAGAATCATCTAATTGTGGGTAAGGCTTCCCACCATGGTTTTTCCCCTTACAGGGTTTCCACGTACAAATATTTGTGTTATGTGTTGTGGATGTTATTGTCTTTTTGTTTCATGCATTAATCTTTACCGGTACTACAATTAACTGATAAAACTGTCTACCGGCATAAAATTTGGTTTACCGGCATTAAGCATTAAGTTTTGGTTAAGTTAATTTTGATTGAATTTATTGGACAACTGATTCATCCCCCACCCCCCCCCTCTCAATTGTCTCTAGGACCTAACACTATCACCATGCACAAGAGGTATTATTGGCCATGTGGAAGTATCGGAGTGTCCCCAAGTTATAGCGTATTTTCTAATAGACTAAATTTGTGTGTTTTAATAAAATGATTCTTTACGGCGTGTTTTACCCAAAAGGGTATTCCCCAAGTATATCTTGCGTAATGTGTTAATTTATGGTTGTATGATTCTTAATGCATTTATTTTATATCTTGTTCATAATGATTAGTATCCTAAGATCCTAATTTATAACACATTATCATTATTCAGATGATGGGAAAATCAATTTGCAGAAAAACAAAAAAGAAAATACTTCTAGATAGCTTGGGTTTCAATTTCAATGAAGAGAAAAGACATGTTTGTATTTTGATGATATGGGTTCATCCCAAATTTGTAACAAACTCATAATAATCTTTGAAGAACGAGTATAAAGTGTGTAATCAACCTTGATTGACTGTTTCCATTGACATTGTGTTCAATTCTGGATGTTTATGTGATTGACTAGTCAGCCAAATGACTACAGACAATGTGCAAAGCTTTTGCATGGTGTGCCTTCACGATAGTAAAGAAAATATTTAGGTCTATCTATGGATTACTAAGAAGACTCATTTAATATTCTGCAAATTCAAGTATTTCTTTGAATGCATGTGTAGACCTAGTTTACGTGTGTATTCTTTGAGGTATGATCTTCAATGAAACCTTCATTAAGGTATCATAGAATGATTTTAATAATTACATGTTTTCAATGAATCCATTACTTTGTTGCCTTACTAGAATAGGCACTAGTCTATTATTGATTCCTCTAAGATCAGAATGATTTTATCAGGCAGGGGTTTGTAAGGTTCGCATTGACTTAAAGTCTTAAATCCTAGCATAGTTGAGGACTCCAGGTTTCTTTGTGATTTCTAATTTACCTTAAACCCTGAAATCAGTGCATGTTCCTGCCAGTATTCCCCTTAAACCATAAAACAAGTTCTTCTCATACTTCTAGCATCTATTATCCTTCATTTCAGGTGATATTTTACCACTTTATGTGTTTTCCATTTTTAGTCTAGTTCATTCGATATTTAATCTTAAAATCTAACAGTATCTGAGTATTATTATATATTCCTTTGGATTGTTGTCAGAGACTCAAAAACGTCAACTTTGTCAACTACTAGGTTAGTTACAACCCTATGGTTATATGAATCCATCTGATAAAAATAGAATCCTTGAAATTTAATAATTTTGAACTGATGCCTTTCATACTTCCATTGCATTATGTCATATTTTTATCATGTTTATCACATGCATACCACATATTGTATGCTAAGTGATATTAGTTCAATAAACTCGATGGAAATAAAATGAGTTCATATGATAATAATTATAATATAAAAGAGCTGAACTATAGTTTATCTGAAAACATTTTCTATTTAAAGGGAACCTCTCCACCCTTTTATCACCAAAACACACCCCCTACCACTGCATCCCAAAAACTTTGGGAGAATTTTTTTAATTTGCATTCACGATATTGCTACAATGATAAATTGCACTTGCTTATTTCAAATTCTGAAATTCTCACACATATATTATTATATATAGAATCAGGCTTTTATAACCTTGCTGCCTGACATAATTAACATTTTAAAATGCATACAAGTGCTCAGACAGAGAAAAACTTTCACCATTTTAATAAATTTTCACCATTTTTCCAAGAGTCGATCTTGCTAATTGGTAATATAAACCAGTTACTAATTTAACTTTTATAATTCTTCAGTTTCTTAATTATTAGCTTATAATATTTACATTTTAGAGTTGATAAAATGTAAATATTTTTCAGCTATTCTACAGTCATGACAACAATTCCTGGCAAATAAGGCCCTTGACATGGTATTATGCCAATGATTCAATAATGTAAAAAATAACTTAAAAATTTATCATCAATCCTCAAAAAAAGAAAAAACCAACCAGATCACATTCACTACTGGGCTTTGCAGCCCAAAGTCGAAGATTGATGGTGTTTCCCGTATCATATCCTGGAATGGGGTTGTCATATGCAACTGCTTCTACCTACATCGCAATCAACATGTTCAACTTATCAAGCACTATTTTACGCCAATTGAATGATATTTCAATTAGATACAGCAAGGCTTGATAGATAGAGTTGAGGTTAAATTTCTGAAAAAATCAGGTACATTTGATGAAAAATAATAATTTAAAACAGAAACTGCTCATTATTATAAATGGTATTCTTAATCCATATAAAGTGGACTGGTGCCAAATCAGAAATCTGGCTTACTTCATGCAACCTTACCAGACTACCTTACCACTACATCTAACGCAAGACATTACCTAGAAGATTTACAGACTTATAACTGACTTATAACAATTAAGCATTTATTAGCCAATTCAAAAAATTTACCATCTCTCCAGGAATCCATTTTCTTCTTCTTCTGCCCTTGTGAACTTCCTCCTCCACTTTTCCATAAAACTACAGTATAACATTAAAAGCAAATTATTGCACAAAACAAACAAACAAATGCTACCTCAGAAACAATTTATGGAGGAAAAATGCAAGGGAAGGATTCCTGAGAAAACTGATCACAAGCATATGTGTAGCACACAACAGACAAAAACCATTAATCTATTTGCTACAAACCTTTACTGGATATCTGATATGAACACGCTCAATCTCCCAAGGATTACCAAAATTCAGCCAATAATCTGGTTGTTCATGTTGAAACCCATCAAGTATAATTTGTCTGAACAGTCCATATTGATAACGTAACCCATATCTGCATAAGCAACATCAACTCCCTATTAAATATACAACAAGACTATCGCATATAAAGAAGTTCTTCATTTTGGCAGCAAAATTTAAAGTGAATCAAGTTCCAACCAATCAATCTTTACAGATGTTAATTTCCAGAAAACAAAAGGTTAGCACCCTCAGCAAAAAACTTGTTCAAACAAAACATATCTAAGAAAAATTAAAATTAAGCTGACCCCCAGGCTGGAAAATCTAATGTTGAGAGTGAGTCCATTAGACATGCTGACAATCGAGCAAGCCCGCCATTTCCAAGAGCTCCATCTGCTTCCTTAAAACACATGAAAACAACATGAAATAAGTTCAATTGATGAATCTAATCCATTATGCTATAAGGATACCCACCAATTTATGTTTTGAAATTTTAACAAACTTGAAACAAAAATGCCCCAAGGGATACAAACAATGTTGAGAATCGTCTTCATGATTCAGCTATGTAAACTTTAGATAACAGGAAGTCGGCATCTGAAATAACAACGCTAAATATGAATCAAATAATAGCACTCCAGAAAAGCCTACATATAAAAATGGTTACATATAGAAACATAAGATAGTTTGCAGCATCTTCAAAAAAGCTGGACAATAATTTATTCAAACTGCTTAAAACCTCAACTTCAATGGAACCTGTTGTCATTTTATGACACCCTTGGTCCATTAGTGAGAACCGATCAAAGATATGTTCCATCGACCAGTAGATCGAGGAGAGAAGAATCATGAAGTGTGAAGCGTTGCCTTGTACGGAGGAAGTTCCTCCCTTGGCCTTTTCTTCTTCCCGGAACTCCAGAACCCCGAGGTTCCGAAGTTCTTTTCTCCTTGCCCTCTCTTTTCCCTTCTCCAGAACTCCGGAACCCCCAGGTTCCGAATTTCTTTGCCCTTGTCTCCTTCCTTCTTCCATTTCCGAAACTCCGGAACCCCAAGGTTCCGAAGTTCTTTGCCATAGTCCTTTCTTTCCTGCTCCGAAACTACGGAACCCTAAGGTTCCGAAGTTCCCTTCCTTCCCTTAGCCTTTCCTTAGTTCTCCAGAACCCCAAGGTTCCGAAGTTCCCCTCCTCCCTTCCCTTTTTTTCTTCCTGGAACCCCGAGGTTCCGAAGTTCATTCTTTTCTTCCCTTTCCCGGAACTCCGAAACCCCGAGGTTCCTTTGCGCAGTTCCCCGGAACTCCGGAACCCTAAGATTCTGAAGTTCCCTTCCCTTGCCTTCCCCGGAACTCCAGAACCCCGAGGTTCCAAAGTTCCCTCCTAGCCCTTCTTCCTTCTTTTCTCGGAACCCCAAGGTTCCAAAGTCCTCTTCCTCGCTTTTAATGCTCCGATAGTTTTGGTGACTTGAGCACTTTCTTTTGTGGAGCCACAAGGGTACATTAAGTGTTTTTGGCAGGATTTCCGTCAGGGAGGTACGGGGCCATGCTTGGTGACTTATGTCATGTCTCACTTTGGAAGGTTAGTTAGTCCACCTTCCTCAGAGTTGCCTTTGGTGGTATGGCTAGGTTGCTTGCATGTACATGCCAAGTGCATGCACTTCCCTGCACTTCCAAACTGACATGCAGGGGTCATGATCACCATTGTAACCCATTTTTCTATATAAGGCTATTAAGCCTCATTGTAAAGGGTTCTCTCCCTGTTGGCTTGAGCTTTCTTATACTCTTCTCTTCTCTTAAAGACTTGTAATTATTTTTTGCATTTCTGCAACTGTAAGATTGGCTTTTCGCTTTATGATTAATTGAAAATCACCATTCTTGCCTCCTCCTAACCGATGTATGTTGTGTATGCTTTCTTACCTTCATCATAGGTGTATGTCTTGTGGCTTTTCTCTCCATATATGTTGTGTTAACTTGTTTTCTGAGTGTGACTTGTGGGAATCCTTCTCCCCTCTTGACACTTAGCAAACCCTAACCTCCATACATGCATTTGGGTCACTTATGCAATTGAAGTTGTGCATCTCTTAGGTTTTTTAGTTGGTTCCTTGTGCCATTTCGGTAGGGAGAGAAACAATCTCTTATCTTGGTGCATAACCTCCTTTCATTTCACGCATCCTAACTCCCCTTTACCACTGCAAATTGTTAGGATAGGCTTAGGAGTAAGTTTTGAAGTGTTGAGTTGGTTCAACACCTGCATTGGATTGAGAAGGAAGTAGGCCTTCTCTAGAGACTCAACCCCCCTTGCGCAAGGTCCCACACTTCGGGGTTGTTTCCATGTTTCACAAGGTTGCTGAGTTGATAGCTCAGTAAGGGTGCAAGCTTTTGTGATAACAGTTTTTGGCACGCCCAATGGGACTTTATTCAATTCACATGCTAAGGATCTAGTGCTAATTCTTAGTGTTTTAGCCTTTAGAGGCAGTCATCTCTGAAGCACTTGGCGACTCTACTCAAACACCAGTTCGTGTTCACACAAAGTTCATAACTCTGGGACCCCGGAACCCCCAAGTTCCCAAGTCATCGTAACTCTACTAACCCTGGAAATCCGGAACCCCCAGGTTCCGAACTCCCGAACTTCCTCACTCTGGACATCCGAGCTCTAGAGGTGCCGAATTGGTCATACTCTGAACCTCCGAACTTCCGAGGGCAGTTGCAGATTTCATGCCCATAATTCATACAAGGGCGTCTTCTAGGGGCAGTTTCCAACTCGTAGAGCTCCCATCTGCAGGCTCTAGAAGGAGGAGAGGCAAACCTTCATTGTCACCAATCAAGGGTGTCGAGGTTGTAAACACTCCATCTCCCAGGTCTCATTCTACTCCTCCATTTACAAGACCATTGCTATCAAGGGCTCCCACCACTCATATCAATAGACCATTGTTCCGCAAGGCTAGAAATCAGGTTTTCGTTACCTTCAACAAAGGGAGTCCCCTTATTTTGACTTAATGGAGTGACATATCAGTGGCTGCGTTGAAGAGTATACCATACTTCACTAGTGAAACAGCTACTACCCCCATTGAGCACAATCAAGACATTGCAAACATCTGCTCCGTCCATAATATCACTCAAGATAATGTTGTTGTTAGACTCTTAGCCACATCTTTGAAAGGCAAAGCCTTGCAGTGGTATAGAGGGTTGTCGTCTAGCTCCATTCACAATTGGGACGAATTGGTGGAGAGGTTGTGCAGCCATTTCAAAGACAAAAGTTATCACCTATCACTTGTGGAGCAATTAACTACGATCAAGAAGGCACCCCACGAGTTCATGGGAGACTTCAACTTCAGATTCCATAAGACATGGAATAGGATTCCCACTCTAGTGAAGCCGTCTCCAAATCATGCCTTCTTGTATTATCTTAGAGCTCTCAACAGCGATATAGCTGTCATGATCCAATCAATGGGTGGAGCCTCTCTACCGGGCGCATATGACATAGCCATAAGAGCAAAAAATTGTTTGATTCAGTCTGGGAAGATAGCTCCAAGGCCTCCAATGCCTCTCTTCCCAGAGGCTCCTACTCAACAACCCACCTTGGCTCCTATTGCCATGGCTCCGGCAGGGCAATCAGCAACACCCTCTACATCCTCCAATGAGCTCCATGAGGTCAAGGCTCTATTGCAAAACTTTGGCAATGAATTGGTGACACTGAAGAGGCAGCAAACTCAGTATAGCAGACCTTATCAGTCACAAGGTCAGAATTATCAGCAAAATAGGCCGCCCTTTCAAGGGCAAAACCAATGGAGCAATGCCAGGCCGTTGAATAGTGCGAACCTCGCAACCGCAAGCAACTCAAAGCCGATAGTTCCAATGCAAAATAACCTCGCCCAAGAGCAAGACTGGTGTCAACCATGTAATCAGCCACACAACCAAGGTGTATGCCAAAATGGAGGGTTTGTCCAAACTTTAGTAGTGCAAGATAAGCCGACCACCTCTAGACAAAAATATGACCCAAATCAGCCTAGTGTTGGCACTCAGACTCACTTACACGGTGACTCTACCTTCGTCAATTGGCAGGAGGCAGAATTTTGTGGTTTGAACCAAACAGGTGGTGAGTCCATGTTGCCGTATGCAAGGTCAAAGAAGAGAGTCATGGAGGTTGCCTCACCTTCAACATTGGCCCAAGCTCCAGCACCCAAGGTAACCGTCCATGATACAAGCCAAAGCACCATGCAAGGGAACAAGAGGGAGGAGAAGGTCCAAGTCGTCCAAAGAGCAAAGGCAGACCTTGTAGTTTCAAAGGGGCCTCTAAAGTCAGTTGGTGTTCCTTTCAACATAGTTGATCAGATGAAGAAGGCCAACCCCAACATCACTATGTGGGAGGCCCTTTCAATCCCATCTCAAAGGGATTTGCTTAAAGAGGCATTGAAGGAAGTCAATCAGTCAGGTGATGAGGCAGTAGTCAAAGAAAAGGCAATCTCCACAAGTTTGGTGCAACCCAAGGAGGAGGAAGATTCAAGCAAGATCAACAAGCCTCCGCCTTTCTATCTCTCCTTAATCATAGGAGATAACTTGGTTCACAACTGCATGATAGATTCAGGACCCAGTAGCTCAGTCATGCCTATGAAGGTAGCTGATCTTCTTGGCATAGAATATGAACCCGTGACCAAAGGGGTGGTCCAGTTAGATGGCACTTCTATTAAGACAGTAGGGGTGGTAAAAAATTTGAAGTTAGCCTTGCATGCATGCCTTGGTTGCACTGTCTTGCAAGACGTATCAATCATCGACCTCCCTGCCTTCTCTGTAATCTGCCTATCTAGAGACTTCAGACCCAAGATAGGTGGGTACCTGTCTTCTGACTGGTCCCATATACTATTTCGAACAAGGTATGGTACCAAGGTCACCATAAGGGCAAACCTCATTGCCCAAAACCACATTGAGCCCTACACCCCTAACCCTATGAACATGAATTGTACTTTGCATGAAGAGGGGGAGGAGTGTGTTGTCCGTGAGCCTGCTACTCTCTTGCAAGAGGTTCCTAATTGCTTGTTGGACGAATGGGCCAATGCTTTTCAATTTGATCCATTAGCTGAGACTGAAGAGACTGGGCTTGGCACCTATTGTATCCATGAAGAGGATACTCCTTTCCCTAACCTCATCAAGACACAAGGAGATTCAGAGGGGTTATGGAACATGTTTTTTAATGGTTCAAGAAACAAGAATGGTGCAGGCGTCGGGGTGATGCTTGTTTCTCCTGAGCAAGAGAAATACTTCTTCTCTTTTAGGCTTCAATTTGGTTGCACCAATAATGTCGCCAAGTATGAAGCCTTGATCTAGGGTCTCCAACTTGCACAAAGCAGAAAGATCAGATCTTTGCAAGTATTTGGAGATAGCGAGTTGGTTGTTAACCACATCCGAGCCCAAAGTGTAGCAAAGAACAACCTACTCAAATCATACAAACACAGGGTTTGTGATTTGATTGAAGGATTTGAGGCAATCAATATCTAGAGCATTCCTAGGGGTCAGAACAAGCATGTTGATAGGCTTGCAGCAATTGGTGCTCAGTTCGACATACCAACGCATGTTGCAAGTGAGAAGGAGCAACACATCAAGCTTGTTGTGAGGCCTGCTGTCCCAGACAATCAAGAGAATTGGCAAGTGTTTGAAAGCGATCAGCAGATCGTCAACTTCTTGCAAAATGAACCAGAGTTTTCTGTTAAAAATCAGTCTACGCTGCGAGACCAGTATGGAGATCAAATCATGCAGCTCAACTCCAACAAGCTACCTAAAGGTCTAGTTACCTTGGAAGGCATTTTCAACTCGGATGATCAGTTGAGGAAGAAAATGAACTTGGCTGCAAAGAGGGGTGATTACAAGCCAGTTGTTGTTGTTGAGGGTAGTCCTTGAGCTTGGGCAAGGTGTGTTCCTCAACCGAGCAAGAGGCATTTGTTGAGCTTTGCCAGCAATATGATGACATAGTTGCTTGGGCCTATGAAGACTTGAAGGGTTTTAACCATAGAAACGAGACTCACCCAGACTCGCCCAGACTCGGCGAGTCTGAGTACGAGTCAGGCCCGGCAAGCACTCAGACTTGTCCCAGTTTGGCGAGTAAACTCGCCAGACTCGCCGAGTTGGCGAGTTTGGCCCAAACTCGCCAAACTTGGCAAGTCCCAAGCCCCAGACTCGGTCGGCGTCAAGCCAAACAAAAAACACCAAAAAAATTATTTTGCAATGTTTTTTAAGTCCGTTTTTTTTTTATAATTATCTTCTATCCCTAAAAGTGACTTTCATTTCATTCACTTGCAAAAAAAGGAGGAGTAAAGTGAGTTGGGAAGAAAAACAAGGGTGCATAGAAGAAAAACCAGCAAGGAGGAAGCTCAAGTTTTCTTCAATTTGTCACATTGGAGCTGCATTGTGTTTCGATTTGGTGCATCAAGAGTTGGATAGGAAGACATTGCAGCTCGTTTCAAGCTTGTTGTAAGAGGTACGATTGTTTTTTTGAAAATTAGTTTGTTTCTTGTATGCAAAAATTGCATTTTCTATTCATTTTTTTTTGAAAGTTTTACATTTTCTTTCAAAATCTTTTGTATGTTTGTATGTAGCATGTAGTATGTAGTTGTAGTGTTGTACTATGTAAGGTTTGTAAATTTCTTTTTTTTTAAAGTAGGGTTTGACAAACCCTACTTTAGTTATTTTGAATGTATGTAATATGTATTAATTTTATTTTGTATTTTGTAATGTTTTATTGCAGCAAACTTCACTTTATTATTTGCCTCAACTTCAAGTTTCACAAAACTATCCTAAAATGTCTACTTCAGCTTCTAGACCTCCCATTAGAAAGGACCCTGCTTGGAAATATCATGAGGATTTTCCAGGGCAAGGAAAGGGGCAAACAAAATGTATGTTTTGCAAAACAATATTCCATGGAGGTATATATAGGCTGAAATACCATATTGCTGGTGTGCGTGGACATGATGCCGAACCATGCCTAAAAGCAGTCCCTGAGGCCGTACATGAATGTTATGTAATGGTTGAGGAGATTGAAAGGAAAAAGAAACAAAAGGAGGATTGAACGGCCATTGGGAGAGAGACAGTTTTAGGAAGAGGGACACAATTAGGTTGTGTTGGAGGCCCTTCTTCCTTACCTCCATATCGTCCCACTCAGTTTGCTACTGTTGGTGCTTCCGTTTCTGCTTCTGCTTCTATAAGTGGCAGTGCCACCGCCACTTCTCATGCTCCTAGCACTAGTAGTTGTAGTGGGAGTGCTACCATTGGACCTAGGATTCGTAAATCTAGGTTGGATTCCTTCTTTGTGCCTCGCACTACTCCTGGGTCCCAATCGTCGCTTGAGGGCATGGGTTGGAACAAGGAGGTCCATGATGCTGCTAAAATGGCAGTTGGCAGGTTTTGGAGCTACAGTTGTATTCCATTCTTTGTAACCAGGTGAATGTTTTACTAACTTTTATGTTTGATAACTTTGATTGTTTTAATTTTTGTACTTAACTTATCTCATTCAATTTTTATACTTAACTTATCTCATTGAGTTTCTTTGCGACAGATCTCCTTATTGGCAACAAATGGTTGATGCCATTACCATATGCGGTGAGAGTGATTTGAGGGGACCGATTTTGTCTCAAATGGTGGATGATGTGAAGAAGGATTTAGATGAACAATGCCAGATATGGAGCACTAAAGGTTGCACCATCATAACTGATGGTTGGACGGATAGGAGAAATAGAACTCTCCTTAATTTTCTTGTTTCTTCCGAAGGTGATTGATTAATTTTAGTTTCATATAGTCTTTAATGTTTTATTTTTTATCTAATGGTTTATTGAATGATCATTGACCTAGCTTTATTTTTTTATTTCAGGGGGCACCGTTTTCATCAAGTCCATTGATGCCTCCACCCATTGCAAGAATGCCACCTACCTATGTGAGCAGATAGAGGAGGTGATTGAAGATGTGGGTGAGGAGAACGTGGTACAGGTGGTGACCGACAATGCAGCAAATTATGTTGCTGAGGTAAACTTTTGATTACAAACTAATTTTGTTTGCAAATAAATTACTATCTTATAGTTTGTACCTCCATTAATTACAATTTACAATGCAACAAATTATGTTGCTGTAGGTAGACTATTGATGGAGAGGCACCCATCTATAGTTTGGACTCCATGTGCTGCTCATTGTATTGACCTCATGTTGGAGGATATTGGAAAAATCCCATGGGTCAAGAGATGTGTAGAAAGGGCAAGAAATGTCTGCAAATTTGTATATAATCATTCATGGGTGTTGGCTCTTATGAGACAATACACAGAGCAGAAGGAGTTAGCTCGTCCAGGAATCACAAGATTTGCCACAAACTTCCTCACATTGCAGTCCATGCTTAGGTCTAAGTCTGCCTTGAGACGTATGATTGTTGGTGAGGAGTGGTCTTCCTCATCCTATGCTACCACCCCTGCACGGAAAGATATGGCAGACTGCATTTTTTATGAGCAAGGCTTTTGGGTCCCTTGTGATGAGATAGTGAAGGTAATTTTTTTATAAATTCTACAATTTAACTTCATGTATAACTTATTATATGTATTCTCTTATTTGCTCATTTTTCTGAATTACACAATATTTTCAATTTTGCAGTTTGTTAAGCCCTTGGTGGTTTTGTTGCGAGTTGCGGATGGAGATAAGCCCGCAATGGGCTATATATATGAGGGCATGGATAGGGCGAAGGAGGCCATCAGATTCGTCTATGGAGGAGATGAGAGCAAGTATGGTCCCATTTGGGGGATCATTGATAGGAGATGGCATCATCAGCTTCATAGGCCCATCCATGCGGCAGCCTATTATCTGAATCCAGCATTCCCTTTTATCCCTTCTTTCAAGGCTGATGTGGAGGTCCTTAATGGGCTATATGCAATCATGGAGAAGATGGGACCTGCTGGTACTTCTCAGATAGACCTTTTTGGAGAGCTACAGTTGTTCTCAAATGCACAAGGGGAGACGACCTCTCGTCCTGTCGCCAAAGACGGTAGGACAACTATGATGCTAGGTAAAAATAAATTGTAAGGCTTAATTTTAGTTTTATTCAATACTATATTGTAACTTGTTAAATGAGTTCATGAGTGAGACTGATTTTATTTATTTTTCTCATTTCAAACTCAGATCATTGGTGGAACTTTTTTGGCCCAGAGACACCAAATATTCAGAAGTTGGTCATTCGCATCTTGAGCCAACCATGCAGCGCATTAGGTTGTGAGCGCAATTGGAGTATGTTTGAGCACATACACTCCAAGAGGTACAATAGATTATCTGTGGAGAAGATGAATGATCTCGTCTTTGTTCACTACAACCTCCGCCTAAGAATGAGAAAGAATGCAATAGTTGACATGTCTCCTATCATTCTAGACGAGGTTGATCTTGAAGCAGAGTGGGCCAATGAAAATCAGACAACTCCTGGGACTCCTACAGCTGTATTTAGTGATGATGACATTGATTGGATCGACCAAGTAGATATAGAGGCTGAGGCTGTAGCCATGGCAGAGGAGCAAAGAGCACGAGCAGAAACAGGAAATATTGAGACTTAGAGTGACACAATTGTTCCTGATGTTGGTGAGCATGACACAGTTGTTCCTGATGTTGGTGAGCATGGCATGGTGTCACGGGGAGCGACTATGGTTGTTGAATCATCCAGGACCTACTTTAAACGCCTTCGCAGGGGGCCAGGGCGAGAGGGTGCACGGCCCTCTGAACCATAGGCTTGTACACTTGTAGTTGTATTTAGTATTTACTATTTACCTTTGGTATTTGTATGAAACATTTGATGATGATCATATGATGACATGGATTTTTTATTCCATGAGTTTTGTAATATTGTATACATTTGACAATATTTATATATCTATGTTTGTTATTTTCTTCAGCTACAATTTGGGTTTATGCTTATGTGATTGATGTATACTTGTGTATGTAATCAAATGAGCCGAGTTTAATGATGTTTTTGTGTCTTTAAGGTGTATTCAATAAAGGGTGTCTGAAACAAGTTTTAAATCTTTAAAAATCTCTAAATTTCTTGAGTTTTTCACTTTCCCAAGTCCAGCCGAGTCTGGAGCCGAGTCTGACGCCTAGTCCGAAGTCCGAGTCCGAGTCGGCCTTGCCGAGTCCGAGCCGAGTCCGAGTCCCGTTTCTTTGGTTTTAACCCTAGCTTAGCCCAGGATACCATAGAGCTAAACCCGAATGCAAAGCCAGTTACACAAAAGCAAAGGCCAATAAACCCAAAAATTGAGCCACTAATGAGGAAGGAGTTGACCAAGCTGATAGAAGCCAATATCATCTTTTCTATCAAGCACTCCACCTAGGTGGCCAACCTTGTCCCTGTAAGGAAGAAGAATGGGGAAATCAGACTATGTGTAGACTTTAGGGATCTCAATGGAGCCTCCCTCAAGGATCACTATCCCCTTCCCTTTATGGAGCAGATTCTCCAAAAGGTCAGTGGCTCAAAAAGATTTTCATTCTTCGATGGGTATTCAGGCTACAATCAGATCATGGTCCAAGAATTAGACCAATACAAGACTGCATTTACTACTAAGTGGGGTACCTATGCTTATTGTAAAATGCCCTTTGGGCTAACTAATGCAAATGCCACGTTCCAAAGAGAAATGGGCATGGCTTTCAAGGGTGTATTAGCAAAGTTTGTGCTTGTATACCTTGATGACATAACTGTTTATTCGAAGAATGCAACTGACCATCTTGGTCATCTTGAGCAGGTGTTCATGAAATGCAGGGAGTATGGTGTATCCTTGAACCCTAGCAAGTGTGTATTTGGTACTGATCAAGGAAGATTGTTAGGACATATCGTATCCAAGGAGGGTTTGACCATTGATCCAGAGCGAGTGGAGGCTATTCTTTCTCTTCCACTCCCCAATCACAAGAAAGGATTGCAAAGTTTCCTTGGTAGGATCAACTTTGTGAGGAGGTTCATTCCCAACCTTGCCACCATGGTAAAACCCCTCACTTCCATGTTGAAGAAAAACTTGGCTTTCAGTTGGACCAAGGAGGGAAGGGCCGGTTTCGAAGAGATCAAACAAGCAATTGCTCAGGCCCCTACCCTTGTCAATCCTAATTACGAAAGGGATTTTATCCTCTATACCTTTGGAGGAGAATCCAGCATTTCATTTGTCCTAACACAGTTGAACGATGACAATTTAGAGCAAGCTATTGCTTTCTTTAGTGAGGGGCTAAAGGACTATGAGCTTAAATATAGCTACATAGAGAAACAGGTCCTCACTGTTGTAAGGGCATTAAAAAAGTTCAGACACATGTTGTCCAACAACAAGATCCAACTCTTAGTTCCGCATGCAAGTGTCAAAGATTTCCTTCTAAACTAGCACATCAGTGAGAAGAGGGTTGGGTGGATAACCAAGGTCATGGAGTATGACATCATTATCAAGATCACCAAGCTTGTAAGAGGCAAGGGCCTAAGTGAACAGCTTGTCTCATCTTCTGAGACTACTTCAAAGGTTGCCCTTCTGTTACAAGAGGATCAACCAACTGGCAACAACACTCAATTCAGTTGGGTAAGTGACATGACCACCTTCTTAATGGAAGGTAGATACCCCCAAGGTCTGGACCGGACCAGAAGAAAGCATTTCAGGTTGCAGTCCATTCCCTATGTCTTAGTGAATGGCACTCTTTTCCGAAAAGACTCCAATGGAGTCTTACTAAGATGCATCGAGCAAAACCAAGTCAGCAGATTGTTAGAGAAATTTCATGATGGCTCTTCAGGGGGGCACTTCTCTGCAAGGACTACGGCTATCAAGATAATGAGGGCTGGTTATTACTGGCCATCCTTATTTAGTGACTCACATAGATGGGTGAATAATTGCAAGAAATGTGCTCTCTTCTCTGGGAAGCAAAGATTAGCTGCCCTACCTCTTCATCCCAACCAAGCAGATCAACCGTTCACCCAATGGGGTTTAGACTTCATTGGCATGATAAACACAAATTCTAGTGCTAGTCATAAGTGGATCTTGGCCGCAACAGATTACTTCACTAGGTGGACAGAGGTAGTTGCATTGAGGGATGCCACTGAGGCCTCAATGTTGGAATTCCTTGAGGGAATTATGACAAGATTCGGTGCCCCCTCCACCATCATATCAGACAATGCCAAGGCATTTGTTGGAACCCAAATCAGTTCTTGGGCAGTTAAGCATGGTGTATAATTGAAGACATCATCCAACTATTACCCTCAGGGTAACGGCTTAGTTGAATCCTCCAACAAGAACCTCATCAGGATAGTTAAAAGGACAATTGAAGACAATTAGAGGGCATGGCATATTAAGTTGAAGACAGCCTTATGGGCTGACAGGATCACACCCAAGAGGGCAATTGGTAACTCCCCTTTCATGCTAGTATATGGGAAGGAAGCAAGACTCCCAACTTCCCTAGAGCTACCCTCTCTTGAACTAGCACATCAGCTGGAATTAACAGAGAATGATGCCATGACAGTAAGGCTAGCAGAGCTGGTGGAGCTAGAGGAGGTTAGAAGTCAGGCTATGCATACACTTGAGACTCATCAAGGGCAGGTCAAGAAAGTTTTTGACAAAAAGGCGACTAATAGGGTCTTCAAAGAAGGAGATCTAGTTCTCAAGTGGGATGCAGACAAAGCCAAAGCTGGGCGACACTCTATGTTTGATGCTATCTGGAGTGGCCCATATGTCATCACTAGTTGCAAGGAGGCCAATGCATTTCATCTCTCCAGGCTTGATAGAGAAGTTCTTCCAATCCCAGTGAATGGGATTCATCTCAAGCCCTGCTTCTGAAGACGGTGTTGATATCCATGTAAATATTAGACTAGAAGTTGTTTTGCTTTCATAAGTGCTTATGCACATGCCGCATTCCCCTTAAGAGGGTGTGCGCTCTAGTTTTCAGTTTCCTCCAAGTGATCGCACACACATGTTTTGGGTCTTTTCACGACTCAATGCCCAATGGATGTTTAAGGCTTCTGGACTTCATGCTCAGCAAGCAAGCATCCTGCAAAAATCGCCAAAAATGTTGTCATTTTATGACACCCTTGGTCCATTAGTGAGAACCGATCAGAGATATGTTCCATGGACCAAAGCGGCCCCAGTTGATCGAGGAGAGAAGAATCATGAAGTGTGAAGCGTTGCCTTGTCCAGAGGAAGTTCCTCCCTTGGCCTTTTTGTTCTTCCCCAGAACTCCGAAACCCCGAGGTTCTGAAGTTCTTTTCTCTTTGCCCTCTCTTTTCCCTTCTCCAGAACTCCAGAACCCCCAAGTTTCGAAGTTCTTTGCCCTTGTCTCCTTCCTTCTTCCTTTTCCGAAACTCCGGAACCTCGAGATTCCGAAGTTCTTTGCCTTAGTCCTTTCTTTCCTACTCCAAAACTCGGAAACCTCGAGGTTCTGAAGTTCCCTTCCTTCCCTTAGCCTTTCCTTAGTTCTCTGGAACTCCAGAACCCCGAGGTTCCGAAGTTCCCCTCCTCCTTTCCCTTTTCTTCTTCCCGGAACTCCAGAACCCCGAGGTTCCGAAGTTCCTTCTTTTTTCCCCTTTCCCGAAACTCCGCAACCCCGAGGTTCCTTTGCGCAGTTCCCCGAAACTCCGAAACCCCGAGGTTCCGAAGTTCCCTTCCCTTGCCTTCCCCGGAACTCCGAGGTTCCAAAGTTCCCTCCTAGCCCTTCTTCCTTCTTTCCTCAGAACTCCGGAACCCCGAGGTTCCAAAGTCCTCTTCCTCGCTTCTCTTCGGAACTCCGGAACCCCGAGGTTTCGAAGTTCTTTCCGCTTTTGCCTTCTCTCTCTAGTTCCTCCGGAACTCCAGAACGCCGAGGTTCCGAAGTTCCTTTTCTTCTCTTCCTCTCTCCATCTCGGAACTCCGGACCCCCGAGGTTCTGAAGTTCTTTCCTTAGCCTTTTTTGAGGTTCCTTGGTCCTTCCCTTGTCCTCTCACCTCGAGAGTCCAAACTTCCGAAGTCCCCAGACTTCCTTCCGACTGGCGACACTTCCGGATGGCATGATTGACACTCAAGGTTTTTAATGCTCCGACAATTTTGGTGACTTGAGCACTTTCTTTTGTGGAGCCACAAGGGTGCATTATGTTTTTGGCAGGATTTCCATCAGGGAGGTACGAGACCATGCTTGGTGACTTATGTCATGTCTGACTTTGGAAGGTTAGTCAGTCCACCTTCCTTAGAGTTGCCTTTGGTGGTATGGCTAGGTTGCTTGCATGTGCAAGCCAAGTGCATGCACTTCCCTGCACTTCCAGACTGACATGCAGGGGTCATGATCGCCATTGTAACCCATTTTTCTATATAAGGTTGTTAAGCCTCATTGTAAAGGGTTCTCTCCCTGCTGGCTTGAGCTTTCTTATGCTCTTCTCTTCTCTTAAAGACTAGTAATTATTTTTTGCATTTCTGCAACTGTAAGATTGGCTTTTCGCCTTATGATTAATTGATAATCACCATTCTTGCCTCCTTCTAACCTATGTATGTTGTGTATGTTTTCTTACCTTCATCATAGGTGTATGTCTTGTGGCTTTTCTCTCCATATATGCTGTGTTAACTTGTTTTCTGAGTGTGACTTGTGGGAATCCTTCTCCCCTCTTGACACTTAGCAAACCCTAACCTCCATACATGCGTTTGGGTCACTTATGCAATTGAAGTTGTGCATCTCTTGGGTTTTTTAGTTGGTTCCTTGTGCCATTTCAGTAGGGAGAGAAACAATCTCTTATATTGGTGCATCACCTCCTTTCAATTCAAGCATCCTCTCTCCCCTTTACCACTGCAAATTGTTAGGATAGGCTTACGAGTAAGTTTTGAAGTGTTGAGTTGGTTCAACAACTGCATCGGATTGAGAAGGAAGTCGGCCTTCTCCGGAGACTCAACCCCCCTTGCGCAAGGTCCCACACTTCGGGGTTGTTTCCATGTTTCACAAGGTTGTTGAGTTGATAGCTCAGTAAGGGTGCGAGCTTTTGTGATTACAGAACCATAACTAAAAAAATCTTGTAATGGGAACTTTTCAGAATCAAATATAATGTTTGCAGATTAGGTATTCACTTATGATGTATAAAGGTTGCATGAACCACTCAACAAAACCTTCTAAGATAAATTTATAATGGATTCAATTGGTCTAATTTATAATATGATAAAGTGTTGTGGTCGGCCAAATGTGTCGAGTTTGTTTATAAATAAATATTTTTTAGCCAAAGGTATGAAATGTGTACAAGTTAGTCAACTATTGGTAAATAAATCTCTATTATGTAATTGTGTTTATTGTTCCTGACGAGCAGCTGTAACTTGACAGTTCCTAGGGATCGGAAATCTTAACCAACCATGGACTATTAATTATGTACTCATTTTGTGTGTCAGGGACCTGTTATCATTGTCATGTACACATTGCATATTGGAATAAATGCTTTATCTTTCTAAAGTTATATTTGTATTTGTTATTTCTATGTTTAGTAAGTGACATTCCATTTACTCTGTATGCGAGTAGCATAACTCTACCCGAGTAAACAAGTGTCATACAAAAGAGACTAAAAAAGAACGACAATGGGCCACATTAACATATTACGAGGGTTTAGAAATTGTTCTTCTACCAGGAACAATTGGGAGTCTCTCCCCCCCACACAAACAAGCACTTTAAAAATTTAATGCACAATTTTTCAAAATGCTTATCTAGTTGTCTTAACCCTAAGGTGCAAATAGGTCCCTCCTATAAACCACAACCTCAAAAAAATCTATAAATATGATAGCATACCGTCAATTGAAATCACATTCAGCAATTTGCCATTTGCATTGAGGTTGAGGAAGTCACCAACCATTTAAAATTACAGTCTTCTTTGTAACTCGTTATTCATCAAGGTAAGAGACTTGAACTCAAATCTAATGTGTTTAAAATTTCAATATTCCATTAAACAAAATGTAAATGTCAACAAAAGAATTGTATAGCTGCTTTTTTGTTTTATTTTCAAATTTTAAAGTTTTCAAATGCCATTTTTTGCTTAAAGTTTCAAATTTTCAATTCAAATTTAAAAATTTGATTTATAAGCATTCTTAGGGTTTATAAAATTATAAATGTTGTTAGTTAAAATATGTTGTTTTAGACATAATAAATGTTCTATATAGGGTTTTAAAATGTTGTTTTTTAGGTTTAAGTTTTTTAAGTTTCTTTGCATAATGATGAATTAGATAACTGACTTAACTTCTGTAACCTCCACCTCTCGTGAGATGTACGGTAAAAAAACCATAAGTAGAATCACCTATTAATTCCAACTGTTCAATATATTATGTTCTAATCACCTGATATTTTACTTTTATTACTCAAATTATTAGATAAGGTTTACATGCTTTGTTTATATCTGCTTCTATGCTATGTGTAACCTTAAATAAGAAAAAAAAATGAAATCCTTGTTAGAGCTATTGAAATTTCATTTTTGTGTCACTGAATTCTAGAGCAACATTATGACAGTCAATGTGCATCTTCTTTATATCTCTAGAAAATATATTGGGTATGTTATAGTTTTACAAAGATTCTATGGTAAAGGTGATGAGCATGACACGTCACCTACTTACTAAGACACTAAGGGCTATTAGAAACTCCAAACAAACACAAGTTATTTTATCATCTAGTGCATCATAGCCTAAGAGGAAATGTAAGGTGTCACGTATAATTCTCAACCTAGTGGCAGAGACATTTAATGTATGAATAAGAGATAAGGCTAATGATGTCATTGACAAATTCCTCTTTGCCAATGGCATTCCATTCCATGTTGCTCATTTTCCTTCTTGTAAGGAGGTTCTGGCTAAGATTATAAGAGCACAACCTTCATGTCTGCAACTAGGGGAGATGAAACTAAAGAATACTATCTTTGATAAGAACTTTACCAAGATAAACATTCTTATGAAGAAAACAGTGTTCCACGGGGACGCGTCCCCCCCCCCCTTTTTGGCCACGTCTCCGAGACAGGGACGTCTCAGGGACGGGGGGACAGGGACGCGGCGTCCCCTGCCATCCTGCCACTGCCACCGCCACCCAAGCCCCACCGGAGACAGGGAGACGTCTCCGCGTCTCCCAGAGAGACATGGAGACGCCTCCACGTCTCCTTGGAGACATTTGGGCATCCCCCCGTGACGTCTCTCGAGGGACGGGGAGCCGCCCAGATGTCTCCTGTCGCCCCCACGTATATGCAATGTTTACAATTAAAATAAAATTTTAAATGACTTTTTGGGGGGTTAAGGGGTAAACCCTAATTGGACGTGAGCCAATAGAAAAATAACACCTGAAGCCTTTAGAAAATAATAAAAGTATTTTTGGCCTCACGGGGCGCTGCCCCTTGACCCCAACTTGGGGGCGCTGCCCCCAAACCCCCATTGAAAAATATAGGGGAAACCGCGCCGATAGAAGTAGGGAAAATCTAACCTCCGAGTCTGATTAGACTCCATATAACAACACAACTTAGAAATCTTGGTATTTAGATTTAGTATTTCAAATTTCTTATACTCTCATTTGAAATGTAATTCTTATACTGTAATACTGTCATACATCTTTTCAAAACTAGTTTTTCAAGTACTATATGTATATGTATAGCTATATCAGCACCACCACCCCGCCGCCATCCCCCCGCCGTCCCCAAACTTAGGCCCTTGGTCCCCCCGTCCCCAATGCCCGTGGAACACTGGAAGAAAATGAAGATCAAATGGGTCACAACATTATCATGCATGGCTGGACAAACATTAGTCACAATCCACTCATCATTATCATGATAACATGAACAAAGGACCCAAACTTCCTTAAGGCTATTGATTGTTTGGATTTGGAACCACAAGGGGGTAAAATTTGAGTTTCACATTCTTGGAGATGCTATTGACAAAATGTGGTACACAGTGAAAATGTAGCTTATAATTTAAGATACCTATAGACACATATATTGGACCCCTTGTGTGCATGCAATAAACAATAATTTGCAAACCCACGCGTACTCACAAAGTTTCCGAGTACTCGTGGAATTTTTCCCATCTGATTTTCTAATATTAATTTATAGAGACAAGCAGCAAGGTATTTACTGAAAACTAGCCAGATTTTTTAGTGAGTACTCACCAAAACTCAATAAGTCCACTATGATAAATTGCCACTCAGGTAAAACATGTCTGTTGATATGTTTTTTATGACACCTTCAAACATAGAATAAAATACTAATTATCTTATCCTCTCTTGAACAAAATCCTCCCAAGTGCTAAACCGCATGATCAAATGGGATGACTCGAAGGTTCCGAATGTCAAGTCTTGATGTCCTCTTGGATAGACTCAGTGTGTATGATGCGATTTTGTTGGAATCACAAGGGGGACTTACATTGATACTTGAATATTTGAATGCTGTTCGAACATGGACTTTTATTTGATTTGAAAAAAAAAAGAAAAAAAGGATGAGGGTTTAAAAAGCTAGGCTAGTCTAATATAGGAATGTAAAAGACTACGAATGACTTGTTTCGCCATGCAAGGAACAACTAGGCAAAGCTGGTGCAATCTTCTAAGGAAAGCTAATGATATTCAAATCACTACTAACAATCATCAACACCATCAAAGGTATGCATATTAATGAGTAAGTAGCAATCGAAGTTAAGCTTATTTTAAAAGTTCAGGCCAACCATACACTACAACTTATAATCAACAAATTGTAAATGGTATGAACTTTAGAGTTTCACAATGAATCATCCACTATAACTTCCATCCATCTAATCACCATTAAAACAAATGAGAAGTAGACACCATGCAAAATGTTGAATCAACACATGAAATTCACCATATCCTCAATGAAAATAATATGCTTCTTCCAACAAAATCTCGACAACAATCTCCTTTTCTCCTACTCTACTCTATTTCTAATTGCCTTCTAAAATCTATTAGCTTTTGCAAATGAGAGATTTGAGCCTTATATAGAGGTCTCTTTACAATGAATGGCTCAAATTGATTCTCAAATCGATGGCCAAGTTTACAAGATAAAACCCTAATTATGGTTTGTTAGAACAAACTTCCTTTTGGCCAATGAAAAAATTACAATAATTTGGACAGATGTCCATCTAAAGATTTTCACCAATGAGAAATGAGGTTAGGTACATAAAACAATATTTGATAAAGTGCCATTTGTCATTTGCTCCTCCTTTGATGAATCAAGTATAATGTATCTGGACATGTTGATGTGGCACAACTTTAATGGTTTGAAAGTGAATAGGATGCCACCTTTGCTTGTCTTCTTTGTAGATCATTGCAAAGGATGGGGTTGAACAATATCTCTTGATTCTAAACATTTTGAACCCGTTCAACGTGATGAAGATGGTGCATATTCTCAAATTTTATCATCTGGGGTGATCAAGCAAACCTTCTAACTTTGCTTAACTCTTCTGAAACTATCTTTGTTTGATCACACTTGCTTTTTCATTTTCTAAATTTGGAATTTTCTTTCTTGTGAAGTACAGCTTGATGATGTTTGATGTAATCTTCATGATGCCTATGTTGGATCCTCCCTTTGTGCATGGTGCACTTGAATAGCTCACCTTGGTGTGGGGAAGTATCCCCATGTATATGTGGTGTATTTGCATGTAGAGTCTCTTACTGTGAAGCCATCTTCATTAATCTCTCGTTAACTGACAGTAATCTTGGATTTCCGAAGGAAATTCAAGGTTGATATTCCTGCAGGAAGCTAGAAATCAAAATACTGATTTGGAGGTGGAAAATGCTCAAGGAAATGCTTCAAAATTATTTGTTTTAGAATGTATTTCAGCTCTGATTTTATTCATAAATTTTTAATTTAATTTTAGAAATCAGAATAAACATTCAAATGGCAATCTTAGGAGCACATCATGATCTTGCAAATGACAATTCTCACAAATTGTAAAAAGAAAATCTGGTTTTTTGTCTGATTACTGAATGCTGTTTCAGAATCTCTCTCTTTTCCCATGGTGGAAGACGGTTTGGGCTTTGATCAATGATCAGCCCTCTTCCTCCTTTCACGATTTTCTTCAAATTCTCACTTTGTCAATCAAATATTTGAATGTGACTGGCTGAGCGATTTACTTCTTGCACGAATTTATCTTCCAGCTCTGCCTGAATATTTCAAAGTCCTTATCCTTCTCTAAACGATTTTGAGATGCTCTTCCTGAGAGCGAATTTGAGAATAATTCCTTTTACTGCGACTTTTGTGTCTTCCTTTTCTCCACACGAATTTGGTAGAGCAAATTATAATTTAATTTGAATTCGTTCTATTTAAATGCTTCTCTTCTTTCATATATATGCCTTATAGGTTGATAGTCGCACCCTTTCACCTCCATGATACAGCTAACTTGACAAAAAAAAGGTTTTTTTTTTGTTTTCTTTGACATACCAAGGGAATCGCACCCCCTCACTTAGCATCCTAGCCGACTTGGCAAATAAATGAGACATTTTTTGTTTTCTACCAAATTTGCATTACTTTGATTTCCTTTCCAGCCAACTTCATCCTTCTTTAAAAAACTTTTATACATTTTGCCTTTAAAATTACCCTTCCTCACTTGTGAGGGTAAATTCGCACCATGTCTCTTCTTCTTCGATTTTTAGAAGGAAAATTTAAATTCCTTCATTCCCAACAGCTAGCTTGCATCCCTTTAAGTGGGGTAATTTTGCCTTTGTCTTCCACGTTTTTGAGGGTTGACTTTCTCTACCTTCCACGTTTGTGGATGTTGACTTTCTTGCCTTCCACATTTACCTAGCTTGATTCGCACCCCTTCCATGTTTACTTAAGTTGGTGCGCACCCCATTTCCATGTTTACTTAAGTTGATGTGCACACCTTCTACGTTTGCTTGAGTTGATGTGCACACCTTCTACGTTTGCTTGAGTTGATGTGCACCCCATTCCATGCTTTGGAGGGTTAAACCTTTACTCGGGCAATTTTCTTCCTTAGAAGGATGACTTCACTTCCTTGTTTACCTAGCTTAATTCACACCCTACTTCCATGTTTTGGGAGGTTGTAATTGCACAAGGTAATTTTCCCCCTTGGGAGATTGATTTTTTTCTTCCTCATTAGCCTAAGTTATTGCACACCCCCTCAATCTAAATTTGATTTCACATAGGGCGATTTCTTTGGGGTTAATTTCTTCTTCCTTGTTTGCTTAATTTGCCGCGCACCCCCTTGTTTGCTAAGGTTGTCACGCACCCCCTTCCTTATTTGCTCACCCCCTTCCAATTTTTTGGAGGTTAATTTTTTTATAAGGCAATTAAAATTCCTTGTTTTTGGAGGTTGATGTCAACTTAGACTTGAAATCTTCCGTGTTTGGAGTAGTAAATTCACACCCCCTTGTGGTTGATTGACTTGCTAACAACTTTGACAATTCTTGCAACATATTGACATTATTGACAACTTCTTACAACCTCAAGCAATTTTGCAAAGTGACCTCAACTTGACATCTCTTACTCACTAGCAAAGGTTAACGACTAAAGAAACTATTGCCAAGCTAAACAAACTAAGACACCTAACTAAGCAAAAAGTGGGGGTCCCCATTTGCAATGGGGCGGTGTGAAAACGTCACAACAATGTCCAACACGAGTAAAAAAATTTAAGAAAAAACTCTATTTTTTGGCTTTATATATTATGTTTGTTTCCTTTTAAAAAGTTATGAAAATAGTGCGCACTGCCCCTCAACCCCACTTGGGCGATTGCCCCCAAACCCCCACGGTGTGTTGACCCTCAACCCCAAAGGGGTGTTGCCTCTAGACCCCCACCCTACTCATTTGATACATTTTGTGGCTATATTTTACATAAAATTTATATTTTTTCAAAAACATATGTTTTTTTCAAAAATTCAAGTGTATTTTAACTTGTCGAGTTTTCCCATGTTTTTTTGGAGTGCTCTTTGAGTGGAAACTTTTTGGCTTGTTGAGTACTCTCTGAGTTTAAGTTTGTGAAATTGCAACAAACAATGCACTCAAGGACATGTAAAAAACTGACTAGCTCAAACAAATAGTGTTTCATGCAAGAGATGTACAAATGTATGTCTATGATCACCACACATCACATGCACTATTGCTGTGATTTTTCCGAGGATGAAATTTTCAAACCTACTGAGACTAGATATGTGTCATACTTCATTCTCATGGAGATAATGATTGAGTTGCAAGAGCCCTTGACAATAATGGTCATGACATGGGACTAAAATAAGTGGGTAGGGTCCAAATCAAAGAAGGGGAAGAGGGCAAATGAAGTGATGAAGAGTGACACGTTTTAGGTTGATGTCACATCCACCATTTCCATCATATCTTGCATTGTCACATAATCAAAAAGGGGGGACTCCATCATATCTTGAGTTGTCACATAATCAGAAAGGGTGACTCTATTGCTCCAAGCCTTAGGGAGGCCTAGGTGTGCATTGATAGTTTGCTTGGCCAAACAAAGGTAGTTGTACAAAAGAAAGACCCCACCTTAGAGTTCTATAATGAACATCTTCAACCTATTATTTGGCAAAGGTGGAAGAAGCTCAATATGTTACATCCAGAGAAACGAAAATCGCCAGAAAATTGCCGGACTTGGACTCGTCCGAGTCTGGCGAGCCTCGCCAAGTTGGCGAGTTTGACAAAAACTCGCCAAACTCAGCGAGTCCAGTGCCTGAAACTCGGCTACAGGCTGGGTTATGTAAAATGACAAAAAAAAAAAAATTTAAAAGTTTTTTTAAAATGAATGGTCTCATCTTTGTTCACTACAACCTTCGTCTGAGAATGAGAAAAAATAGAGTTACAACATGTCAACCAATAGAAAAATAACACCCAACGCCTTTATTAAATAATAAGTTTTTTTGGCCTCGTGGGGCGATGCCCCTTGACCCCACCTTGGGGGCACTGCCCCCAAACCCCCGTCGAAAAATATGGGGGGAAATTGCGTCGATAGAAGTAGGGAAAATTTAACCTCCGAGTCTGACACTGATTGGATCGACCAGGTAGATATAAAGCCTAAGACTGTAGCCATGGCAGAGGAGGAGCGAAGAGCACGAGCACAAATAGGAGATTCAGAGGCAGATAGTGACATGAATGTTCTTGATGTTGGTGAGCATGGCATGGTGTCACAGGGAGCGGCTATGGCTGTCGAATCATCTAGGACCTACCTTAGACGCCTTCGCAAGGGGTCGGGCCCGGAGGGTGCGGCCGTGCTGGCTCCTCTGAGCCATAGGCTTGTAGTTGTATTTACCTTTGGTATTTGTATGAAACATTTGATGATGATCATATGATGACATGGATTTTTTATTCCATGAGTTTTGTAATATTCTATACATTTGACAATATTTATATATCTATGTTTGTTATTTCCTTCAGCTACAATTTGCGTTTATGCTTATGTGATTGATGTATACTTGTGTATCTAATCAAATGAGCCAAGTTTGATGATGTTATCGTGTCGTTAAGGTATATTCAATAAAGGGTGCCTGAAACAAGTTTTAAATCTTTAAAAATCTCTAAATTTATTGAGTTTTTCACTTTCCTGAGTTCAGCCGAGTCTGACTCCGAGTCCTGAGTCCGAGTCCGATTCGGCCTTGCCGAGTCCGAGCTGAGTCTGAGTCCCGTTTCTTTGGTTACATCCCACTTGTGCCCTAGTTGTTTATATGCTATAATTACGCCACGTTATATGTGTGCCCTAGATGTTTTATGTTTTAACTGAATGTTCGTGCCCTAGATGTTTCATGTATAATTTAATGATGTTTAATTGTGCTCAGTATAACGAATTGATGACTCATAATTGTTACATTAATGTTTTGATATTAACATGATGACATTTAAAATGTTTACCTTTGTTGATAATATTTTTTTGAAATGTCAAGGTTATGACAAGATTTTAGGCTAATTGTTTGAACTGGCCAAGTGTATGCGATAGTTCATCATCCTCCGAGAAGGGAGGGGAATTATCATCAAGTCGGGAGGTAAGAGAAGAGAACTCATGCCATCTGGAAACCCTAACAGTGAGTGAGTCAAGTCGTCTCATGTTGACCATGTTTTTCGTCAACCTGTCATGTCCGGTAACCCTAATTTGGTTTGTATAGGGGTTTTAGGGTTTCACAACTCTAAGTCATAGAATGGTACTTCAAGTTAGTTTGTTATTATTATTAATTTATCTGTTATTATTATTATTCTTAATAATTAAATTAAAATTTCTTTGGCTCATGTTTGATGTATGTGTGTATATATGTATATATATATATGTGTGTGTGTGTATGTGTGAATACATGTATATGTGAGTACGTATATGTACGTAATCAGTACCATGATCAATACATCCGTATACGTGTTCCCATAGACATGTATACACAAGATATATAAATTCATATATATATATAAAGATATGAATATATTATGCTTATGTTCTTTCAATGCAAGGTCCTCTTGTACAATGCATTAGCCGATTCTATTATGGCTATTTTAAAATATAGCTAAGTATATAAAAGGGGGCTTTAATATTTGAATTAGTTCAACTTAAATCATTCTTAAGCCGCTAAAGCTTATAGTGGCACAAAGCAAGGTATTGAATGTTGTCTTAATCCAATGCTTAACACAATGTCATTTTAACATTTTATCAAGCATAATCTAAGTGAAACCCACGGCATATATATTTAATTTATATTGAGATTCATTCTAAGGGAATGAATAAAAATCGAATGAATAACAACTGATTCATCTAGAAGCTTTGGAAGGAAGAAGGCCTTTTGTGTGGCCTAAAGCTTCTTGGGGAAGACAAGCATGTTTGGTGTGATCATTCTTGGCAACGGAATTGGTAGAAATACAATGTATTAGGGAAAAATGTAGGAGGATTCCATATCGTGAAGTATATAGGCTTTTCTTGGAAGTAGCACTATATACTTTTGTACTTACTTGAGGTTCATTTTCTGCAAAAGAAAATACAGAAGCTATGCATTCAGGAAAGCTGAGAGGTTTCCAGAGTTAAGGCGTTGTGTAGGAAGCCATACCCAGATGTTTCTCTCTTCATTTTTCTAGGTCATGCTTTTTGTGTAAACTTAGTAAAAACTTGTGCAAGCATTATTCTTCTTTCTAAGTTTGACATAAGGAAGGATTAGCTTAAGAAAAACGTATAAGGAATAAACAGAATAGTTTGGAAATCATTTCTTAATTGGAAATGGAAAATGGTTGTGGTATAATCTCTAGTGTGTAGGGAAATAAAACACAAGGAAATATTTGTATAGCTGTGTTTTTTCTTCTTGTAGACAAAGACAAAAGAAATTTGTATGCACAAAATGATAACACACAACCATGGTTGTGTATACACAGCCTAGTTGTGCATACACAGCATGGTTGTACACACTCAGGAATGGCTGTGTATTTGCATTTCCAGTATGGTTGTGTGTTGACTACTTAAACCCTTATAATCCATGGGAGATACACTCACAATATTAATGTACTCAAGGGAATTTTGAAAAGGTTAATATGACTGCAAATATATAGTGCAGTTGTAGCAGCATTCATAGGGTTTGTTTTTTAAAATAAGAAATAGAATAAAACCCTTGAAGCTAGGACATTATGCAACATTGTGTTATTGATAACAATTGAGAACAACTCTTTTGACAATAAATAAGATGTGCCTTGAGAAGGTACAGTAAGGCTGGGTTGGTTTCTTATCTTGAAAATGTGTAAGAAAGGCATAAATGCCTACCTATTTGAAACTATATGAAGGAATACAGACGTGTGTGTATGTGTCTATGTGGGCTATAACCCGAAAACTTTGGAGAACATAACTGGTTAAAGATATGCAGAATAATACCAATCAGATTAGAGGGTATGCATACCAAAAAGACTTGTATTATGAAGAATTCACCTTCTTATTTTGAGTTATCTCATAATTATTCAAAACTGAAAAATATCACAGCAGTGAGCCTGATCATTCCATTTGAGATTAACCTTCTCTAGCAAGTGTTGAAAGCTAAAACCCTAGTTTAGGAAGGAAAATGGGTAAGAGAAGAACAGCGGAACCCGTAATGTAGTTAGCATTTCAATTATAAAAAATTAAAAAAAATTAAAAACACTCAGACATTGCAATGACAGCAAAGACATGTCATGCATCATATGGGCAACTGGCGACTCTTAAGACAATTACCTCTACTAATCTAGGGGATTAGTTGTATTCTCTGATAACTTATGCAATGATTTATGAGATAGATTCTCATATAAGGTTTAGTGTGGATAACAAAATCATGTAATGCTATTGTATGGCCAAGAGTCTATCTGTGAGTACAGATGTGGTCAACCATAAGTTAAAACTTACTTGTTTCTAGACCTATGCCCTAGAATCTTAAGTTGCAGCCGAGAAGGGTCGAACTTGACTTCACACTTAAGTGTGATTGCATCTATTGAAAACCTTTGGCCAAGGTGGTGCTCTTTTCAAGAGCGTCAGTCAATTCTATAGTCCAAATATACACCTCAGTCGGAGGCCAAACTAGTTAGGAGTATCCTATAGTGTATGATCGACTAGGGAGCTGTGTATAACTTATGCAATGATTTATGAGATAGATTAAACAAAACCTCACATAAGGTTTAGTGTGGATAACAAAATCATGTAATACTATTGTATGAACAAGAGTCTATCTGTGAGTACAGATATGGTCAACCATAAGTTAAAACTTACTTGTTTCTAGACCTATGCCCTAGAACCTTAAGTTGCAGCCGAGAAGGGTGGAACTTGACTTCACACTTAAGTGTGATTGCATCTATTGAAAACCTTTGGCCAAGGTGGTGCTCTTTTCAGAAGCGTCAGTCAGTTCTATAGTCTAGATATATACCCCAGTCAGAGGCCATACTAGTTAGGAGTATCCTATAATGTATGACCGACTAGGGAGTTGTGTATGATTATACACTAAGTCTCAGATGGCATGAGTTAAACTTTTTGTTACCTCCTTGCGAAGGGTCGTGCCAATCCAGTTGGATATGGCATGAGGGACTAGTAACTCTATGGTTGGGCGGAAAAGTGCCCTAATGATACTTTCCCACCCCAATGGTCTATTGGTAAAGTTATGAAAGATCAGAATTTTTGGCATCTGGAAAATGTATCTTCTAAACTTCTCTATACATTTAATTTGAATTGTTAAACTTTTCATTTGTATCAATTATTTTGCTCATAGCATAGATTTCAGTTTGAGATCAAGTTTCCTTTCAGTCAATTTATGTTCAAAAAAAAAACTGCTAGTGTTTCCTTACTTTCTGTTTCAAGTTGATAAGTTATAATTATATTGCTTAGTTTCTATTCCGCATGTTACACAACACTCCTTTGCACATGGTTGTCTGTGCATCAAACCTCAAGTGGTACATGCAAAGACCTAAAAAAGGTGCTCCTAAAGACAATTCTGAAGATGTAAATTGTATAGAAGGTTGCCGCCATTCGTAACAAGTGGATCAATCTTGCCACAATCAAGAGCTAGCTAGAAACAGTGATGCACAATGACCCAATACTATGGTCAGCATTCATCTCTTGTCTCAAGTTTCCAATTCTACTACTAAGAGGAACCCATCTACATACAAATTCATTCATTGACAACCACATTAGCCATTTACCTCTTATCTCAATTATATAGTTCTTTTGTTGTTGAGATGAACTAGTCTTCATAAGTCATCCATGCAATCAAGAGAAGCAAGCTAACCTCTAGGAAAGAAGAGAACCTTGTAGTTGTATATATTGTTGTGCCTTTCATTGTAACGCCCCCACTTTGAAATACAATTTAGTGATAAATGATAATAATAAAATTAAAATGAGCACTTGCACCGGAAGGGGTGCAAAGGTTACACCAATAGAAAAATTTATTTTCGAAGGAAAAATTTATAATTTATTTTCGAAGGAAAAATTTATATCATTTTCAATTATGAATATTTACATTGAAGGTCGTTCCCTTTGCTTGTATAAAAAAACTAAAAGATGGAGAAGATTATACGATTTGCCCACAAAATATCCTATTTCAAAGTAAAATATTCTAAACATTTATATATTATCAAAAATTAAAATAAGAAGAAAAATATCTAACTAGTTTAATAAAAAAAAAAACTTACACAATCCAATTATGAAATAAAAATTTTACCTCAAAAATATTTTGAATTTATTTTTGAAATTTCATATCTAAGAGAGCATAATAAAAATGCATTATGATCATCAACAATCATACTCCTTAAACTTCTAATAAAAGCAAATAAAAACTTATGACCTCTTCACAAGAACATAAATTGTTTATCAACAAACCAATTACAATGTAACATATAAAAAATATCCGTATGTATTTAATGATATGTCTAAATGTGCTTTTAATTTTGGATTTTTCCTTTTTAGTATTTAAAAAATATAACAATTTTAGATTGCAATTATAATATTTTGAAATTCATAAACATAAAAAACTATTTGATGTATTACATTTAAAAAAGCCACCTCCATAAATTTTCATAAATATCTATTTTTTAAAAATGTTAACTATTAAATATAAACAAACTTCTTTAAAAAGTAATTTGAAGGAAGCTAAATTTATCAACCCATACTCCAAATTTATCTTTCGCACCACTCTCTATGAAGTATATAATAATCTTGAGAGTAATTTTTGGTCACTCTCCATTATATGTTTACATATATGACATAGTTAACATAATCTCAAACATATCTTTATTATAAAAAAGAAATAAAACAAAATTAAAATGGTTTGTTTTAAGTATAAATAAAATAATGACTAACATTTTAAATATATGAATTTCGTATGATAAATTAATTGAAATAAAATAATTGGATGTATAAAAAAAAAAAAAGATAAGGTTTAATTTACGTATTTTTAAATTGATAAAAAATATTTTTTTTTCAAATCTATTAATGACTAATAATTTAAATATATGAATTGGATATGATAAATTGATTGAAATAAAGTAATTAGATGTGCTAAAAAATAAAAGGATAAGATTAGGGTTATGTATTTTTAAATTGATGAAAAGAGAATTTTATTTAATGTATTGCAATAGTTTATAATTAAGAATTTGATATTGAATTATAAATTAGAATGTATAAATAATTAAAATATAAGAAATTAAATGTTTTAAACAGTCATAATACTCATGAGCATGATTTATTATTGATTCCTACCATTTTATCTTTTAAGTAGAGTTTTATTTTGATACCTAAAATAAATATATTCATCTAATGATGTTTATTTCTACAATTTTGTCTCTAATAAATTTACATTCATTTAATTGATAAACTCCACGAGTCACAAACAAAATTCTATTTTAGCTATAGTATAGCCTTAACTTGAAAGATATGTTTCTTAAAAGAACACAACTATGATAATGTTGTTTTCATTTTACATTAACCAGCCTCACAAAACAATAGTAACTATGCCATTATTTCTCAAGGCCTTGCAGATGCAAGGAAGGCAATTGAAAAGTTAACCATAAGAAATAAGCAAATATTAAACAAAAATATGAACCATATGAGATTCGAGAATTGCAAGAACTTAAAGATTTTTAAACAAAATCAATAATAGAAGATGTTTTAATAATATAGTAGATGAAAAACATTTTCCTCTTAGAAGACTTTTGTTAGAGGGTTTTAACTCTTCCCCTGTTCATGTATTTGGAATTTATTTTTTTTCATATTTCTAAAACAAAGTCAATTTGCCTAAATGATTTGACAAATGCTACCAAATTATACCTAAAAATGCTAACGAATTATGCCAATCTTTTAAGATTCATTGATATGAGATAGGCATTCTGTGCACAAGAAGTAAACAGTGAATTTGGGAAGGCTATATAAATTTCCAGAATCTTAAAAATAAATCAACTGGACTCCCAAAAACCACATTCCTACTAAAACCAACTCATAATTAATAAATACAAACATACCAATTGGTTGCAAAGTGATACAATAAAGAGCCATAAAGAGCCAACTCAACATCAGTCAAAACGGAACACAAATTTTTAGTATTCATCATATATCCGAATTCCCAGTTCTTAAAATTCACTCTGCTACAAAAACCCAACTCGATATCGATCATAGACAACATAACCAATTATTTGAATCTATCATAAATTCTATTAATTCTAAGCAAGTGAACATACTTGTAATGGAGGGGGCTCTCAGGCCTTCACTGTAACCTGATCCAGGCTAACAGTACATACTGAGGAATCCATGACCTTGAGTAAGGAGGCATGCTCAACTTGCAAGACATAAAAAAAATCTGAAAGTATCAGATTATTGAACTGGAGACAAGACGTTTGCAGCATTTAAAACAAAAATTGATTTGTGATTTGATCACTTAATGAAATCTGATTTGTTTCACAGATTTAATTTGATTGATTTATGATTTGATCACTTAATGAAATCTGATTTGTTTGAGAGATTGGATTTGATCGATTTGAAAGCATTTCAGAAGATATTTGGCATCAACGAATTTTGGTTTTCTGGTAGTATAAATATGCATTCACTTTTGAGATTGTATTCTGAAGAAGTTTACCGGAACAGAGTCTGCTTTCACAGCGTGAGACAGGTTTTGACTGAAACCTCACACAATATAGCCTATCGGCTAATTAAAATATAAAAGAATATAATTAAATATAGTTAAATTTAAAATAAGTTAATGAATGGTCAAAGACATGAAATGAAAAGTTGCGACTCTCTCAAACATGAGATATAAAAGGGAGAAGAGCACCTCATTTGAGGGGGATAATTTGGAAATCAGAAGTGCAGATCTGATTGTGAAAGGTTGTGTCCCTTTCAAAGAACAGAAATAATGAAGAGTTGCACTCTTATGAAGGGTGCTAATGGTGAAAGGGTGTGTCTCTTGCCAAAGGGCATACATGATGAAGAGGTGTAACCTCTCCTTCACATTGAGAGATATAAGGGAAAGGAATCAAAAGCCTGTTGAAGATGTAGCTTCTGTCGGAATCCTAAATACCGACACAATAGATCAAATGTGTAAGTGGCCTATCAGCCTTACACATTTGATCAAGCAATTAATCTTATTAAAAGATTTCTTTCATAAATATACTTAATCATAATTCATTTATTTGACAAGTAGGATGATCAGGTTAATCATCAATACATGTTACAAAGTTGATTACTACAAACAGTTCAAATAAAGACCTTGGTTATCGGGTCTTGTCTCTTAGCGGCAGATTGCATTAAATCTATTCTTCATTGATCGCCTTACTACTTATGAACCAATGTATCAAATACAACCAACTCCTTTAGAGTCGTTGTTGTAGCAGAGACGGAAGCAACACATTAATCTTCATTCAACGGAAGAACCCCGATAATATTGAAGACTAAGGATGCTATCATAAGATCATACAATTATATGAAAATTGATTAAGATAGCAATTTAATAAAGATAGTTATAATTAATAAATCAATTTATAACAATTGTAATTAATAGTTACTAATCAGTATGAACAACAAATACGTAACTGTTGGAGAAATAGTGAAAAGTCGTGTCCCCTTGGAGAGGGAATATGATGTATATATATATACGCTGCTGTTATAAGTCTTCAATTAGATAGAGATGCACATAATAATAATTTTGGAATTACAAAAACAAAAGGAGGTTTTCAGACATAAATGATGCTATGAAAATAAGAATAAGGAGTATACGGCTACACAAATTTATGCTGTGAAGCCAATTATGAAAGGTGCATAATATTGAAAATATAAAAGATACTGTATGAAGTCAAAGATCAGAATAATAACAATATAGACGGCAACAATAATATACTCCTTGCAGACCATAAGATACACAGTCAATATCTCCCGCACTACAAGCAAGATCAGTTTGAATATCGACTGCAGCCAATAATATGATAGCAGATTGAATAGTTATTATATTGATAACAAGGAACATATGAATCAGAATATTATTGTTACTGATTACAGATCAAACACATAGACTTGAACAGAAAATTGTGGAAAACAATCACAGCTTATCTAACCCTTCTGCAAGCAGATTGTATACGAAATATCTAGATTGACATTCATACATATATATAGATATGTAACTGTTCGATTCACTCTACAGTTGACATTAATCGAACTTACGTAGTTCATCAAGCAAAAGGATACTACAGCAGATTGGATATGATATATTGATAAGGTCGAATTTATTCATCCATACATAGCAGTCCAAACTTGTTCAGTGGTAGATTGTATTTGGATTACATTCATACACATCAGTAGATCGAATATAAGACTGACTGAAGAACATATATCACTCATAGATATCAGACGTTGATCAAGGTATAAATAAAATTTAAAATTTACCTGCCTATTATAATCTAATCAAAATCAACAAAGCCTCCATATGATAAGAATTTAACCTCTCCCTGAGGATGGCCTTTCATTTCTTCGATGGAAAATGGTTTTGGAAACTAGTGGGGAGAAGAATGTAAAACCCCACACGACTCATCAGTGCAAGGAGGTAAATTGCCTTTTTAGGGGAGGTGTCTAACCAAAGGTTGAGGTCAGTTTTCTGTTAACAGGCAGATTGGAGATTTTGGCTATCAGGTTGATCCTTGGCAAAGAATTTTTGCATTCAGAAGACATATATAGAGTTAACACAAATTTGGCCTCTCAGTTTGTCGCAGTGTTGCTAGACTTGAACGAGCCCAAAGCAATGGTGCTCGCCCTTGCCAAAAGGATGATCAATCTCGAGTATGTAGGCAAGTTGGAGGACGTTATAGTTTTTGTGAGCCCCAAACTAAGCATTCCTCGGCCAAGGGGGCTCTTTACAAACTCCTGATTCCTAATCAGCATGTAAACAAGCTTCCTTTCGTGCTGGATCTCAATGGGGTAGATTTGGAGTGGCATAGATACAGGGCTGTAATGGGGTGTGGTTTCCTGTAAAAGTTGCCTTGGTTGGAATCGTACAGTAGTTGGAATTGGATCAACGAATTCATCAATTTCATGTGGTTGGTAGAAGTCGGTTGAATCAAGGTAGGTCTTTATTTATTTTTTTGGTGTTTTGGCGATGCTTTGATCTTTGCCATTAGCAAGATTTTGATGGAAAAGAGGCTGGACAATGGTGGTTACTACTCTAAGGCTTAAGAGAGGTCCCATATGTCATCATGTTGTAATGATCATATCAATAGAATGTATAGAATTTTTGGCAAGAAGGGAATAGTAGGAAGTCTATAATGGCTTCCAAAGCTCTTGCACCTGCATTGGCTTTACAGAGAATTACTTACAGTACTTTTGGGGTCAGGCTGATTTGGTGGACGATGCCCTATTTTCTTCAATCTACTGTACTGCTGTTTATTTTGATTGATACACTACTCCTCTTACCTATCAAAAAAAGAATGTAGAATTTTTTTTAGTATTTTAAGGTTTGCTGTTCTCTTTCTTTCCACTGATGCACCTGTGAAGACTGTTGATACAATTTGTTACAGTTCTGTTGTAGATTCTGATTTTTAGCAGGGATATGACCCCTATAGAACCCCTATAATCTATCAACTAAAAAAATTATTGCATAATTTTTTTAAAATTGACTGATAAAAAAATTACTCTATCTTTCGACATCAATTCCCCTTACTGAAATCTCCAGTTTGCTTACTTGCTACAAATGTCAAACCTCAACTCCTGAAATAGATTGTAACAATTAATTATATTGTTTTTTTTAACTCATTTGGTCATCATATTTATCTTCAAAACATGCCCAGGGAATTAAAAAAAGTTATATTAAATTTGTCATAGAAGGCTGCATGAAATTAAAGGTTTTTCCTAGATATTAAAAGAGGTTCATTCAGTCTCTCTGTCAAACTTGCCCAATCTTCTGGAGTTACTCCCAAGTCTTGCCCAGCAGGCCAATTAGACCGAGAAAACATAACCTCTCACACAAGTCATTGGAAGTCCAAGAAAAGTTATGTCATTTTTATACAACCACATAGGTTCCAATGCTTTAATCAAAACAACATTGTCAACTATCAAATTAGCATCATAAGCACATAATACTAACTGCAAAATCATTTTTGCTTTCCTTTGTGGAAACCAAAATATAGTCAACACTTCATGAAACTTTCTCATATAAAAGTGAGTTTTTTGCCACTAAAGAATAATCATAGATGAAATAAAAGAAAAAGCAAATACAAGCACCATTATTCCAATCTATTTTAAGAACTAACCTTCTCCTGTAATGTTTCCAATTGAAAGCCCAGTTCCTTCAAAGCTTCTGCATATTGGTCACTTATGCCAAGATTGTGTATGCTGTTTGATAATGACCGCCCTGCATACAGAGTACAGCATTTAATGGAAACAATATTGTGAAAGGAATTTTATGCCTGTGACTGATCCAGATGACAGATGATCACAATAACATTCTGGAATCAATATATGATGCAAATTACAAAGCTAAATTACACAAAAAAGTATGCAAATACACAAAATTAAATGAATGATGGATATTAAAACTCACATAAAAACACCCAAGACTCTTGATCCAATATCAATCCGTTCACAAACTTGGCTTAAACATTAAATTATCCTTTAATGAAAGCATCAAATAGAAGCATAAGAAAACAAATAGGATTGAAGGATTAAAAAGTTAGAAATGAATGCATTTGTTATCACTAACATGATTTTGCATGACTAATTTCCAACTTTCAGTTGCCTAATTATAATATGAAAAAAGATATCTTAGACATCATAGTAACATTCCATTAACACAGTAATAACACTGCATGGCAAAAGTGTTCAATTAGACAAATTTAAAAGAGGCAAAACACAGTAACAAGAAAATATGTAATCTTCATAAAAAAATCTTGACTTTGCTATTTCATTGTTATGTTGCAAACTGCTTACACTAGGAATAAACGTTGCAAACTGCTTATACTAGGAATGATTTAGGTGTTCATTTTATAGGTCCTCTCTCTATTCGGCTTAATTACCAATCTCATCTTTGCAAGGGATACACCTCACTTTATATTCTTGAGTGTCAGCATTTCCAGGTGCACTTCCATGGTGCAACTTTTCGATGCAATGGTTAAGAAAAAAATGTTTTATGGTTCTAAGGTTTGGGCCCTAGCTTAGGTTCTTGTGATTGATCTCAAGTTGAGAGGGTTCAAATAGTTATGCCATGTTACCAAATTCCTCAAATATTAGGCTCATTCTACATACAAAACATCCTAGAATCAATGTTTGAATGGAATCGGCACAGAATCTGTCAAGGTTAGAAAAATGTATCCCTAAAATTCGCTAAATTTTTTACCTCTGAAAAACCCTAAACAATATTCTTTACTCCCGAAAATTCTAAATTCTAAATGTAACCACAAGCTACATTATAAAAAAGAAACTTTTTTTGTTTCAAACGAAAACTATGAATTGAAAAATAATATTTTAATTGTCTCATGGCATTTCATGAATAGAAATGGGTACTCTAAAACACCACCTCATACAAAGAAAGTAGCTTTCTTCAACAGCCCTTGCCTAGATGAGAAAAATAAGCAACACCACAATAGGAATGATTAAATGTTTTTCGTCATTTTGGGAAAAGTTGCATTAAGGTGCTAAACAAGGTAATGGCTAGGATGCTCCTTACTTTGCTGCTTTTGGAACTACACCTAGAACTACGACTAGTTTATCAGATTAATATGGTCAAACTGCCTATGCTTCCACAAGCAAAGGTGACTGGAAGAAAGCAAGAACAAAAGATGTTTCTCGACTTTATCCCTATCATCTACTGTGGTCTCTATAATCATTTCATTTATATTTATTATATATTTAATATATAATTTAAAGTAAAAATAATAAATATTATAAAATGGTTTTTAAATTAATAATTAAACTATTATATACTATATTATTATATTGTTTATTAAACTATACATTAACAATTATATATAGAATTATTAATTATAAATAATATAAAATTTAAAATTTATAAATTAAAAACATGTATACTTATACAACGTTATTAAATGTAAATATATTTGATTTTAATTATAATGCACATGTTTAATTTTTAATACATAATTAATATATTTAATTTTTTATGTATATGTTTTTCAAAATTATAAGTAATATATTTAATTTTTCATATATATATGATTTTTATATTTTTATGTACAAATGTCCCAACCCCAAAAAAAATCTGCCATACTGGCATATTGTACCTACAATTCTGATTCCAATTTAGCAACTTAGAAATTATGGTTCAGCATATTATTTGGTGCAAACAAACAAAGCCTTTGTGTATTGTCCAAGTTGAATTTGCTACTTGACCCCTTCATCTTGAGACTATCATCAAGATCAGCTAATTTATACATAAGTCAATATCCATGGCAATTCTCCCTTATCTCGTGGGAGATATCCTCTCTTGGCAGTATGTTCCTCAAAGGAGATTGTCTCTTTGGGCCCCCTTGAGTGTCACCATTGTTGGTTCTCCACAATCCACCTATTCTTCCAATCCATTGGCATTTATCTAGACCATCTCCCTGCATTCAAGTACTCTTGAGGTGCTCCTCGTCATCTCCTTCTAGAGAAAGAGGTGCTTAATCAATTTGTAAAAGAGGAGATTTATTGTCAATACATCTAAGTCACTTGGACCTGCCTTCCAACTTCTCTCAACTCCAAACTAGCTTTTTATGTTGCATATTTATAATAGGTTGTTGGAATCATCGTTCAGCCCACCTATCTTCAACATCATCAGTCTCATGGTTTGAGGATTCCCCTTGGCCATTTGCAAGTGTGTTTCCCATTAACATCATGTTGATAAGAACCCTCATATTTTATAGAGTGATATACTATGTCATCTTTGTTCTATTTGAGAGGTGAAGCCCAAGGAGCATTTTACTTTTTGGTGCCCAGTCTACTACAAAATCCATGGGAGGTACTCTTGTCTATTAAAAAAGTCTATTACATCCCTTCCATTTCCTTCCACTAGCTTGATTGGAAGCGCTTGCCCCTTTTTCTTCATGAGATCCCTAGGTTTGGGCAGAAGTCTCTATAAGGTGATTCTAAACCTACCAAATTGATTACTTACTTCTTTTAGCATGTCATCACTATTGGAGGTGTTAAGTACCCTTTGGAGACTTCTAATTCACATATGAATGAGCACAAATAAGTGATCCATTGCTCTTTCTTGCATTCTAGTATGATGTGGGCTCCCCAACATCCTAACTATCACTCTAGTGGTTATACCACTATACCATTGATGCATAGACGTAGACCTCAACAATAAGGTCACACTACAAACTTTTTTCTCACTTCCTATAGTTATTCAACCCTAAATTTAGGATGGAGTTCTATACAACATCCCCTACCTCCTAGGATAGTCCAACTTAGCACCCTTAGCTTTGGAGTGTCACCAACAAGCATTCTCAAACTATTCATCACCACTCCCACAATGATCAATGATGTTGTTATTGCCTCCTCCTATACATATAACATAGACACTTGAGGATTTCCGTCGCTTGCTTAAATGGTCTTTTGTTATTTATCACGATACAAGGTACTCTCTCTCCTCCCTTTTGCTACTTGCTTGGGTATTTGCCCTTTTTTTGGTTAGCCCCCTTTTGTGTTTTCTCTTTATCTATGGAAGTTTTGTTTGCCCTAGTCCTTTGCTATTGTACATGATATATTCCAATCCCATTTATCTATTGATATATTTTCTCTTTCTTTCTTAATGTATAGTGAAGTAGCTTATCTCAACAAAATTTAATCATTATGAGCTTAGTGGATGGCTTGCTTGCTTGTTCTTAACCCCTTCTTTTGGCAACTTGTGATTATAATGGTTTTTAAAACCAAAGACATTTCTACAAATGTTAAGTCCACTCTTGCAATAAAATTGTTCTCTATTGCCATCCATTTTTTTTGTTTATAATATATAAACAAATATGCTTATTGAATCCTCTAAATCTTGTGTCACTTTTCTAGTCCACCCTTAAAACTGGGGATTCTCAACTCAATATCACCTTAATTGTCCTCCTCAAAAAAGTGCTTCCATCTACACTCAAGAGAATAATACATATTAGCCTAAACTCCAAAGTTGAGAATGAGCACTTTGACTTATGTGTCCTATATATCATGGGATAAGTAGATGATGCCATTACTAGTTTAGAAACTCAAGAAGTTATTTATCAATCTTCTTTAGATAACCTCATCAAATGTCCTTATCTCTTTTTCTTCAAGAGGTTGTAATGTCAATAACAATGTACCTTTAAAGGAAACAAAATGCATTGGAGGTGTTAAATGATAGGATACAATTGATTTATGATTTAAACCAAAGAGATAGTCTCCATCTTTGCCATTACTACCAAAGCACTCCAATACCCCCAATCTCGTTCTAGGTATAATGGATATGCTTCATCTTGACATCAAGGGCCTTCTCCTTGTCCAAAACTTGGATTATGGAAACTAAAGCACATTATTAGTTTTTTCTTTGCTAGAAGACATTAAGACCTTGGATGTTGAAAGGTTCTCTAAGGAACATACTCAACTTACTCCACAACTTGTCCAGCTTAGACCCCCAGACTTGGGCATTCCCCTGCGAGCATTCTTGAATCTTGTTGGAGACCCATCAACATTTTTCAATGATTTCAATGCTTTTGAAAGAAGCCTTATTGTAGACATGTGATGGTGTTAGTCTCCTTTCATGGTCTCCTTGACCTTCATTGACTCTATGTTCCTTTAAGTGATATTTACCTCATTATGTTGGTGCATTATTTTATTTTTGCATTTAGTTGATTACTTTAATGCATATTATGCACCTACAATAAGATAACTTTGCTTAAATAGGTTTCTACTTCAGCAGATTGCACTTGCATCATGTGGCATACTTATTACAGAAAGTAATGACAGAGAATGATTATCACAATATTCAATAGTTGATATAAACAAAGGAGCAAAAGTCTCCTTAAATAAGAGTTACAAAAGATCTATCCCATAAGGGCAAGATTGACAACTAAGAAAAGCAAAAGACAACTAAGAGAATAAAGAATATTCCTAAAATCTGTCCTACAACTTAATTGACCATTATAACTAAATATTGCAATATTACTTTAATAGTACTTTCCTAGTTTGGTGGACATGTTGGGAATACATGTGATTACAATTCTTTTATCCCACATTGGTTGCACATTCACATCTCTTGGTGGTGCATCCCAGAGTTCCGTGACTCGCGGCGAGTCACGCGAGTCACGCGAGTCAGCAGGCCGGGTGACCTCCGCCGGGTCATGGGGACCCTGACCCGGGCCCGGACGAGTCACAGGGTGTGACTTGCCTGACTCGCCGAGTCAGCGAGTCACCCCCTGACTCGCCGAGTCCGAGGGTCGTGACCCGGCCGGCGCAGCATGCAAAAAGTGGACGCAAAAACAAAAAAAATATAACACATTTTTATTATGTTTTGTGCCATTTGCCTTTGTTATAACCCTAAAAGGGATTGCCATTCAGTTTTATGAGTGAAAGAGAGGAAAAACGAGAGGAAGAGAAGAAAAAAGAGAGCCATAGTTTTGCAACCAGCTGAGAGGAAGAGGTGAAAAGCTTGCACAAATCACATTGGGGCAGCACTACAGTTGCATTGAGAGCATCAAGGAGCTCATTTCAAACACTTGTCAACAAATTTGAAAGAGGTAAGTGTTAATTTTTATTGATTATGTTGGTTTTTTTTCTATATTTATGGATTTTTTCATTTTTTTGTTTTTTTTTTTAACTTCAGCTTTCCAAATCTATATTGTTGCTTGCATACTTCAATGATTCAATCACAATGACATAAATAGAACAATAGCATAGCAAACCCTAGACTTTTTTTTTGAAAAAATTGTATACATGTATTTATAATTTTTTCTAAAAAAAATCTAGGGTTTGCTGATTTTTCTGAATTGTTAATTTCTTTCTTTGAAATTTGAAAATTTTCAAGAAAAAACACAATGCACAAATTAGTCTTTGCTGATTTTTTTTAATTAGTTTAAAATTTTAAATTTAAAACTTTGTCAAACACAATGCTCAAATGGTGATTTGTAAAATTGTCTTATTGCAGCAGCCCTCACGTTTTGAAAACAATTTTTTTTCCTAATGGCTCATCCTAATCCTCCACCTAGGAAACATGGTCAAAAAGATGAGGCATGGAAATACACTAAAGAATTCCCTGGTAGACAAAGAAATCAAACCAAGTGTATGTTTTGTAAGGAAATTAACCATGGGGGGATAAATAGATTAAAATATCATATTGTTGGCATACGTGGTCATGATACTGAGCCTTGTGACAAGGCAACTCCCGAAGCAATCCGTTTTTGTTACGTCCTATTAGAAAACTTTGAAATGCATAAGCAAACAAAAAAAAGACAAAGAGAGGAGTTATGTCATATTGGTTCCCCTCCACCCACATCCGCATCCGGCTCCACATCCACAACTACATCCATGGGTTGTGTTGGAGAGGGTTCTTCTATGCCTCCCTTTCGTCCTAGTGCTTTTGCTAGTGCCAGTACTTCTATTCCTACTCCTAGTCACACTTTTGGTCCTAGAGTGCGAAAATCCAAGATAGACAATTTTTTTGTACCACGCACTACTCCTGGCGCACAGCCCTCGCTTGAGAGCATGTCTTGGAACAAGGAGGTCCATGATGCAGGAAGAAAAGCAATTTGCAAGTTTTGGTACTTCTGCAACATTCCATTTATTGCAGCCAGGTACTTTTTTATTTGATTGTTTTAAATTAAAATTTAAAATTTTATGGTTTGAATTTGAAAGTTGAAATTGAAATTGAACTTTTCTTATTTAATCTATTTCAATTTGTGACAGGTCTCCTTATTGGCAAGGCATGATTGATGCAGTAACCATTTGTGGGCCGGGGTTTAAAGCCCCTAGTGATACTGAGTTGACTGGCCCTCTCTTGTTGGAAATGGTGGAAGATATGAAAGTTGACCTAGAGGACCACCGCCAATCTTGGAGCCAGAAGGGTTGCACCATCATGACAGATGGTTGGACTGATAGGAGGAATAGAACACTCCTAAATTTTCTTGTTTCCAGCGGAGGTGATTGATCATTTTACTTCTCTATATGCATTGTGATTGAAATTGAATAATTTACATTCTAATTTATTGATAATTAATTTGTTTTATTTTCAGGATCCACCATGTTTTTGAAGTCCATCGATGCTTCCTCACATGTCAAAAATGCGGCATACTTATGTGAGGCTATTGAGGAAGTTATAGATGAGGTGGGGGAAGAAAATGTGGTGCAAGTGGTGACGGATAATGCAGCAAGTTATGTTGCTGCAGGTAAACTTTAAAAGTTTTCTTTTAAGTTTTAACTTTTAACTTTTAAACTTTTAAGTTTTTAACGTTTAAATATTAATGGTAAAATTTCACATCTAATTCTTTAACTAATTTAAAATTGTTGCAGGAAAACTTTTGATGGAGAGGCACCCAAAAATCTTTTGGTCTCCATGTGCGGCCCATTGCCTTGACCTCATGCTGGAGGATATAGGTAAGCTTGGATGGGTGAAAGAATGCGTTGAAAGGGCCAAGAATATATGCAAATTTATTTACAATCATGCATTGGTCCTTAGCATTATGAGGCAATACACGGGGGAAAGGGAGTTGGCTCGTCCTGGTATAACGAGATTTGCCTCAAATTTCCTCACATTGAAATCCTTGTTAAAATCAAAGGCATCTTTGAGGCGCATGTTTGTTGGTGAGGAGTGGACTTCCTCATCCTATGCTACGACCACTGCAGGGATGGATGTAGTAGATTGCATTTTTGATGAGCCAGGTTTTTGGATCCCTTGTGCAGAGATCGTGCAGGTAATTTTATAAATTTATAATATTATATGCATATTTTTGTTTTGTTTGCATTGTGCAACTTTGCAATTTTTCTTATTTTCATGCACACTTGTGAGTTAACTATTTTTGTTTAACATTATTTGCAGGTCACTGAGCCCCTAGTAGTTCTCCTACGAGTTGTTGATGGGGAGAAGCCCGCTGTGGGCTACATATATGAGGGCATGGATAGGGCCAAGGAGGCCATTAGATCCATATATGCTGGAGATGAGGATAAGTATAGGCCCATTTGGGACATAATTGATAGAAGATGGCATAACCAACTTCATAGGCCCATCCATGCAGCAGCTTATTACCTCAATCCATCATTTCGTTTCCGTGCTGATTTCAAAGCGGATGAGGAGGTTCTTAGCGGGCTATATTCAGTAGTACAACGGATGGTCACTGATACCACAGCTACACTTCTCGAGATGGATGCATTTAATAATGCATCAGGGGCAATCTTTGCCAGCCAATTGTGCAAAGAGGGTCGGACAAAATTGCAGCCAGGTAGAAAATTCTAAAGTTTATGACATGCATTCAGCATTTTAATTTTTCATTTTATAATCTACCTTTAAAGTTGGAAATGAGACTAATGTTTTTTTCTTTTCCTTATCTCAGATAGATGGTGGCAAATGTTTGGGCCTTCAACCCCAAACCTTCAAAAAATTTGCCATCCGCATATTGAGCCAACCGTGCAGCGCTTCTGGATGTGAGCGCAACTGGAACATGTTCGAGCACATCCACTCGAAGAGGCGAAATAGATTGTCTGTGGAGAGGTTGAATGATCTAGTCTTTGTTCATTACAACCTCCGTCTCAGGACCAGACAGATTTTGGACGATGACTCCTCTCCGATCACTCTAGAGGAAGTCGACCCCGAGTCCGATTGGCTCACTCAGTCCACCGATCCAGTCTTCACTGATGAGGACCTTGAGTGGGTTGACCAGGTAGACAGAGAGGCTGAGGCTATGGCTATGGCAGAGGAGGAGGATAGAGCATGATCAGGCGCAGCACCTATGGCTACTCAGACTGGCACATCACGGGCAGAGACTATGGCTACTCAGTCATCCAGAACCTACCTTAGACGCCTTTGTAGGAGGCAGATAGACGAGGCTGAGCCTGAGCCTGAGCCTGAGCCTGAGCCTGAGACTTGTTTTTTTGACACTTTACAGTTAGATATATGTTTGGGAACATTTGAAGTCGTGGATTTTATATTATACATTGGACAACATTTATAACTCTATATATCTATGTTTTCTAATTCCTTCAGCTACAATTTACATTTCTACGCATGTGATGGATGTATGTTTATGTATGTGATCAAATTATCTTCTATTTGATGATGTTATAGTGTCTTTAAGCTTAATTCAATAATGGGTGTATGAAACAAGTTTTAAATCGTTAAAAATCTCTAAATTTCAAGGGTTTTCTTATTTTGCCGAGTCGTTGCCGAGTCATTGCCGAGTCCGAGCCGAGTCACGAGTCGAGTCAGCCTTGCCGAGTCAGAGCCGAGTCCGAGTCTGGGAACTTTGGTGCATCCTATATTACTCACAAGTAGCTCTCATAAAAGTAATCTAGAATCATCATTTTATATTTGCATCCTTTGATAGAATAGAAATATTCTCCAATTTTGGGGCTCTTTTGTGATTCATTAAAGCTCCTTGATCTTGGGTGGCTAATTCCAACTTTAGATTTACTCTCTTTGTCTTTGCCCACATTTTTATTTTCTATGCGTTTAACTAGTTTCAATAACCTAGGGTCTTTTTACCCAAGTATTGCCTTTTACTGATTGATTGTACCTTATGATTCCCAATGATTTATTTTCACTAATCATGGACATTAATATAAAAAAAATTGTTCTTTCTACTAATCTCATATGTCGTGTGTACTAAGTTTGGAGCATAATAGCAATCAGAGATGGTGTGAACTAATAGGGCTATTCCACTTTGTTTCATGTCTCGTGTCTTCTTATTTATGTCTAACAAATGGCACCTTACGTGGGAGTGCTTTCTTCTCATACTCTAACCTTTCATGAGGTTCACACATGCAACAAGGTTATTGCAATGACCTCGTATCTTTGTTTGATATTTGTTCACTTCAAATAGTTGACATTAATCCCTGGTCATGTTTAAATTCTTTATTTTCATAAATTAATAGTAAGTGATCCTTATACTGTCTATTTTCCAATAACAACAAACATGTTGCATGTTATTTGACATCGAAGAGGTCTCCCATATATCTTTGGTGTTACTTAGAATGACATTTGCAACCACTCTATCTCATGTTAGGTAAACCCAAATACAACAGACATTAACAAATTCACCCTTGGATTCTTTAAAATTTTAAATAGTTAGTTCCTTCATTTAAATATACAATTCATTTTAATCTAAGAAGGCTAAATAACTTCCACTATTAATAGGGTAATAGATAAAAGATCGAAGCCGATCGAAGCCTAATGCTACTTATTGAAAAGTGGGTTCTTCAAAATTAAATATCGATAGAACAGCTAAAGGTAATATTGGCCCAACTGGAGCTAGCATTGTGGTGTGTTCTTGTTGTGGCATATTCACACATCGCCCCATTGCAAATGGGGACCCCCACTTTTTTGCTTTCTAGGGTAATTGTCTTAGCTTAGTTGTTGGTTGTTGGTTGTTGGTTGTTGTTGAGTCTTTGCTATTAACCTTTTGTTTGTAGTTGATTAGAAGCTGATCAAGTCTCTTTCTTAAGGATGAAATGAGGTTCTGTTGGTGTCTATTTTATCATCTACCAAACATTAGGATAGGATACCCGAAGGTATTCTATCCTCTCTTGAAAAATCACTACTGATTCCAAGGTCTATATGTGCGAACAAGCGACTTTAGTGGAATAGCTTCTTGGGTAGTGTATGCTGAAATTTTCAAGGGGGACTTACGTTTAACAAGTATTTTTGAACTGCTGGACTTAGATGGTTTTAGCAATTTTTAGGCTCTTCTTCTTTTTTGGGGGGGGATTTTCTGGGATTTAGACTTTCAAAAGAAAGGGAAAAAGAGATAGGGTTTAGAAGGCTAATCTAATCCTACGAATGTCGGAGACGGTGTCAACTATGTGCTCTCAAGAAACCAAACCTTGCTTCGCCACACTAGGGACAACTACACAAGGCCAGTGCAATCTTCAATGGGTTGTGCTTATGATCGAGATGTTGGGATGCACAGGGGATGGGCTCAGACTAACTTTGCATGGTAGAATGGAAATCATCCACTTACCAAAAGTATGAGCGGAGATACACAATCAGTCGATACTTATCAAATCCTTTACTCGAATTAACAACAAGGGAAGCAAATCTATATTAATTTTAACTAAGTGTTGAGGAATTTGAAACCATGCAACCATCAAACAACAGTGATTACAAAGCAGCGCACATGTAATGTATTATCTAAAATGATCTTAAGCAACAATATATCAAAAACCTCACACTCTCCAAATGAGAGGAGGCAACCTTATATGGTTTTTCGAGAATCAATGAATGGCCGAGATCGAACAATGATCAAGGGCCAAGATTGTTTGCTACAAACCCTAATTAGGGTTTCCCCAAATACTACTTTTGACCAATTACATTTGGGACACATGTCCTTCTTGCTAAAAATGAACCTTTAATGAAAATAGAAGGTTGTTACATTGTGAAGTGTGCCCTTCTAGAAGCTTCTGGATAAGTCAGGTTCATTGAACCTAGACATGTTGACTTGGAGTAATCTGATTGGTCGAAAAGATGACGAGACGCCATCTCAACATGTTGGATGTCTTCTTTGAATTCTTCAATTTGTGTCAAGAAATTGTCTAAGTATGGAAATTTGATTCCTTCTTGTCGCCATTTGATTTTGCTTGGGAGCTTGTCCTCTTCAGGAGATGAAATCCTTCAAGAAGTTGGAAGTTTATCTAACTTTTCCATATTTTCACAAAGTCTAAGAACTTTTCTTTCTTGATGCCTTGAGATTCTTTCAAGTGCCTTGAATTTGGAATAGAAATCCCCTTGTGAATTTTTTCTCATACTTAGCCAAATTTTGGCCCTCTCTATACTCGAACGAACCTTGCCTGTGGTCTCATCTTCAATTCTGAATTTGGCTTGAAACTCCATTTGTGTTTTCTGTGATGATCCTGCCTTCAGTTGCCATTTTATGTTGCGTGGGAGGAGGGTAAAAGCTCTAGATAACCCCTTGTAAATATGAAATGATGGGATCAAGCTATTCAGGCATTCACTGTGATCATGTCCTCCTTCTCGATATCCTGACATTTGGAGAAGAATTTCTCCATGCCTTCATCATAATTGAGGAAATTGGAATTTTCTTTGTGAAGCATTTCCCATACTTAGCCAAATTTTGGCTATCTTCACGCCCGGATGAGCCTTGACTGTGAACTTGTCCTCTTTGAAGTATGCCCTTGCTAGGCTCTTCCTCTGAAGTTTGGAGGCTCCCTTCCTTAGCTTGTCCAGCCAGGAATGATTAATGATGGCATCGTACTCCTCCAAGTGGTCCTGATACAGACTGTCTGCTTCGTCCTTAGCCATATACACTGTGTTGTGATACTCCGGGATCCTGAAGGCCTCTTTGATGGCTTCATCACTGATGTTTGCCAGTATCCTCCCGTCAGGTGCGATGATGTCCTTGCTGGCAGGGTTGTAATGCTTGGCACACTCAACCGCTAGTTCATTACACTGCATGGTGGGAAGGAAGCCAACAGCATGTACAATACCCTCTTCATCAGCTTTCACGCAATGATGGTAGGCACAAGGTTGTCCAGGCCAAACATTCGCTTCTTGAACTCCCTCAAATTGATGTGTCCGAGGTTGGTATCACTGACGTTCTTCCATTTCGAAGTCAACCTTGATTCTGGAGGAGCATCTTTATCCACCTAGAACTTCATGGTGCTCAAGACCTGCAGATGAATGATAAAAACTTTAAGTTAGAAAAAATTCTATAGAATTTCGAAAAAAAAATAACGGGGCCACGAAATGGCTAAGTGTTGGAAAATTTTCCTTTTTTTTTTTTAACTCTCATTACTTAGCCACCAAAGTTGAATTTTCACCTCCAGACCCTCAGCCTTGAAGCTGGTTGAAGTCCTCATCAAGTGTTACAACTTTCGAAAAAAATTTATACTTAGCCAAAAAAGTTGAATTTTCACCTCCAGACCTTCAGCCTTGAAGCTGGTTGAAGTCCTCATCAAGTGTTAAAACTTTCGAAAAAATTTTATACTTAGCCAAAAAAGTTGAATTTTCACCTCCAGACCTTGAGCCTTGAAGCTGGTTGAAGTCCTCATCAAGTGTTAAAACTTTCGAAAAAAAATTTATACTTAGCCAAAAAAGTTGAATTTTCACCTCCAGACCTTCAGCCTTGAAGCTGGTTGAAGTCCTCATCAAGTGTTAAAACTTTCGAAAAAATTCTATACTTAGCCAAAAAAGTTCAATTTTCACCTCCAAACCTTGAGCCTTGAAGCTGGTTGAAGTCCTCATCAAGTGTTAAAACTTTCGAAAAAAAATTTATACTTAGCCAAAAAAGATAAAATATTTCTCAAGTTCTTGAAAATAATCAGAAAACTCCATTAAATCTGCATTTTGAACTGTATTTTACCTTCGAATGTGCAGAAACGGGGCTAGAAATCCTCTTAAAATATCCAGAAAATCTAACGAAGGTTAAATAGTCTTCTCGTGCTTGATTATCCTCCAAAAATCCGTGAAAAATCTGGTTTAAAACGAATATCTAGCTTTTAAAAAATGTCAAAATCTTTGTCCAGATGTTCTTCGAACTGAACTTTTACCAAGCTTTCCTTAGTAATTTCGAAGTTGTTGATGTAATAATGAAGTTAAAAATGAAGTATTTGTAGGCAAGATTAAATTCCCAAGTAGAAACCTTCAAAATATACTTCTAATTTCATCTCCAGTTGCTTCGGAAAGTTTTTCGCCATGTTTCTAATTTTGAAAATATCTTCCAAAAGTTTCTATTTTGGTTCATAAATTCGAAATATCTTTTAATCTTCGAATAGAAACTTTCTATTTTGGTTTTGGAGTTTGAAATCCTTGTTAATCTTCCAATATTCCCTTTTGAAAAACTTTCTATTTTGGTCTTCAACTTCGAAATTTTAGATAAAATTTTTATGACATCATATTGACCATTTTTTACTTTCAATGCCTTGGTGAAATTTTTGAATTTTGAATTTTCAAATTACTCCAATTTTGGTGCACTTTTAGATATTTTCCAAGGTATGGCGGACTTTGGCTAGAGCTCCTCCATGGCCTCCATTAAAGTGAAAATTTGGCAAAGGCATTGGGGCAAACTTTAACCTTAGCACCCACATGACCTCCATGATGGCTCCTTTACCTTAGCAGACTTGGGCCTTGACCCCTTCATAGCTCCCTTCAACCTTGGCGGACTTGGGCTTGGCCTCTACATAGCCTCTCTAGGTGGGGCGGACTTCAACCCTTGCACCCATGTGACCTCCATCATCTTGGCGGACTTCAACCCATGCTCCTTCATGGCCTCCTAAGCCTTGGGCGGACTCGGGAGAGTGCTCCTTCATGGCTTCTTAAACCCTTGGCGGACTTTGGAGTGGGCACCCATGTGACCTCCAAACTCATGGCGGACTTTGGCCTTTGCTCTTCCATGACCTCTCTAGGTGGGGCGGACTTTAGGCTTGGCACCCATGTGACCTCTATCATGCATGGCGGAGTTTGGAGTGAACACCCATGTGACCCCCCAAAGGCATGGCGGACTTTAGAGTAAGCACCCATGTGACCCCCAAAGGCATGGCGGACTTGGAGCTTGGCACCCATGTGACCTCTAAAGTCATGGCGGACTTTGAAGGGTCTCAAGAGGGCGGACTATATATGAAATATAACATTTAAGTATAAGTTACTTTAAGTTATATTTCATATATATTGTCAGGATGTTTGAGAGTGGTTTCGGACCTCTAGGACTAATAATGCAAAATCTAGTTTTTGGAGGATTCTCCAATTTTCTAGACTTAGTCAAATTTCAGGATCGGGATGACATTCCAAACTTAGCCAATTTTTAGAGAAATTTCAAAATTTCACAGTTTAATCTAATTTAACCGGATTAACTTGAAATTTGAAATCCATGCTTAGGTGGATCATCTGAGGCATCATGCCCCCGAAAATTTAGGGATTTAGCTTTTTAAGTCCAAACTTGGAATTTTCGAGATCTGGTCGGAGCTGGTCGATGGTGCAAGTGTGAACCCTAGGTTTGCATCCCGAAAAAGCAAAAAAGCCTAAAATCTAGGGATTAAGCTTTTTAGGTCAAAACTTAAGATTTTGGGATCCCGATCGAGGCAAGTCAATGGTGGCAGTGCAGACCCTGAGCACCCATTCTGAAAAAGCAAAAAGCGGACATCCCTAAAAAATAGGGAAAACTTTCTAAAAATAGACATACCAGAGATTGGGCCAGAAATGCCAAAAACAAAACTTCCTAAAAAATAGGAAAAAGCAAAAAAGCAAACTTTCTAAAAATAGAAAGTTGTCCAAATTGATCCAAATCGATTGCGATCTTCGTTCTTTGGCGTCCCTAAGCACTTCGAGGGAGTTTGTACTCTGGAATCATATGATTTGCAACAATTAATTTTCCAGAGTCCGGGCTTGAACTGTTCGAAACTGAGTAAGGCTTGGTGAATTTGAAGCGAAAGATCATGGGCGCTAGCAAAAACTCTAGAAAGCAGGAAAAGAGAGGGTCCCCATTTGCAATGGGGCGATGTGTGAAAAAGGTCACAACAGGTTCAACACTCCCTTTGCCCAACCAAGGTATAATCACTTCCACTTCTTCCATCACTGCCAGTGGGTGCCCAAACCTGATCACTCCCATTTCCACCCCCTCTATGCCTTCCATCTCATTCACTTCTTTCCTTCTAACCTACCACTTCTATATTTCCTAACTCCCATCCCACATTCTAACCTACCCCTACCACTACCTTGCCCTTTACCCCCACTACCACTTCCATCTCCTTTAGCTTACATCTCCCTCCTCTCCCTCCTCTTCCTCTACCTTCAGCTACCTAACCCTCTTCCCATCCTAGCATACCCGTCCCCTCACCTTCCCTACATTTCCACCTACCTCTACCTTCACCCACATTCTCTAGACCTCCCTTTATTTCCTTACCCACTACCTCTCCCTTATCCTACCCATCCACTATCTTATTCCCCTACCACCATACCTCCTATCCTCCCTTTCATACCCTCACCCCTAAACTTCCTTCACTTCCCTACCCTTCCACCCTTCTACTTCACCCTCACCCACACCTATACTTACACCTACTTCTACCTTTACCTACATCCTCTACCCTCCATCTCACACCCCTTACTCTTCTACTTCCCTTAGCCTACCCTTTCTCTTTACCTTCCATTTCCTACATTTTCTAACCTACCACCCTACCCCTTACCCTTTTTACTACCTCTTATACCCCCCATTCCACTTTACTCCCCATATATGCTAACTCCTTTACTACCCCTTATACCTCCCAACTTCCCTTCCCTTAACCGTAGCACTCTTTCCACACATCCATACCTCTTATGTCTCCCTTTCCTCCAACATCCCATTCCTCCTCTTTTCCCACGTAGCAGCTCCCCTTACCAATTCCCTTACATCCTTCCACCTCGCATTTCTCTCATACCTGCTGGGCCCCACAAAATCTGAAATGGAGATTTAAAAGTTTGTTTTAAGGCATAGCATTTCCTTTTGACTTCCTTTACCACCGTAGCCTTTCTTGGGTCCCACTAATTACATAATGAATGCAGATCAAAGTTTCTAAGGAATTCCAAGGATCGACAGCACTTCCTTTGACTGTCCTAATCAGCATTGCAACATGGCAAAATTCAATGACTTCCTTTGCTCCCAATTTTTAGCGATCCCCTTTTAAGAGCATTTCCATTGCTCTAGAATTCAAGCGATCTCCTTTTGGTTGATTTCCATTGCTCTCAAAAAGAGCGATGTCCCCTTGAGTGATTTCCTTTGCTCTCAAAAAAGAGCGATGTCCTTGAGGTTACTTCCTTTGCCCCTAAATTTTAGCGATGCATTTGGAAGGAGACTTCCTTTGCTCTACATTTTGAGCGATGAGTCTTGATGAGATTTCTTTTGCTCTCTAATTTGAGCGATGCTCACTTGAATCACTTCCATTGCCTAGAAATCAGAGTGGAGTTGCTTCCAAAGGCATTTATGGAAGATATTAGGATAAGCTTTCATGCATAGAAGTCAAGATACTTAAGGTATTAAGGATGAAGTCAGAATAGAGGGCAAACTTGAGGAGCATTTCCTTTGCAAGTGAGTTTAAGAGAGCATTTCCATTGCTTACAAATTTTAGCGACCCCCTTTTTCAAGAGCACTTCCTTTGCTCATTTTTCAGCGATGGGTATCTAAGACTTCCTTTGCCCTTGAATTTTAGTGATGCAAGTAAGAGCACTTCCTTTGCTAAGCATTTTTAGTGATCTTCCTTTGCTCTTGGATTTTAGCGATCAGCCTAAGGATGACTTCCCTTGCTCACCAATTTGAACGATGTGCATTAGACTCATTTTCATTGCCCTGAAATCAGAGTGAAGTTACTTCTAAAGGCATTCATTGAAGATGTTTGATAACCTTTGTGCAAGAAGATCAAGAAACTTGAGGCGTAGAGAGATGAAATCGACTTGAAGGGCAAAATTGAGTATGACTTCCATTGCCTTGAAATCTGATCGATGACCTTCGAGATGACTTCCATTGACCACAATTTTAAGCGATCTACTTGAGAGGCTATTTCCTTTGATCACAAATTTTAGCGATGAGTATCTTAAAACTTCCTTTGCCTCTGAATTTTAGCGATGCATTTAAAAGGAGACTTCCTTTGCTCATAGATTTGAGCAACCTGCCTTCTCAAGTACCTTATAAGTACTAATTGGCCCCCAAAAATCGATTTTGAATGAAAAATGTTTAAATGAGTGATAAGTCGGCCACCTTGAAGAGGCATTGAAAAGATAATTTGTGATTTTATTTATACCAAATCAGGTCGGCCTTCATTTCATAGGAAAAGACACAACCTTTCCTTTGAGCACCTATATAAGATCATTTCAAGGATCATTTCCAGCATCAAATCAAAACGATTCCCCCTATAATTAGTGAATTCAAGAGAAGCAGAGCAGAAGCAATTTTTTATCATCATCAATATCAGCGAATTACATCATTGGTGCAGCAAAATTCATCAAGAAGAAGGTGAATTAATTCAGCAAGGAAGCATATTTAAGTATATCATCAGCGAATTTCAACCATAAGAAGGGCAGACTTATTCAGCAAAGGAAGCATATTGAAAGAATTTCATCATAAAGATAGCAAATTCAGTCATCAAAAGGAGTGATCTCCCCTAGATACACTTATCAGACCTGCAACATATAAAAATCAGAAGTCATATCAAATCAAGAAGGTGTGTGAGGATTATATATCATGTGTATTTGATTTCATATTTGTTTGTCTTGCAGGGATGATGATGCAAATAGCGAAGCAGCACCTTGAAGGAATAGGAGAAAGGAGATTGCAAGATCTACACCATCATGCAACTTCAAGGGAAAAACTTCATCAGCAAGCACAGGGGTATCAAGGAAGGCGATTACACAAGAAGGAACTCAAGGTATTCAAGAACTCTCACCACATCATAATGACATGAGGAAGGCAAAACCCCAAAGTATAAAGGAGAGATTATACAATCATCTCAAGGCAGGATAAACAAACAAGGATGGATGAATGATGCTTCCCATCATCACACCAAGCATTGAGAAAGCTTGTAATGTTGAGTATCGAATCTTCCAAGTCTACAAGCGAATTGAGGTGGCATCCCAGTCATCACTCCACCAATCAAGAAGTTCTACATCAGCATGTCCTGATTCAATGCACTAGGCTTATCCACGGGGGAACAAACTCTAATGTACCTACCCCCGCTATCCACTGGACAAACGCTCAAGAAATGACATGTGTTTGAGCATTGTAATTATTTCATTGGCCAAAATAGAGTTTGTTGTAACAAACCCTAATTAGGGTTTCATTGTAAGATCTTTGCCATTGATCTCAAATCAATCTGGCCCTTTGAATTGTAATGAGCTATCTATAAAAGGCTCAAGCTTCTCATTTGTAAAGGTTAATAGCTAATAGTTGATAGTTGGTAGCTCAAGAGTAGTTTACTAGCAAATAGCAGCTAGAGTATGTTGTTTTTACACTTTCAGATTAATAAAGAAAAGTCAGAAAACAGAATTAACCTTTAACTCAGATAGTTTGCTGTTAGATTTAGTAAGCTTCAGATTTAGGAACAAACAGAAACATAACCAAAGTTGAATAAGACACTTATTACCCTGGGAAAACCTCCTAGGAGGAAAAACCGAGCCAGAAAAGATCCTCAGATCTGATTATGGATTATGAATAATATTCTGATTACAATACTTATCTTAGTTCACCCTTAGGGCTAATGGCATCTTCAATTTTCAGTGGTCTCAGATCTGCCTCTTAACCAATTTCGGATCTGCCTTTTATTGCACCAACCAGCAACCAAAGATTTGACCTTGAATAGCAGATGGATGAAATGTATGTCTCCAGCTGATGACTGTGACCAACTTCAGAACAGCAGGTCCTTCAACTGTCAGATCGCATGATGAAGAGCACTCCCCTAACAGCAGAGATAACAATGGAGAGAAGCTAATGGAGTTCGCACTTTGCTGAAGATATTCGCCTTTGTATTGATGTATTTCGCACCTCTTACTTGCAGACAGAATTCGCTATTGATATATGTTATAAATGAATGACTTAATTCATATATACATCTTTCCCTTGGCGGTAGACCTCTAGGTCGGCTTGCAATAAATATTTTATTTATTAATTTATTTTCCCTTAACACATTTCATTTGGTGAGAGGCATATCATGATGTGTGAGTTATAGGGTCGGCCCTATTGAAGAGTGGCGTGTGAGAAGGGCCCAGCCCTAAAGGGTACACGTTACCCTTTCAAGATAAAGGGCCGAGCCCTTAAGGGCGGATTCCAATGTTGCCTTAAGCAATTGGAATCCGCTCTTCACCCTAATTAAAACTAACAAAGTAGAATAAGAGAAGGCAAAAATTCTTGCCAAAATTGTAAATAGACTTCCTTTTCCTTAAAGTTATGGTGGAATGTGTTGTTTCTTTACAAGTGCATGATTTCTTGTTGGATTTTCATATTAGATAATGAATAATTAAATGAATGAAAGGAATTGTGTATGATTCATGATGAAATTCCTAATCCATAACACTAGCAATTTGTTGATTGCAAATTCGCCTTGTGTGGTCAACTGGAATTCTTAATAAGTTTAACTTCAATTGCTATTCACACTTTGATATGCATTGCCTTGATGGTATCTTTGATGTTGATAGCGATTTGAACATCATGTGCCTACCCTAGAAGATCGCACTAAGCCTTGTAGTGTTGTTCGTTGATGGTGAAGCGAAGTTTAGTCGAATTTCACCTAGTCATTCATTATCTCCTACATTCTTAGGATTATAATATACACCTCAAACCCTATGTCTTTTGCCATTTATTTTTCAATCAAGTAGTTAGGATCTAAGTTCCAGCAATTCAAGTATTCAACAATTCAACGTAAGTCCCCTTGGATTACCAGCAATCACATCAACCAATCAGCTTATCCACACGTCGTGACCCGATATTGAAGAACCTTGGAGTTATCTCAAGTGATCCTTAAGCGAATCTTCAGCATTTGAGAGACTTTGATCAAGAGAGGATAAGATACTTTTGGGTATTTTATTTTGTGTTCGCATGTGCATAAAAAACACATCAACACTTCTCAAGCTCATTCATTAGGGATGGCTCTTTCTTCTTTGGTTTGAAGATAAATATTAAAGCTAAAACTTTGGCATTTCTTTAAAGTCTTTAGTTAGCTAGCACCTTGGGGAGCAAATTTCTAAAAGTTGACGTGAACTAGCGAGTGATTGTTGAAGGATGCAAGAATTGGGCTTTGAAGGATTTGGAATTTGAAAAACCGAATGGAGGAAGTTATTCATATTGGCAAAAAATTTAAGATTATTTCTTTCACTCATTATTACAAGGAGTGCAACTGTATTGTGGACTACCTGCTTCTCTAATGCAACCTAAAAATATGCGCACTCCTTTGGACTCTAATCATCCTTGAGTCTCTTGGAATGTAGAAAAGAAAGAATAATTTTCATATCACATAAGACAATTGGCCATCAAAGCACATCATTCCTCAGCGAAGGAAATTTGTTATAAGAAGCTCCCAAGCAACATAAAGGCAATCTTGGCATGTGTCAATGTCAACGGATTTCATACACTGAACAAGAGTGTAGATAGACTTGTGGGAGTCAATGCCATAACCATTGTTTCTAGAAGACTCCTTTTATGAGCCAAGTAGTAGTTAGTGTGTTGTTTCAAACCAAATTATCAGCCTTTTTGATGCTACAAAGGATCCTTATATTGGTTGGAGTATTGAAAGAGGTCGCTAAGTTGAATAGAACCACCGATAAGTTTTAATTACCCTTTATTATAGGTAGTTTGGAATTTGGTAAAAACCTACACATAGTTGCCAATAAGCTTTCATTGGTGTTTGAAAAGCAATTTATAACCTGTTTCAGCAACTTAAGGAAGATTGTTAAGTTGTGAAATCGCCTGATTCCTCTTTGTCATCAGCATTAGAAAGTAAAGACCAATTCATTTAAGACCATGAGATGGAATAAGTTTGGTTATTATATTCCATGAGATGGAATCTCTTAGAGGTTTGTTGTTAAAACCATACACAATGCCTTGTCTATGTTTCACGTTTGCATGCATGTATTGCAGGCCAGTTGCAACTATAACATGTGACAAAAATCAATTTTAAATGATGGTGTTGATGGTTGTCTCCTCATTATTACTAGACATCGGATACGATGCACATCATTATAGTGCAAGCCTATTTTTCAGATTGTTTCATTTAGCATCACTAGTAATCTCCACAAGAATGTTGCTCATGTTTAAAACAGAGTTGCCGGAAACTCCTTTGTCCCTCCCCAGGAACGCGTTTCCCCGTATCCGTTCCCATTTCTGAAACGGATACGTATCTGATACAACCCAAATACACGTCGAATATTGTACCCATGCATGCCCAAAAATCCTAGATTTCCAACCATGCTAAATACTAATGTAATTTGATTTTTTTTTTTAAATTGACGTAAATTTTCCTAAATTTAATTTTAAAAAACTTCATTAATGCATTTTTAAAAAAAACATGGTATTAACAAAACCTACACCAAATGAGAAAGACAAATGAAATGTTTTTCTATTTCAGTGACCCATTTTTTGGGTTATCTTCCAATGCAACTCTTCTGTTTTTGCATATTGTAAAATGTTAAATCAACTTATCATTATATATGTAGAAATTATGTGTCTATATTGCTTTTGAAGTAATGAAAATCTCCTTGAATAACTTAGAAAATTGTGTTAAATATATGTGTATGTGTTTTTTATGAATGACATGTCCAGCCATATCCATATTGGGGGTCTTAAAAAATAGCCGTATCCGTATCCGATACTGTATCCGTGTCCATGCAACTTTGGTTTAAAATGATGGAAATGGTTCACATCTGTGCAGATAATTTCTTTTGTTGCAATGTTGCAGATGCACTTAGATGCAATGTTTGTTCAGAACATTTGTGAAGATTCTTAACATCCCATAAGTCATGTTAAACAAACCAAATGCAATTGCAAACTATCACTACGGCAGCAGATAAATAATGATTTTCTTTCTTTTCCACAGCATTGAGTAGATGTCTTGAATCTAGAAATACCCTATTGCCTTCATGCACCAAGAAAACACATCCAATTTCTCCAATGGTTGCACTAATCTCTTGTCACAAAGCTCTCATCTGGCGCATGCGTTGGAAAAGGTTGTAGAATTTGACATTGCATCTACCATTTGCATTTGCTTGAAAATTTCTAAAGCCTTGTCAACAAATCCATTTTGTGCTTACCCAACAACGTCGCATTCCACATCTCTCTTAGGCCTTTTGTCAAGCAGCTGACATGCGTTGCATATTATCTACTAGCGCAATAACAACTACTATATCTAACAAAATTCCTTGATCCTTCATGCCTTGTTGGTATCCATATGTTGTGATTTAGAGTTCCCATTATGGCGCATGCAAGGAAGATAGTGGCAAAGGTTGAGGATTTTGGATTAGCTTCGTTGATTGCAAAAAGTTTCTACAACCTTTTGAACAAATATATTTTGGGCATATTTTGCAATCATGAACTCCATGAGATAACATTTGTTTGAGGCGTTTCAATTAGACGTTTCACATACCTTGTTTTTGCTTCCACAATTGCATGTAAGTCGACCTGAGTCATAGCAGCTAAAGCATCTCAAGAATTTCTTCTATCCTTCGTACCTTGATGGATCTCCAAATGTAGTTTCAAGGATCCCATTTTGATGCTAAGCAAAAAGACACCGACAAAGGTCCTAGAGGTTGGAATTTACAACAAAAAATGCATTTGCTTTGAGATTTTCACAAGCCTTTCCAATAAATCTGTTTTTGTGGCGACTTGTAATCATCAAAACATCACATTTTCTCACCCATTTAACAATTCTTGCTTTGACGTTGTGCTTACAATCTTCTTTCTATTGTGTAGGCAGTATAAAATGTTGGGCGAATGCATGGAATTGGGTTTCACTACCAATATTTTTTTCATTTAAAACCTGCAATGTTATCATTCCTATATAATATTTGCATGCTCGAGCTTCAAGGGTGGTTATGGTCTTTCTTTATCTTTTCATTTTCAATTACGACCGCTTATATTTCTCTTGCTTTCATCGACATTTTGAGAGTGATTAACAACTTTTGTCTTCTTGATCGACATCCGATAGTATTGCCAACAACCTCTATATCACCATTCTTTATTTCCCTATCATCATTTTGTTAGTCATTAGGAACTTGAACAAGGCTAATAATTTGGATGGAAGAGCCAATTAATGATTAATTTCCTTTTGCTATCAGCATTAGGAGAGGATTCACAATTTGAACCAATATTTGTAGTAAGCTTTTAGGTTGCAAAACATTCAAATTCTCCTTTATCAGCAGTAGTTTGGAGCTCATTAACAACCTTTGATCAGTGCTTTGAAAGTAGTTACCAACTTATGTAAAAGTGCCAAAAAGTATTAGTTTACTTTTTCCTTTGGCATTTGGAGAGTTGATGCAACCTTTTAATTACTTCATCAACACTTCAATAGAAGTTGTGAACTGATGAAAAAGTGTCAACGGCTTTAAAACTGAGCAGGTGGCTTTTCTTTTCATCGCTATTTCGAGAGAATTTTAATTTTTTTACTAGAGATTGTTGATGCTTTGAAAACTAATCAAATCTCTCAATGATTTAAAATGGACTCCTCTTGTCAGTGCTTTATGGTATGCACAACGTACTTTCGTGAACATCCCGCCTCTTTTTAGCATTGAATAGAGAAATGATGCCCGAAGACAGTGTTGTATGAAGAGTTGATCTGATTCACCAATTAGAGGTGATTCATGCCTTTATAAAAAAATCATTTTGTTCATATCCTGCTTTGAAAATGTCTGATAAATCTACAGGCACATTGAGTAAAGATGTATGCATAACTTCTGCATTGATAAAGATTTTGCCACGAAACTTTACCACCTTGTCGAAAAGAATACTGCAATCAAAACCCATAAAGCTGATTTCATTTAAATTGAACAAAACTTCCAATTTAATTGTTTCCACAATTTGACCGGTGAAAAAATGAAGTTTTAATATCTCATAAACCAGGAGTTGTGTGTAATGTCCCCATTTAGGATTTTCCTTAATTTAATCCTGAAACAACCATTCAGACTTAAAGTGAGAACGGTAATACGTAATTATCCCAAACTGAAGACATTTTATTATAATATTTAATTTAAAATTTTAAGAATAGCTGGGAAGTTAGACTTACCTTCTCAATTAATGCCACCATCTCTCTTCTTCGATATTTGCATATATCTCCATTGTCAATTCTTCATACAATCTGATACTCCCGCTTCCGATTTGTTTCCTTGAGATATGCATATGATACATGTCTGTTCGTATATCCTTCAACTACTGATTGGTATAGTATGTTATAAACTCTTTCCTTAATTGCTTATAGCTATGATATATATATGCTGTTCTGGTTAGAGTCTTAACGTATGCAGTAATCCTTTCAATATCACTTATGGTAATTTTTGTGACTGCTGTGGCGAACTGGGCTATATCAATATGTATCAAACTGGTATTGGTCGGTTAAGACCTTCCGTCTATATATATGAATGTTTAATGGTTATGTATGATTGTGTGGCAATAACGTTCACAAATAATCGTCCGGAATGGCTGCTTGCCGTAAGTATTAGGTGTATTATAGAAATTCCAAAGGCGTTACTTCTGATATGTATGGTTGGTCAATATACATCCGGAAACATCGACTGTACGCTTCGTCATGAATTCTCCCCTTGACAGCATACGCACTCTGCTATAAATTCCCTTAGAACAATCCCGTAATCCTCCCCGATGGAATAGGTTTATATCATTGTTGTAAACTGATTAGCATATAAATCAATATTGTTCCCTTCCTTTTCAAATGTCTATCGATATAAGTATTCATAATATTGAATGGTTACATCCTTTCGTGCTACACCTTTCATAACAAATCTACAATTAGTTTTCGACGATCCACATATATCCTTTAGTGACGATAATGATGGGACATTTGTTTGAGTGTTGATCTATGTAAACATCTTCTTTGTTATTACTTAACCCATCAATGCCTGATACTAGTTAATCAATTCCTTTCCATTATATCGCTAATCTATAGTGATTATTCTTTTGTCATTTTTTGTTCGGTAATGGAGATATCACTGAGTATTTTCTTTATTATTAGATGCTAAGGTCTTACTTATGATACTTGTACCTGGCCACTATATTGTATTAATTATTAGTCCTTGATAATCTTAAGCAAAGGTCTCAATACAATCGTTGCTTTGAGCCAAGTGAGAATTAATTTAGTATTGCTTCTTTTAGTCACTGCTGGCATACAGTTTTCATGTGTAATCATTAGCATTCCTTTGAGGTAGCCACTATAAAGATATATTGTTGCAAAGGAGACCATTCTGACATGTGTCAGAACTGGTCTGCCAGAAAGATTACCAAGTGATATGCTGGACACTTAATATTAGCAGCAGCACTCAAGCTGGTGAATTGATAAAAAATTTATTTCTGTTTTCTTGGGTCTTTTTATTATCTTCAGCCACCAGCCATTGAGAAGGGAGGAGTGGGACCCACAAGGACTTGGCAAAGGCTCCAAATGTAAATATCAATTCAAAGATTAAAAACAGAAATAATATTGTAAAATTTATATAATTATTTGATAACTATGAAATTAATATTAATATTTAATAAATATATAATTTATATTAAATCTTGTTCATTATTATTATAAGATTTTATTTAGTTCATTTTATTTGATTATATCTATATATTTTATATTTTAATTTGTATTATTATTTATCATTAAATTCTAACATCACATTGTGTTGAACTGAAAACTTGCCACATTAGATGAAATGTTACTAAGAACACCCACACAAAAGCAGTTTGCATGAAAGACCCCTTTCCAACCACTATACTAATTTTCTGAGTTTTGAACTTGCTGTTTGAGGTTTTCTGTGGAAGTTTTAAGTGGTTTTGATTTCTATTTGTTCCCAAAGGACCATTGGCAAAGAAGCAAGCATAAACCCTATATGATCCTTTGGGAACAAATAGAAATCAAAACCACTTAAAACTTCCACAGAAAACCTCAATCATTGGCAAAGAAGCAAGCATAAACCCTATATGATCCTTTGGGAACAAATAGAAATCAAAACCACTTAAAACTTCCACAGAAAACCTCAAATAGCAAGTTCAAAACTCAGAAAATTAGTACAGCGGTTGGAAAGGGGTCTTTCAGTGGTATCAGAGCCTTGATTCTGCCAACCTGAGGGTAGAAATCAGTTTGCTTCATTTGCCGATTACATCAACAATCAGAATTAAGGGTGGAAGATTATTACCTACCATCCTTCCTGCTTCACCAATGAAGGAAAAGGTACCTAGCTGTGAGAAAATGACGAAGGATCCTACAAAGTTAAGAGAAACTCAACCTCAAAACAATCAGGAATTGCAGTGTTTAGATGTTGCACATTCAAGGAAAACTAGGCACTCTAAGGTTTCATCTCCATCAACATGTACAAGTAAGAGGCCTCATCTCAAGGCATTCAATGATGCAATTATGAATAGCCACCATAAGTATTGCACTCTTCCTAAGGAAATACGTGACCTCTTTTCCTTCACACAATTTATGGGTGTACCCGAACAGAATGATAATGATATGGTATCTATAAGTTCAAATCAATGGTGTAAGAGGAAAGATTATTCAAATGAAGTATGCAAAAATCTACATAAAGAATCTGATAAAAATACAAATCTGGTTCATGAAGACAAAAGGATAGCATTGGGGAGTGACTCGCATGAGGCTTCATCATCTTTGCGAGAAAATTCACAAGAAGATTCTATAGGAGAGATAAGCATGACTTCCCTTGATGTAGGGCATGAGATTGGCATGGATTCTTTAAGTGATCACAATGCATCTTCTAGTGTGATAGTTGATTCCAATGATGACAAAATTCCTACACATGAAGAAAAATCAGAACATGGCACTCCAAATTTGGGAGTCAAACATGAAGAATATGTTGTGGATTCAAGCCACAAAGGTTCTAACTTTGTACATCATACCATGGAAGATGTCAAAAGGACACAAGATATGTGTGATGGGTGGTCACAACGAGCTAAGAAGGCAAAGATGCTTGCTGCCCAAGCAAGACAGCACCTACAAGAGGTTAAGGAACGATGCAGCCAGCTAGATAATGCAAAGAAACAAAGGGAATCATACATTAGATTATTATTTCTTCCAAGAAAAGAATGTATACAAGTTGAGCGTGCAAAGGAAGATCTTCTTGAGGTAAACAAACAAGAAGAACGTGTTGTTGTGTGTGAACAAGAGAAGAGGTATAACTCAGAAAAATCAGAATGTTTATCTAGTTTGCAACATGAGGATCATGAGTTCCCTCTTAGAAAGTTCTTTCAAAGTTCAAAACTATGATGATAATGGACACACACTCGGTGGACCAGCCACTAGTATCATACATATTTGTGTAGAAGGAAGCATTATTGATTCCGCTTTGATTGAACATGCATCATCCACAATGAAAGAACAATTGCTAAGATCATATGAGGCATTTTGTCTCAGACAGCTGACTATAGAGACTAAGAGATTCCCCAATAGGAAGATCTAACAATTTGATCATTTTTGGTTTGTTTTGCATACTGTACAATGGAATTGGTTACTAATGAAAGACAGATCGGTTTTAGCAACTAGAAATTTATGTTACTTGCAGCAGGTCACACCTCATAGGCCAGCACTCATGGAGGAACAATCTTCCCTCAAAAAAGATACAAGAAAGAGCAATAAAATCGCCTTGGAAAGGTATGAGAATAATTCTAGTTCTTTATGTTGGGACAGCAATATTGTGACATCACATGGGCACAAATCCAAGAGTGGAGACAAGAAATGTAGCACCGTAAACATTCGTGAGTGGATAGATAAGTATGAGGTAAAGATTGAAACTTCAAATTGCCAACAATCTGATTTTATACCAGCAGTTGAAGAAAGGCATGAATCAATTTGTGATACCTTGATGGAGTTTGATAATGACTTTGCTTCAAGACATGATATGCTACAGGATAGAGCTGCCAAATGTATGCAAGTGTAATCTAATATTGAAGACTTACAAGGCAAAAAAAGAAAAGTTATAATCAGTCCTAAATCTCTAATTAAGGGCAGCAGCACTCTATCTCTTTATACTCATGAGTTAGCTGCCTATTTTCATGAAAAAGTAAGTGCTATGGACTCTCCAATTATTGGCATTCAAGATATAAAGGTCGAGCATGAAGTTTGCAAAAAAAAGGTGCTTGTCTCAACTGAAGATTTGCCATCAAGGTATGATCATAATTCTCTGATTTATAACAGCAGTGATTCATCCTCCCCTTTTATGGCGTTGGTGCTTCTAATCATTGGGAAATGAGTCATGATAATTTTATTATGATGGGTACACATGATGCATGCTTTGGTCATGATAAGTCACATGGTATATCTCATTTTAGGACTGGGTTTAGACATTTTGGAGCAGCTGATATAACTCAGTCCCAAATGATGAATGATGAGTCGCTAGAAAGGGCAAGGCAAGCCAAGTTATTGGCTCAACAAGCCAAGATCAATCTTCAACATGTTCGTGATGTTCGACATTCATTTGATGATGTGAGACATGAGTTGCCTAATTCAAAATTTCCACTTGAGGTATTTGATCATTCTCATGATGGTGATAGTGGTTTGATTGATGACTCTCTTAGTGGGCCATCCACTCAAGAGTTGTCTTTAACGAGCATTGATGGCACACATATTTCCTTTATGGGGTTGTCTCATGATTTTTTTGATATGGCAGCAATATCCTTGTTGATCGGTGACTTCATATCACTTGATTTTTTATTGACTAGTGGCTGTCCTAGGTGGAATCATATGGCATATCCGAACTTTTCATTGTCTACATCAATTTCCTAGCAGTATGGGAGTGTTTGGAGGTATACCTTTGGGATAGAGATGGAGTGTGGAGTGATTTTCCTTGATTGGCATTGGTTTGTTGGCATATTTGATATCACATATATTGCTGATGAGAGTTATAATAGCGAAGTCGGGTGGCCATTTATGTTGGTTCATTGGCATGTGGGGGTTCGCTTCACATTGTTTTGATATTCTAAATGCCTGTATGGTTACTTCATGGTGATCATTTGACATTCTCCTACTTCATCTTTTACAGCAAATTCTTCATTTTGATATGGGATCTAGGTATTGATTGGCATGGTACATTATTCCACATGGATTCCAATATGTTGCTTCATGGTTTGTGGTGCTTGAGCATTTTAATCAGAGTGGAGCAGCGGGTTGTTTGGTGTTTTCTTGAGGGCAAGCAATTCCAGGAAGGGAGGACTGTAATGTCCCCTTTCGAGGAGACAGGCAAATGAGCATGGTTGGCCTATTATTTGGGTTCCCATAGGTCAGGAAAGTGGTTAGGGGACCCATCTAGGGGTCATGGAGCTTTGCAAGGGGCTTTATAAACCATTTCAGGCACTCAGATGGCAGTTCCTAGTTTTTAGGAGACTGCCAGTTAACTGTTTGACCACCGAAGGGCTGAGGAGCATAGCGAAGTGGCTTAGGAGTCTTTATCATCGATTTGATACAGTCTCCTAATTTCTAGGAGCATCCCTACTTTTTAGGAGAAGACTACTAGTTGCACTCCCACATCCAGTCATCATCCTTGAACAGGTGACAGCATTCAATTTTCAGTTGGGGGAGGGCAGGTGTTGGAATTTTAATAAAATTAAATATTAAAGTTTTGACTATAATATTTAATTAAAATGGAGTTAAGTGATTATAATATCACTTTATAATAATGTAATAAAGTGTCATAAAAGACCCCATGGCACGCCTCCCTAGAAAGATATAAGTTTGTTTTAAAAGGGGGCCACTTTAATAATGATGAATAAGACCCTTATTGGATCAAACTTCTCTAAGACCCTTATTGGATCGAACTTCTCTAATACAGGAGAATTCTGATTTTAAGAACAGCAAAAGAATAATTTTCAGAATTAAGAATTCTAATCCACCGGGGCAGTAGAATGGCATATCAAGTGTCCAACACCCAAACTGGGGAAAGCTTTATTGAAGAATTTGGTGCAAAATACAATCTAAGAGCACCCAGAAGCTGGAAATGACTCTAATGAGCTTTACTTGTCTCAACAATGATTACTAAAAACAAATATATTGAAACTGCTAAGAAATGTGTCCAGTCTCCATTCCAAAATATTGAATTTCTTGAATTTTCCACAAAGAATCCTTGATCGAGACCCCAATTGACATTTGTAGCCTGTAGAATGCATCAAACCCCTGTAGGAAAGTGTTGACAATGAAGATGATAACAATTTCCAGCCTTCAACTAAATTGTATGGCCCAAATGGAGAAGCCAGAGGGCTACAAGTGGTACGGCCAGCAAGGAGCAAGTACGGCTGGCACAAGAAATGGTATGGCTGCCTTTGGGGGTCTCCAAATCTTCCTAAATCTACAATACAAAATCTGAATCTGCTGATAATATTCTAAATATGCTGATATAACTCTCAATTGAAGAACAAACAGGAATCCTATATGAAATCCCCACAATTATGAGCCGGTTGGACATCCAATTCATTGATCCCCAAGGAGTTTTCATTCCATGGAGGCTTGTCTGCTGCTGAAATCCATTTGTAGAGCTCAAATTCCAAATAGCTGATGTAAAAAATGAATAATGGATCCCCAAAGAATGCCCGACAAGTCACTTTATTTGCCTCCAACCCTAAACGTACCTTTTAGGGTTTCCATGCTTTATTTTAAAACACTTTATAATGTTTTATTAAAATACTTTTGAAACTCAAAGCCACATTCTAATTTTCATTAAATTTGCTTTCCCCTCCAAAAGTGGCGTCCAAGTCTAGGAATTATTATAATTGCACTTTATTACATATTTCCTTAGTTTGTTTTGTTCAATTAACTTTATAATGAAATATTATAAAGTTACTTTATATCTCAACGTTATAAAGTCATAACTTGCATTTTATTAATAAATTCTCCTCTATTAGAGAAGTTTGATCCAATAAGGGTCTTATTCATCATTAATAAAGTGGCCCCCTTTTAAAACAAACTTATATCTATCTAGGGAGGTGTGCCATGGGGTCTTTTATGACACTTTATTACATTATTATAAAGTGATATTATAATCACTTAACTCCATTTTAATTAAATATTATAGTCAAAACTTTAATATTTAAGTTTATTCAAATTCCAACACCTGCCCTCCCCCAACTGAAAACTGAATGTTGTCACCTGTCCAAGGATGATGACTGGATGTGGCAGTGCAACTGGCAATCTTCTCCTAAAAAGTAGGGATGCTCCTATAAATTAGGAGATTGTCTCAAATTGATGATAAAGACTCCTAAGCCACTCCGCTATGCTCCTCGGCCCTACAGTGATCAAATAGTCAACTCGCAGTCTCCTAAAAAATAGGAGCTGCCATCTGAGTGCCTGAAATCATTTACAAAGCCCCTTGCAAAGCTTCATGACCCTTGGATGGGTCCCCTAACCACTTTGCTGACCTACGGGAACCCAGATAATAGGCCAACCATGTTCATCTGCCTGTCTCCTCGAAAGGGGACATTACATTGCATCAATCCTCTCAGATTTTCAACTTTAATTATTTTTGTGATTCTCGGCAAGGTGCATCACCGCTCCTAAGAATTCAACTGAATTGAAGGATGATTCTTCTTCAACCTGGTGTCCCTTTCTACATAAAAATCCAACCAAATATGATACTCCAAAGAAGGATGAAGACAATGATAGACATATAAAACATGTGACATCATTTCACAAGTAGAATCAACTCATAAAAAGTTCAAATTTGGTGGTGTCAAAACAACGCCAACAGTACTTAAAAGAATCATTCTTTTAGAGAACGTTTTTCTTGTTGCAAAATGTTTGAAGAAGGGTTGCAGGATTTGGGTGAGGCACCACTGCATCTGTTGCTGCAAGAGGAATTGGCAGACCTCAAATACTCCACTCATTCTCTGTTCAAGAGGCATAATGATTTGGCATTGGTCATCCTTCACGATAGGTGTTTGAAAATCTCCGGCCTCTTTACTCTCCTGTGTTGTTTGTAACTAGGTAAAGCTAGGTTCGGATTGCCTTAAGGCAATATCCAAACCCATATTGGACTGGGTCCTATCCTAAAGGGGTAATGTGCCCCCAAGTTAAGCCCAGCCCTATACCTCCACGCCACCCTAAATACTCCACGCCACAATAAATAAATTGGCGCCAAAAGAGGGAGGCCGACTTGGATTTAATATAGGCTAAGGACTCATATAAATAAAGTCATCTTGCAAATACAATTTAGTCATCCATGAAATCAGCGAATTAGATCTGCAAACAAGAGGTGCGAAATCACTAAAGAAGGTTGTGCAAATTTATCCAAGGATTGTGCGAATTTGTCCAAGGATTGGGCGAACTTATTCAAGAGGATATAGGGCATTTTGGTGCAGTCTTGAAGCATGCAAAAGGGGCAGATCTGATGTATAAAGATCAGATTTAGAAAAGCAAAGCTAAGTATTGTATTTGTGCAATAAGAGTGAATACATAATCTGACCTGTGGGTCTTTAATGTTGGGTTTTTCCTCCTTGGAGGTTTTCCCAGGGTATTTGTGTTTGTCTCTTGGTTCCTTGTTTCATTCTTGAATTTCCTTGTTTCGTCTTTTATTAAGATAATGACAGGGGTGAAGTTAGAGGGCATCATCGGGTCCTCATCAAGGAGTCATTCTTTAATTCATTAAAGATTGTGGAGATTCGAGTGAAGAACCAAAGAAGGAAGTAACTGATATTTCTCCTTTCAGATTTTCAGATCTCTGGAATGCAAAGTGTATACTGTGGAGTTATTACCTTATTCAGACCTTCAGAGTTGTTGATTTTCAGAATTGGTCTAAACCCTATATTGATATATATTTCATGATTCTTAACCCTTGATGTGATCCGATCCAATTTTAATAATGATTGAATCTTTGATGGTATGGTGGATTTATTTTGCTACTAGACATGCAACTACTATTTTGTATTGCTAACAAAATCAGTTGTATTCCCACCAATCTTCAAACCCTAGCTGACTGTGCTAAGGCACATCAAGAGGAGATTGCGAATTATGGCTTTTGAAGATAGACTGCAAAGATAGTTTCTCTTGGGAAAGCTTTCGGTTCTAGTGTCAGTGTTATCTAAACATCAACAGGTGTATTTTTCTTAATTCTTTATTAACCTTGTGATAAGAGACTTTATGATAATTGAAGGTTAAGTATTCCTGTTGAATAACTTTGTCAATTTGTTTATTTTTGGTTTCTTTGTCAAGTTGTAATAATAAGGGTTTCATTATCAATATTTGCTTCTTATGGGTTTGTGCTTACTTAGTTTTGTAAAAACCCTTGTTGGGTTGTGTGAAAGGAAAATGATATTCTCTTTGAATTAACCCATGTTGGGCCAATCATGTTTTGAGGTTCCCTGTGACAGGTGTTTATCCTGGTAGGTCTACAAGCAAGTTTGTGCCTGTGTTATCCCAAGTTACCATCCTTATATCATCCCTGTTGTATTCGAGCTCATGTCATTAAATGTTGTGACAGATGCAGTTTTATTATGTGTAAGTTATCTGTTAAAATGACTGCATGACAGGTTGCTTTCAGTTAATTGGTTATGATGATGCTCTTTCCTACATGGTAGAAGTTAGAATGTATTGTTGTAAATAGCATATGTAGGAAGAGTGAAAGATGAACAAGTCAATGGTCTCCTTCTGTGATTAGCAATGAGATCTCTTCAAGCTGAGGTAAGCATTTTACTCGTTAATTTCTTCTACTTCCACCAAAGCTGAATATAATTAGGATCTTGTTCAGCAAAGTATGAAGATTCTGTTCTACTTGATATTTATCAATCGTATGTATGTAGTCATACTATATCTTGTGATTAGGTTTCTAAGAAATCTCAATTTCAGTTGTTCAGTTTGAAAGATGATTTGGCTTATGTATTTTGCTTGCTTGAATCTCACGCCTGTTTTTGTTTATAAGTATATAAGGATCGTTTTAGGCATGGTTATTCGGATGGGAACTAGGTTGTATCTCAACCTCTCGGGGTTAAAGATGAAGGTTTTCTGAAAATTCACCTTTCAGAAGGTGAAAGTAAGAGAAAAGCAAGTAGCATCTTCAATTTTATATGATTTCTGGTTCATTTATTGATTCTTATTTGATTAAGGATTAAGAGGGAGTCCCATCATCAATGAAGACTTAGTATTAAAGAATTGACAATCATTTGTTAAGTCTAGGGTTTTGTAAAGTTCTAACTTCCCTTCTTAAAGTATTTTGGTTTTTGATGTGATGATTTAACTCTATTCTCATCATTGGAATATAAGGAATAATTAGCGCAAGGATCTAAATTTATTGTCTTCTAGGATTAGAAATATGTCAAGGATCTAACCAAATTATTCCAAGTCAAGTATACTTTTGATATTTAGAATAATGGATTGTAAACCTTTATGAATACTAACATAAAGATTGAGGATGTTTGTAGCAAAGTCTGATTCTGTAGATCCATCTGAAGACAAGCAGTTGATTGGTGGATGCCTTAGCTAATTCATGATCAAGGTTGAAGCATGTTGTTGCTGCCAAGCATATCTTGTTGCATTTTGAAAATCTCAAATGATTGTGAGCAGAAGACTGTAATTATCTCACAAGGCTAACTCAGATTCTGAAGTGTCTCAAATAAAGGGAAGTCACTCCAATCTCTTGCTGTAACTTGGATACCCTATGATCTCTTAGGACTATAGCAAACAGTCCTCAGTCACACTGAGTACTCCTGAAGCTGAATTCATTGGAGCATGAACTGTATCAAGGAAATTGTGTGGTTTTTCAAATTCTTGTTGAATGGTTTCTTATAATTATTTATTATCAGAGTCGTATAGAGATACCTGAAAATTCAGTGTCTTATGGCAGGATAATCTTGTGTTGCAAATGTTCTCACCAAGTCTTTTGAAGCTTGAGTACTTCAGAAAATAGACTTGGAGCTGCGGAGAACACTGTCTTGATTGAGAAGGAGTCTCAACCTCAGTGATGCATTGTGTTTCATCAACCACCCTCTGCAGGTAATGTAAGGTGGTAGTGTAATCTTCTCAGGGAGAAGAGTAATTGTTAACATCCTCTGCGGGCAATGTAAGATGGTAGAAAAGATGGAATTTCATCCTATGCTTGTGTGCTGGATGGAAAGTGTACTAGATAGAAGATAATGTTTATTCATTCTTTGCTTGTGTGCAAAATGGAGGACTATGGTTTATGTAACTTCATTCTATTCTTGTGAGCAAGATGAATGATTATGATTTTCTTATGTTACATTCTTCTCTGGGAGAAGATTGAGGTAAAGGCAATACATTCTTCTCTGGGAGAAGATTGAGGTAAAGGCAATACATTCTTCTCTGGGAGAAGATTAAGGTAAAGGCAATACATTCTTCTCTGGGAGAAGATTGAAATGGAAGCTCTTCATCATTCTTAGCAGGCAATACTCGTGTGCAAATAAAGTTGGTGCTGCAATCTTCTCTGAGAGAAGATTGAAATGGAAGCTCTTCATCATTCTTAGCAGGCAATGAATGGTGTATCTGCGTGATAGATATCATGGAAAGAGTCCATGATGTGCATATATATACTTGTGTTTGTATTCATGTCTTGCAGGTGTACATGATAAAGTTCTGGATTCATCCTCTACAGGCAAGGTAAGATGAATATTATAAAAGGGATCCATGATGAGTTACCATTATGTGATTTGGTTACTTATTACTTATGGTTACTGGCTACTTGTTGTGATCCTCTCTAAGGAGTGCTGGCTGAGTTCAGATTACAGATTGCACAATGAATGTATCAGGAAAAGTACTTCGGGTATCTCCTTCAACTTGGGCTCTGCAATGATCTCTTGGGCATGTAGAAAGCAATCTTCCGTAGCATTGAGCACTGCAGAAGCTGAGTACATTGCAGCATCTATTGCATCCAGAGAAGCAGTGTGGCTTCGCAAACTCCTTGTTGGATTATTTGGTCACACTAGTGGTCCTACCACCATTCATTGTGATAATCAAAGTTGTATAAAGATGTCAGTAAATCCTGTGTTCCATGTCCGGTCCAAACATGTGGAAACGCACTATCACTTCATTCGGGATATGGTGCAAAGAGGCGCCATTCAACTAAAGTACATTAGCACGGATGATCAAGTTGCGGACATTCTTACCAAACCCTTATCTAGGGTGAAGTTCGAATACTTCAGAGACAGACTTGGTATTGTGGAAAATGAAACCTTGATTGAGAGGGAGCTCCAATCTCAGTGACTCTATCTGTAGCACTTTGATCATTCTTTGCTTGTGTGCAAGAATGAATTGTGTCCAATCTATGCTTGTGTGCTAGATGGAAAATTGTAATTATGTAAAGACCCACTTGTGTATTACACTTTCTATGCTTGTGTGCTAGAAGCATCCTATGCTTGTGTGCTAGGTGGAAGATGTAATTCTATGCTTGTGTGCTAGGTGGAAGATGTAATTCTATGCTTGTGTGCTAGATCCATTCTATGCTTGTGTGCTAGATGGAACACTAAAGGTTCAGATTATGTATTCTCTTCTTCCCTAGTTAAGAGGGAGTGTTGTTTGTAACTAGGTAAAGATGGGTTCGGATTGCCTTAAGGCAATATCCGAACCCATATAGGACTGGGTCCTATCCTAAAGGGGTAACGTGCCCCCAAGTTGAGCCTAGCCCTATACCTCCACGCCACCCTAAATACTCCACGCCATAATAAATAAATTGGCGCCAAAAGAGGGAGGCTGACTTGGATATAATAAAGGCTAAGGACTCATATAAATAAAGTCATCTTGCAAATACAATTTAGTCATCCATGAAATCAACGAATTAGCTCTGCAAACAAGAGGTGCGAAATCACTAAAGAAGGTTGTGCGAATTTATCCAAGGATTGTGCGAACTTGTCCAAGGATTGGGTGAACTTATTCAAGAGGATATAGGGCATTTTGGTGCAGTCTTGAAGCATGCAAAAGGGGCAGATCTGATGTATAAAGATCAGATTCAAAAAAGCAAGCTAAGTATTGTATTTGTGCAATAAGAGTGAATACATAATCTGACCTGTGGGTCTTTAATGCTGGGTTTTTCCTCCTTGGAGGTTTTCCCAGGGTATTTATGTTTGTCTCTTGGTTCCTTGTTTCATTCTTGAATTTACTTGATTATAGTTTACTAAATTACAAATCTGATTAATAAACTAGGGCATAATCAAATGTTACAAATCTGACTAATAAACTAGGGCATGATTAAATGTTACAAATCTGATTACTGATCTAGGGCACGAATTTAACATCCTGACCATTTTAAAGCATGGCGTTATCAGAGCTACTAGACAGGATTTTCAAGATTAAGGGGTAAAGGTGGTGGAGGAGAATGGAGGTGCTGGTCCAGCTCTGGTAAAGGTGGCGGTGTTTTGGTTTTTATGTCTGTTTTCCTTCCTAATACAGTTTTGCTGAAATTTTGTTTCAGAAGTCTTTTCTAATAGCTGTTCAGGTTTTTTTCACACATCATTTTTTAATCTATTAAGCTTAACTTCCAACGGCTGTGGGCCTCTATAAATTTAACAAATAACCTCTCAAAAAAAGATGAAAACTTAAAGAAAAAGAATTCTTTATGATATATTTTAGTCAATAAAGTAGATATAAGAAAATGGGTCAAGAATGACACCCACAATTTTATCTTGGGCACATGAACAATTCATTGAAGTCTGCTAATTGTAGTTTGAAATGTGAAATTTCAACAGATATCACCAGACACCTCTAACTTTAGTTATAGGCCACTTTCACCAATATCACTTCTAGCACATTTTGTGATTTGTTATGGCATAAATTAGACACTAACAAATGGATCGAGAGAGAGAGAAATATATTTCTAGAGAACCTGTTTGATTTGAACTATACTACACTTGCATTACGATGTGCAAAACAGCAATGATTAATTCAACTTTCAGTTTACCAAATATGTCTTTATATGTTCACATTTTTCTTTATAGTCCATACCATTAACATCTGTTTGTTACTTAGAAAAAGTAAAATTACATCTACTAACCCATGAGAAACTCTAGAGACAGGTAAAATAACCGCTTTGGATCCTCTTGTCGGAAATGATGTTGAGTGTCATTCCAGCTTTCAATTAAACGATCACGTACACTATGAGCTGTAGCCTGCATAAATTAAATTTCATAATTTTTACTTCTGTTTGACTACAATAGCCTTACAGTTAAATGATACTAGCAGGATTCCTAAAAATCAAAAGTTTAGCAATTAGCAAGTAAAAATGACTCACATAACACTAAACAATACTCTAAAAATGTCATTAAACTAAGGATTGAAACAAACTGTTTCTTTTAAACTTTTCTATGAGGACAAGCATCCAATCCTAAGCCAACAATCTCATAATAGTTAAAAACTAGCAATTGCACCTTGGTGTGCAATAAGTACACCGATGATGTGTGGAAGGTTGATTAGGAAAAAATGATCTCTTTTTTTGCATACATGTGTAGTACATGAGGTCAACTAGTAGGCCATTTAGCAAATGATGTTGTTTATGCCAAAAAGGTCTCAATAGAGAAGTGATAGCTTCAAATCAACTATGCATCCACATATATGGATCCCAACATGACTGAAATAAAATCTCTAAATAGTAAATCCAAAAGATAATCAAGCTTCATTACCACTAGACTCATATTATATTTGCAATAGGGAGAGAGGGAGAGAGATAGAGGGAGAGATAGGGATATAAAGAGGGAGAGATATAGGGGGAAGAGTGAGAGACAAGTGTTAAGGATATCGAGATGAGAGGAAGATGGACATGGAGATGGAGATAAAGGAAGAGAGGGGTATAAAGAGAAGGAGAGGGAATGATAAAGAGAGATGATTGAGGGATAGATAGAGACGGAAGCGATACATATAGAGAGAGGGAGAGATATCGGGGTAGAGAGAGATTGGGCGATAACGAGATAGAGATAAAGGGAGAGATGGAAGAATAAATATGGAGAGGTAGAGAGATAGAGAGGCGAACATATATAGATACAAAATTATAGGGAGAGGGAAAGAGAGAGAGGGAGGGAGAAAGATGGATGGATAGAGAAAAGGAGACATGTTTAGATATAGAGTAGGATAGAGGAAAACAATAATCAAGATAAAGATAGAGAATAGTGGAAGAGAGTGAATAAATAGAGAGATAGAGAGAGATAGAGGGAGGAAAATATAAGGAGAGATGGAAAGAGGGAGGGAGAGAATAGGTAGAGGCCGAGAGTTAGGATGGGGAGGAGAGGGAGAGAGATAGGTAGGGGGGAGAAAGGGAGAAAGGTAGATGAGGGCAAAGAGATAGGTAGAGAGACAAAGATAATTTTAAAAATTTAATCAAGTTAAAACTTATACTAACCTAAACTTTCATTTTTTTATATAAATTATAATATAGTATCTTTTATAACACAACAAAGACTTATTCATGAGAAATAATTTTATAAATAAATTAACACATCTTTTCAAACACAAGAAAAATACATTAACGAGAAATAATTTTATAATATTAATTTTATATCAAACCCCTCTACCCCTACAGAAAAGTCGGGTAGAAAATAAAATATAAAAAAATGCATCCTCACTATTAAAGAAGTAATTTCTATTAAAAAAAATATTGAAGAAAAATAAATTTGGATGAATGTTTTAAATGTATATATGTAGGTCAATGTGTATATGTTTAAAAGATAAATGAGAATGGATTGTTAGGTTAAGTAATAAATGATAATTGAGAGAGGGAGAGAGGGATGTGGAGAGATTGAGAGAGAGAGAGAGAGAGAGAGAGAGAGAGAGGGGCAAAGATAAATAGAGAGAATGGAGATAATGAGAGAGAAATAAGGAGTTTATGTTTATATGAGTGAGAAAGAGATATGGAAGCGATAGAGAGGGAGTGAGAGGGGGGGATATAAATAGATGAGAGAGGAAAAGTTGAGAGATATAAAAAAGGATTAATAGGGAGAGAGGGAGATATAGAGAAAGGAGAAATATAAGATAGATATAACTTCGGAAAGATAGAGGGAGTGAGTGAGTAAGAGAGGGATAAATATATAGGAAGTTAGTTTAAAATTTAGATTATATTATATAAGTTAAAATATTAAAATTCAAAGTATAATTATTCTATGATAATAAAAAAATTCATAAGACAAGTATAAATTAAATTAATTCTGATACCTTAATTATTATTTGTATTTTCATAAAAAAAATAAAAAATAAAAATAAACTGTAAATCTAAATCAAAAATTAAAATAGAATAAACTAAATGCAATACTAAAATCAAAACAAGAAATAGTTATCTATCAATTACCCAAAATTAATTTCTATCATACATAGAATATATAAAATATATAACTATTATTATTGTAAAAATAAATTAATATTAATATAATAATAATTCTACTTCCTACATACCTAAAAAGATTATAAATCATAATTAAACATTAAATCAAAAAAAAAATTATCTATCAATTATCCAAATTAATTTCTATTATAAAATAATATATGATTTTAGTAACCATTTTAAAAATAAGTTTACATTAATACATAGTAATAATTCTACGTCCAATATATTTGAAACTAAACTTATAAATTATAATTAAACATTGCAATCATGATAATAAATAATTATCTATCACAAAAAAATAAAAAATAAAATAAAATTATAAAATAAACTATATAATATATAACTCTACTATTTTTATTTTTTAAATCACATTACATTAGGCATGATGAATCGTATAACTATTTGAAAGTATAACAAACAATAATTAAGAGTATACTAATAATAATAAACCATCGAGACGGAGAGGCTCATTACTCGTTAAAAATGAAGTGGAGTTTAATATAGGAAAAAAAAAATGAAATACTCTATGCTCTATCATAATAAACTAAAAAATCCACGTAGACCTAAAAGCATTCATTCATACAAAGACTAGGAATGGCCACGTAGACCTAAAATAAAAAATTACACCGCCACGTCAGAATTTTGATGGTCCTTTATCTCATCAACTGAGAATAAAAATATATGATTCCATAGAATTTGGTGAGTCAGAGACCACTTGTTCTAGGAAGTGGGCTTACCAACCGTTTACCGAAAATCAAGAATACTTTTGTAATGTCCCCAATTATTAAAAGTGACAATTAATTAAATTAATTCTCATTAAATTGTCCAAAATAAATATTATTTAAAAGGATGACTTATTATTAATTAATTTAATTATAAAATAAAAAGGGGATAAAATAATATTAAGGAATGTCACTTTAGCTATCTCTGCAAGCAAAAACAGAGGCTACGAGATGATTGGCTAACCAAGGGGGACTTTACTTAGTCATTTATTTGTCCTTGGTAAGCTTATAAGGTGAAAACTTTATAATATTTCATTATAAGTCAATTTTTCTAACAATAGAAATATTTATAAAGTGATTTTATAATGAAGGTTAATTAAATGAGAAGGATAAATTATAAAGTTAAAATAAACTTTATATTAAAATAGCCCCATTTAATGATGAGTTAACCCTCAAGGTGGGCCTGGAGTCTTGAGGTGGGCCAAGGCTTGGAGAAGCTTAAAGCAGCCTGTGAGCTCTCATTTCAGCATTATTGGATTCATTTTTACATTCTTTTCAGCATTGGGAAGCTCTGCAACAGCAAGCCAACGTTGAATTTCAGGTTGGGATCAGGTTGTTCAATGTAAACTTCTTCTAGATCACCATTCAAAAATGCAGATTTGACATCCATTTGATATACCTTGAAAACTTTATAATAAGCATAAGCAAGCAACAATCTAACAACTTCAATTCTGGAAACCAGAGCAAAAGTTTCTTCACAATCTTCTTCAGTGTTTGGACGAAAACCCACTCACTTGCAGCATTAAAGGATCCTCTTTCAGGCCATTTGGCGTCAAGATTTGGAGGAGATATTACATTTAAAGCAGGTTTGAGACATCATCAACAGATCTGAGCAGTTTGGAGGACATTTCCAGCAAAATAAGTGCTAAATATTGTTGGTCGTACCATCTACGGCAAGGTCGTACCATCCATTCATGGCCTGTGAGGTCAAATAAATAATTTGGAGGGTTTTAGCAGCACAATTTGTTCCAAAATTCATTGTTGATCAATAACTTCAGTGAATATTGTAGAACGTCGTAACCGCACCGTTAAATAAATGGCTAGGTCTATGTTGGAACACAAAAATGTTCCTAAGAAGTATTGGGCAGAAGCAGTGTTTACTACAGTCTATCACCTTAATAGGTCTCCCACTCATGTTGTTAAAGGGAAGACTCCTGAGGAAGCCTGGACTGGTTGCAAACCCAAGATCAGCCATTTGAAAGTTTTTGGCTCTCTTGCATATGTTTGGATTCCAGATGCCAAGCACTCTAAGTTGGATTCCAAGAGTCTGAAGCTCATGTTTACAGGTTACAGTGACAACCATAAGGCCTACCAGTTGATTGATGTAAACATTGATCATCTCATCTTCAGTCGCGATGTTGTCTTTGATGAAGATCGAGGACCATTTCAGCTTTCCTTGTCTAAGCAAAATTCTGAGGATCAGCCTTTGAAGGCTTCTAATTTAGGTGCTCGTCCTCCATTTGGTTCACCTAATGGGAGGGATGATGCAGATTTTGTATTTGACGATGCACTACCTGAATTTCCTCCAGATGATGCTAATCTTCCACCTATTCCAAATCCTCTTCCACCTCCACTTCCAATTCTTCCTCTTCCATCTGATGTTGGCACATCTACTCTCCAGCCTAAGTGGTGGGCTAAGACCATCAATGATCTTCGCCCTGATGAGCTCATTGAGGGTAGATCTTCCAGAAATAAGGGCAAGCAGCAAAGTACAATTAACTTTGCTCTCATGGCCAACATTCACAGCATTTATGAGCCTCAGACTTATACCAAAGCAAAAAAGATTCCAAAGTGGGAACAGGCAATGGATGCAAAATACCAAAGCCTTCTGAAGAACAACACCTAGGTTCTCTCTGATCTTCCTCCAGGGAAGAAACCCATTAGCTGCAAATGGGTCTATAAGGTCAAGTATCATGCAGATGGTACCTTAGATAAATACAAGGCCAGATTAGTTGCTCGAGGATTCACACAACAGGAGGGCATTGATTATGAGGAGACATTTGCTCCTACTGCCAAGATGAGTACCATTTGTCTTCTTCTCGCTATTGCAGCTCAGTTTCGATGGAAAGTCCATCAGATGGATGTTAAGAGTGTCTTCCTCAACGCTGAATTGCAGGAAGAAGTCTACATGACGCAACCTCCTAGTTTCAAGGTTGCCGGCAAAGAACAATGACCATTAAGGGAGGGTATTAGAATAATATCTTTCTCTTTATGTTATTAATGGTCATTTAAGTTGTTTCTAACTTCTCCTCTAGTTAACGATTGTTTCTTTTAGAAACGTCTTTGTAACTCTATTTAAAGGAGCTTTGTCTCCTTGATTAGTTGAACAACATCGATTCTTTGAAATCCATATGCTTTTGCATCTGTATTATGGTATCAGAGCATTAACAAAATTCGTAGAAATTTTCTTTCAAAAAAAAAAATTGAAAAATTAATTTTAAATTTCTTATGTACTTCGGATTTTCTAGGCTTGTTTCTTGTTAAGGTTTTCTATAGATTTCGCAAGTTTTTTTTGCGGATTTAGGCTTCCTAGTTCGAAAACTTTTCTGGGCATTTGTTATTTTCATGGTCGCCTAGGGTTTTTGCGTTTTTTCAACTAGGGCTTTTGACTCTTCAGTTCAAGTCAAAATTTTACTCTGGTTGCAGATTCTTGGTGGGTTTTTCAAGACCTCAATTGGGTCATCGTCAAATTTTTTTGGGTGCATCATTTTCCGTGCCTCGATTTTTGAGCCATCGGATTTGCATTCAGATTTCAGATTTTTGGTGGGTTTTTCGAGAGCTTTTCTAGATTGGTCTCAGAATTTTCTGGGTGCCTCGAATTTTGTGTCAGCGAATTTGCCTTGGAATTTGTGCATGTACTTGTCTCAATGCATTGATCTTTGTACCTCAAGTTTTGTGCATTCAACATCTTCTCATTATCTTGTTTTTCGTGCCTTGAAAAGCGTGAAGATGGCTTATGGGCATCAATGTTTGTTTCGGTTTTTAATATTTTTTCACCTAAAATAATTTTGATGGGTTTTAACATTTTTTTCCCTTAAAAAAATTTGTGGGTTTTAATAACTTTGTCCTCAAAAATTATCTGTGGATTTTTAAATATTTTTTGTCCCTGAAAAAAGGTATGGGAGGGTTTATGATTTTTTCCTCAAAAATTGTACTTTACTGCAGTCTGTTTTTAGTCGCACCTGGAGTTGTTGTGCGAACATCTGCACTAGTCTCTTGTTTGCAATCTATTTTCGAGCATCTTGCTCATCTACAATAGTTTGGAGGGTTTGCTGATTTTTTCCTCAAAATCGTGACAATTCTTCTTGGTGTGTCTCTAGTTACAGGGAGGGACAGTTCTCCAACATCAAGTTGGATAGTCGATGTTGTTTTGAGTATCTCCAGAAGTTCTGCAGTTCCTGGGAGGGTTGGTGGCAGACTCATCTCAAGTGACAGAGTCAGTGGTGGGTTCTTGTCTTCTGTTGCAGCGTGTTCTAAAAAAAGGGGCAACCTTCTATGTTATTTCTCTTGGTCGTTAGAACGATGACCATTAAGGGAGGGTATTAGAATAATATATTTCTTTGTGTTATTAATGGTCATTTAAGTTGTTTCTAACTTCGCCTCTAGTTAACGATTGTTTCTTTTAGAAACATCGTCTTTGTAACTCTATTTAAAGGAGCTTTGTCTCCTTGATTAATTGAATAACATCGAATATTTTAACAATATGTGGTCTACATGAGCATTTCATTGAGGAAAACTGTCAGAATTTGGGAATCTAGCTTGGTGACCCTGAAGGATTTGCATTGTACATTCATAATTTGTTTTGGTAATTATCATTGAAGCAAATAAAACTCATTGGTGCCATTGGTTGCAAATAAAAGCACATGTATTGGCCAATGCACCAATTCAAGCAATAAAACTACTCCTACCAGGCTAGCGCTGGACACCTAGTATGCCAGTTTGGCTTTGAATGTTGCTCATTCTCTGAATTTATTAGTTGCTGCAATAAAATCAAAAATTCTGAAACTTAATTTCAGTAGTTGTCATTTATTTTTGTCTTGCATTTCCAAGTTGCATCATTCATTCTATCGCTCTAAAACCTTCAAAATGCAATAAAACTCAAAACTTCATCAAAACCCAAAACAACCACTCATTGGTCAAAGAATTCAATTGAGCAAACCAATCAGATTGTGCCAATCTCTAGTTGGCATCTTTCATTGGTATCAAAGCATAATCCTGTCAGCCTGAGGGTTGGGGCTCGTTTATATGCACCCGGGCAAAAGGGAAATATACAAGTACTATACACAGGTGAGTACAAGGCCATCTAGATTTTGACATGGGTGACAATCCTAGTGGTAATAGGAGTCCTCGTCGGGAGGATAGACAGAAGCCCCCTGATCTGGATGAGTTATTGAGGACCTTGGCTAACACACAACCAAGGATAGTATAGGAACTTGACAGGTTACAAGACACATTGGACAGAATGGATTTGGGACACCACAGAGATAGGCGTGGTAGACACAGCAGGTCAGTTACAACTGCAAGGAGTTGTGGTAGTAGTAGGACTCCTACATCGTTGTGCAGTGTATCCATCTCCCCTAGGCATGACAGAGCTCAGACCAGGGCAGCTGATAGACCTATGCTCCCACAGTTCACTCCTAGAGATGAACCATCATTGGCTGATCCACAGGATGGCATTGCATTTCAAGACACGGTTATGGCAGCCAGTGATGAGTGGGCATGCTTACCACAGCACGTGAGGGATGCCTTTCCCTTACACCAAAACTGTATGCAGCGCAGAGACCAGTTTGAGAGGTCATAATGACAAATTGTACAAGGAAACAATGATCTTCGATGGAGAAGAATCGCTTGGTTCATCCATAAGTGAGGTTTGTAAAAATGTTTATGAGGAATTTAATAAGCATGCTACAAGAGATGAAAAGGTGCTTGTATCAAGTGAATATTTGCCACCAAGGAATGACTATAATTTTGAAGTTCGTAACAGCAATGACATAGCTTCTCTTCCTCAACATATGGCAGCCTCTAGTCAAAAAGAGAATAATGATTTGCATTCTACATTTGGGGATAAAAATGGTGCAAGCATGAGTTATGATGATGTGAATAATACAACCCATCGTAAATCAGATTTTGTGTACTTTGGGGCAGCAAATATAGAGCAATGTCGAAGGCTGGATGAAGATTGGTTACATAGAGCTACCCAAGCAAAGATGCTCGCTGCCCAAGCGAGACAACACCTCCAAAGAGTCAAAGAACGTCACAATCAGCTAGATGATGCAAGGAAACAAAGAGAATCATCCATTAAGTCTTTATTTCTTCCAAGGGAAGAAGAGCACAGCGAAGATATATTGAAGAGGTATAAGCATCAGTCTGATTTTCAGAGTTTGATCAATGATTCTCTTTCATCTAATGAATCAAATTTGAAACCTTGCATTAAGAACATTCAAGTAGGAATAGCTAGGTGTGAAGTTGATGAGTTATTGGGCGGCATTCATAGTGGACCAGCCACTAAAGGTTTGTCCATGTTGCGAAACAAAAACATCTCCTATTCATTCGTGGACTTGTCACCTCTTTCATATGATAGGGCAGTGTTGTATTTATTGATTGGTGACTCAGTTTTCTTAGATTTGACAATTGGCTATGAAGATCAGCAAGGGACTTCATTTGGTGCATGGCTAAACAAAATATTTACTTGGCATCCTCCAATGAAGACAAACTAACTTGTGGAGAAATTAGGCAGGTTGCAGCCGCTAATCACAGGTTTTGGAGAGGTTTCCATCACACTTTCCTTGTTGGAAATTGGCTCATTGATGGGTTCATATCAGTATTGATGGTTGGTGGTACTTGTGGCTTCAATTGGAGTGCAGTTCTCAGCTGGTTAGGTGATATCCAGATTCACAGCAGCAGCATAATGAGTACTTACATGATGGATAGATATGACAGTACAATAATTTGGGATACTGGTATTGACATGTGTGGTGCACTTCTTCAATGGATCCATGATGAGTTGCTTCACTTGGGGTATACAGATGTTTATACCAGAGTAGCGTAGTAGTTTGATGGAGCAACGTTTCTCAAATTGGTACAGGATCCAGGAATTAGTTGTCATTGTGCGGGTGCAGATTGCTTGAGGACAAGAAATCTTGGGGAAGGGAGGACTGTAATGTCCCCAATTTTTAAAAGTGACAATTAATTAAATTCTCTTATTAAGTTGTCCAAAATAAATATTATTTAAAAGGATGACTTATTATTAATTAATTTAATTATAAAAAAAAGGGGGTAAAATAAAATTATAAAATGTCACTTTAGCTATCCCCACAGGCAAAAACAAAGGCTAGGAGATGATTGGCTAACCAAGGGGGACTGGTTTATTTGTCCATGGTAAGCTTATAAGAAGGATAAATTATAAAGTTAAAATAAACTTATAAGAAATATTTTATAAAGTAATTTTATGAAGGTTAATTAAATGAGAAGGATAAATTATAAAGTTAAAATAAACTTTATATTAAAATGGCCCCATTTAATGATGATTTAACCCTCAAGGTGGGCATCGAGTCTTGTGGAGAAAGATTCCAATGGAATCTTAGAATCTCTCCCTAGGGTTGGCGCCAAGGCTTGGAGAGGCTTAAAACAGCCCATGAGCTCTCATTTCAACACTATTGAATTCATTTTTACATTCTTTTCAGCATTGGGAAACTCTACAACAGCAAGCCAAGGTTGGATTTCAGGTTGGGAATGAAAATTCTCAATCTTCTTCAGTGTTTGGATGAAAACCCACTCACTTGCAGCATTGAAGGATCCTCTTTCAAGTCATTTGGGGTCAAGATTTGGAGGAGATATTACATTTACAGCAGGTCTGAGACATCAGCAACAGATCTAAGAAGTTTGGAGGACATTTCCAGAAAAATATGTGCTAAATATTGTTGGTCGTACCATCTACAACAGGGCCGTACCATCCATTCATGGCCTGTGAGGTCAAATAAATAATTTGGAGGGTTTTAGCAGCATAATTTGTTCCAAAATTCATTGTTGATGAATAACTTCAGCGAATCTAAGGGTTTTTCAAGAGAGTTGGAACATATGTGGTCTACATGAGCATTTCATTGAGGAAAATTGTCAAAATTTGGGAATCTAGTCTGGTGACCCTAAAGGATTTGCATTGTACATTTATAATTTGTTTTTGGTAATTATTATTGAAGCAAATAAAACTTATTGGTGCCATTGGTGGCAAATAAAAGTACATGTATTGGCCAATTCACCAGTTCGAGCAATAAAACCACTCCTACCAGGCTAGCATTGGACACCTAGTATGCCAGTTTGGCCTTGAATGTTAGAGTTTGTTCATTCACTGAATTTATTAGTTGCTGCAATAAAATCAGAAATTCTGAAACTTAATTTCAGTAGTTGTTATTTATTTTTGTCTTGCATTTCCAAGTTGCATCATTCATTCTATCACTCTAAAACAGAGTTACCCGGGGACGCGTCCCCGACCTGAAAACCCCCGTCCCCGACCTGAAAACCCCCATCCCCATCCCGGGGACGTATCGGGGACTTGGGGACGGCCAGGGGACGTTTCCCCCCGTCCCCAAATTGCCCTGTATTTTGAGGGGACGTCCCCGAAACGGGGGGACGCCTGCCCTAGCTCTGGGGGATGTCCCCCATATCTAAGGCCCTTAAAAAATATTTAAAAAGTTGTATTTTCAATTTTTTATTTAAATTTTCTAATATAGATATAGACCCCTTATTAATTCATAATTTTGACAATGAAACTATATGGCAGCAGTGTAGCCTTTGGGCATTTTGACACAGAGATTAGAAAATCGCCAAACTCGGCGAGTCAATAGAAAAAACACCCAACGCCTTTATTAAAGAATAAGTTTTTTTGGCTTTTGACATTTAAATGGCTCCCTTGACTCGCCGAGTTTGGCGATTTTCCCCTTGACCCCTTCCCCTTGACCCCACCTTGGGGGCGCTGCCCCCAAACCCCTGTTGAAAAATATGGGGGGAAACTGCATCGATAGAAGTAGGGAAAATTTAACCTCTGAGTCTATTGATATGCATATTGACAATGTGAATGAATTGAAATTCTGATTTATGAATGCATAATTGCATATTGTCTATTGAGTATTAACAATGTTGTATGTTCAGAATTTACATTCTAAAATGTTTTCAACTTTTCATAGTATCATACACATGCTATATCCATGTTTTATTGTTTTCATATGAATATAATGTATGTATGCATGCTTTATTCATGTTTTCATATGAACATTTAGAATTTTGAAATTTTTCTATATATTTTAAATTTTTCCTATATTTTATATAGCCGTCCCCTTTGCCGTCCCCCGCCGTCCCCAAATTTGGCAAAAAAAATTGCCGTCCCGGAAACGCATCCCGCTGTCCCCTGTCGTCCCCATCCCGCTGTCCCCTGTCGTCCCCATCCCGGAAACTCGGGGTAACTTTGCTCTAAAACCTTCAAAACGCAATAAAACTCAAAACTTCATCAAAACCCAAAACAACTACTCGCTGGTCAAAGAATTCAGTTGAGCAAACCAATCAGATTGTGCCAATCTCTAGTTGGCATCTTTCAACTTTGATGAACAACTCAGTCAAATTGAATCATCATGAAGTTCTGCACACTTTGCACGTACATGCACAGAGGAGGACTAAAAACTTTCAATCATCTTGCATTGTTCTAGTTACTTGTGGACCATTGATTTTAAAAATCAGTTTGCCCATTTCATATAGGAGACGCCTTCAGCGTAATAACAGTAGTAATACACAAAAGTTCCAAAACACAGTGTTTATCCCATGCCCTGTTCACCACTAAACCAGTTATCTCCTCTCACCACTAACAAACACCACTTCCTCCCATCCCACACAATTCAGCCCAAGAATGACTTAAGCAAGGACCCACCTCTTTAAAAGGCCATCCTCATAGAGCAGTTCACCTCTGAATCCAATTGCTAATTTTAAATCAGCTATCTCCCATGATACAAATCATATCTCTAAGGATGATTTTTTGCAATTCACTCAGAACCATATCCATTAGAGGATTGTCAAGACTTCTTTACTCACCAAGAAGGAAAATAGTTGTTACTGTTAAGCATAAATGCTCACTATCAAAAAGATTCCAATTCACCAAGGCTAAAGGAATGCCATAGCATAGTTGGCTCACTCCGTGGATTACCAAATGATGATCCACAGCTCTGGGGTACTGGCAGAGATTACCAACACCAATATGATATGGCATCTTAGCATCAATATACACAAATCAATCCGTGGTCTCTGCATGCTGCTAGCTCTGCAAATAACACATGTATCAATTGAAGGCCCATGTGGCATGAAGGAGAAGACAATGCAGTTATGGTAAGCATAACAGGGCACATTTGATTGACAGCAAAACAATGTTATGGCAATCAGATGAATGGTTCAGGTCATTTCCAAGTCAAAAAATTAAAAAATACCATTTAGAGGATTTGTGGCACGAGGCAAGTTATGGATATAGCACAGAATAAAAAAATGATGCTAATTGGTGGGACTGTATGACTATCAGCAATACAAGCATAGCATGTAAAGAGGGTACAGCATTGGGAGCAAGTTAGAAGAAAGAATGATATAAAATTGGTGCCATCAATCCAAACTAGCACAAACATAAAAAGATAGTGCAGCATATTTAGCTATGGCACTAGGCACATATATTATGGTGCTGCCAATATGGCTTGGCACAGTGCCAGTTGCAAGGGATAGCCTGTGTGACAATATGGCACCGATAAAGCACATTAAGGGAAATAAACATAAAAAAACATCAACAAGGAGGGCCACCAACAGCAGCAGGATGACTTGGGCAAATGTTATATGCCCCATATTCAACAATGACACCCGATCAAATGGAAAAATCACAGCACCTCATCTGAAGATTTTAGATTAGACAATGGAAGTGGCATGCCATTCTGATAATGGAACAGGAGATTACAAAATTGGTGTGCCATTTGAAAGATGGCACCAATAATAACAGGCCACCAAACACAGCATGCAGCATTTAATTTTCCTCCAGCATTTGAACAGCCAGAAACATCATTCAAGTGGCAGACTGTATACAGAATGTCAGCCAGCAAATGTGGCATGACGAATTGAGCATGGAGGCCCCTATAACTAGGTACAACCCAGAATGATGTGCAGCTCTTACATAAGTATGTCTACATTCACAAAATGTAAATATCAATAAAGTGGCCACCGAGCATCTATAGAGAAGGGTGCGGCATAGATATAACAGCAATGCTCATCAAAGATAGGCCCAACAATGAAATGCAAAGATGAATTAAGATTTTAAAATGAGCAGAAAATGAATGGCACTGTCATCCCCAAGGATGGCCCTGCCATGACAATGTGGTTTGCCATTTAAATGGCCAGAAAACAAAAACCAATGTGCAGGTAAAGGAATGTGCAGGACACATGGTGCAAGGGATCAAAATGGTGTGTCAGTTTCAGGCTTGGCATAATATATTTTGTGGAGCTAATTTTTTCATATTTCAAAGGTTCACCACTTTTAAAGTGAGAAGGCCTAAAGACCATTGCATCTTGATCCAACAGCTGCCAGTCAGTTTTAATTTATTTCCTTAACTCTATGGTAATAAGCATCCCACTTCACTGAATTATCAAATTCAAGGTGAAACCAAAGACAAAAATATAAAAATCCCCACCATTGGCTAATTAGAACCAAATAACCTTTTGGGACCCAAAAAGTATTATTATTTAATCCCCACGTTGTGAACCCAAAAAGTATTAAGTGAAATGCCTATGCATTCAAAATTTCAATTGTCAAATTATGAAAATCGACAACTCGAGGGAGTTTGAGGACATAAACAGTGAAAAAGCAAGAAGTCCTATCATTGATTGCAAGGAAATGAATTGGTAACATCTAATATTATTTCAACGTGCAGAATGAAGCATTGGCAAAAACCTTTGTAAATTTCAAATCAAACCACTACGCTCCAAAATTCATCTATTGAGGCCCATGACAAGATCTAGAATTCACCATCATGCCGCTTCCACTTGCACCAAGAAATTAATCAAAATAGTTAGTCATTTTCACGGCAAAGTAAATTTAATTTTGCACTGCAGAGTCAATGTAACAACCCACCCTACTTTTTTTTATTTTTGCAATATAAAAGATGCAAGGCAATGTCTTCAACACTTTCTAATCACCCAAATCCCAAAGTGGGCAATGAGAGAGCATACAATGCCTCCAACCACAGCCAGTCTAAATGGTTGCAATTACAATGATATCGCAGTAAGCCAACTAGAATACAAAAATAGCAGAGCCAGCCTAATCAACATCTCTTTGACGGATAGCATGCATGCAATGCAAGTCATTGGCAAAAATTCTAAGCTTGACTTAAACCAAAATGGTTGATAATGTCAACTTGTTCATGCCAAAAGGGCTGAATGAAAATGCTATAAGGGTTGGTGGTAAACCGCCCAACTTAAAATATGTAAATGCATTCAAAATGATAGCCTTCAGCGGTACTACCATCCGGGTTTACAAATTTATTTAAAATGTGTTACAAATTGACATTTGAAAAAGAAAACTAATATAAAGTTTTGATTACAAAATCAGACTGCTGCAATATCTAGAATGAAGCCAAATAATATTGATAAACAATATAATCAAGAACCCAACATGAAGAATACCTCTACTTGATGCATCAGGTTGATGTAGATATGATAACACTCTGTTTTACAGATGGCATGCCCAAAACTGAACTAAGACTCACCGACAACACACAAAAACAACTGCCCAAAAAACACCAACACCACCAAACTCATAAACTACTGGAAACACACTCAAAACCTCCACTACACATACCCACACACACTGGATGATTCTTAATCAAACTAATAATAGAAATCAAACATTAATAGGTCCAATACAGAGAGTTTTTGTTACTGTTATGACCGGTACAACAAGTACAAAGTTCATGAAATCTCATCAACTCTTCATTTGACCACCACATGAAGACTTGGGGCCATCAAACAACTAAAGGATGCTAAGCAGGAGTGAACTCCAAAAGGTATGCACTTCAACTTCTACTTCCCATACCCCTCTGACACCTATACAGCCCAGACAGAAAGTCATACGACTCACTTAGGTGGTAGTACGGTCCCCAAGGGAGCCACAAACTCTCCCACACCCTACACAGCTGGCAACAACAAATATCAAGAACGGCAGGAAATAATATGTTATACTCTCATTAAATCTGCAACCATGTGTGGTACAGCCTACATGGAAGTACAGCCAACGGGCCAACAAGGTCTTACAAGTACGACCCTTCTCAATGTTTTCACATTCCCTCAAACTGAAAACTCACACATTTAGCATGAGTAAAACCAAAACTTATCAAAAAACATCAAATGCATCCATCTTTTAGCAACAACTAAAAGGTCTTCATTTGCAGGCACATCTATGACTTCAAGATGAAATCACCAAATCTACCTAGGAGGGTTTTCGTCCCTAAAACTAATATTTCTAGAGGGTTTTCATCCTCGAGAAATAAGAAAACTCAAATCTCCTAAGAGCAAATAGCAAATATGAAAAATGGTAACCCTTTTCTCTTCAGAGCTCCTTTTATACTTTCCTGGTGAAAAAAATATTAATTTTCCTTTTTGGCTCCATATTCACTTTAAAAACATTTTTAAACGTGCAAAAAGGTCCCCTTTTTCGCCCCTAAAACCTAACACTTCCCTTTTTGAACAAATTAAGTCACTTTTTAAATAATTAAAACAAGTTGTGAATATAAAAATATAAAAAGTAATTTTATTTGATTTTAACTTTTTTGGTGTCAATTAGCTTACAGGAAAATATGAAAAATAAGCTAATGGCCAAATATCTGCATACGAGCAAGAAGGGGGCATTACAATCCTACCTCTCCAAAATTGTTTGTCCCCATGCAATTGCAAATTAGGATAATCCAAAATTTGCTCCTCTTCCCATGTAGCATCCTCAATTGGAAGATTTCTCCATTTCACCACACTTTGATGCTTCTATTTCTCAATTTGAGTTCTCTGAATTCAATCACAGCCTCAGGAATCAAGATGAGCTTCACTCCTTCATCCAAGGGAGGCAACTCAATAGAACCAACCACATTGTGACCCAATGCCTTCTTAAGGTATGAAACTTGAACCACATTATGCACCTTGCTACCTTCTAGTAGCTCCAACTCAGCGTATGACCCTAAATGGACCATAAAATCGTGGCTTAAGCTTTTCAGCACCACTCTTTTTAAGAGTAGTCTACCTGCAGGGTTGTATCCTCAAATATACCATATCATTTACCTTGAATGAGTGCTCAACTCTATGTTGATTAACATTCAACTTTTGTTGATTCTAAGCATGTTGGAGGTTGCCTTTTAATGATTTCAAGACATCTTGGCTCTCCTACAATAAATCTTTGAACCCTAGAACTTTATTGTCACAAAACAAAAGGTCAATGAAGCTAGGAGATTCATATCCATCTAATGCCTTCTTAAGGTATGAAACTTGAAACACATTATGCACCTTGCTACCTTCTAGTAGCTCCAACTCATAAGCCACTTCTCCAACTCAACGTATGACCCTAAATGGACCATAAAATCGTGGCTTAAGCTTTTCAGCACCACTCTTTTTAAGAGTAGACTACCTGCAGGATTGTATCCTCAAATATACCATATCATTTACCTCAAATGAGTGCTCAACTCTATGTTGATCAACATTCAACTTCTGTTGATTCTAAGCATGTTGGAGGTTGTCTTTTAATGATTTCAAGACATCTTGGCTCTCCTACAATAAATCTTTGACCCCTAGAACTTTGTTGTCACAAAACAAAAGGTCAATGAAGCTAGGAGATTCATATCCATCTAATGCCATAAAAGGTGACATTTTAACAGACATATGATAAGGATGTATTATAACAATATTCTCCAATATAAAGCCATTTTATCCAATCCTTCTGCTGCCCTGAAACACAATTTCGATAACCTTCACCCACTTATTGACAATTTCAATTTGCCCAGCTATTTATGGGTGATAACTAGTACTAGCAATGATTTTTGTCCCAATCAATCTAAACAACTTTGCCAAAACAAACTTAGGAACCTATTGTCCCTATCACTCACAACGTTCTTTGGCAAACCCTGCAATCTGAACACTTCTTTGAAGAATAAATCAGCAGCATGTGAAACTTTGAAATCTAAAGAAATTACAAAGAAGTGTGCAAATTTTGTCAATCTGTCAACAACATATATGCATCTTTACCTTGCACCTTAGGCAACCCAATGATGAAGTCCATAGAGATACTTTCCCATTTATTATTGGGAACATATAGGGGTTGCAATAGACCAGCCAAAGGAACATCATAAAAAGTCCTCAAATGCTTCTCTTTCAAATTAGATTCGGGTACAAAGAAGACTCTTCCCTTATACAAGACCAGCTCATTCACCACTTCAAACTTATCATCTTGTAAGGTACGATCCAAAATATTAGTTGCAAAGGAGTTTTTTGCATATTCAACCAAAATTTGATACTTCCAATCAGCAGTAATCTCCATCATAGAACTCAAGTGTGACCTTCTTGACAATGCATCTACCACTACATTCTTGTTACCTTTGACATATTCAATGTCAAAATTGTAGGTTTGCATCTTACTCACCCACTTGTACTGCCTCTCATTAAGATCCTTTTGATTAAGAAAATATTTTAGATTGTTATAGTCGGTTTCAACAACAAACTTACCTCCAACCAAGTATTGTCTAAACTTAGTCAAAGCATGCAGAATAGCTACCAAATATTGTCTGAAATTGCAAGTGTATCATTTGGCAATTCACAATAGAATTTGTCAAATACGTACTTGGTGTATACTAAGATTATCAAACATTTTATTGTGGAAATTAAATCACAAGCTCATATGTTTCCTAAGATTAAAGTCTATGAACTTCCATGAATGCTTCTATAAATGCTTTACACCAAGTCAATCTCCAAATTTGTATCTTACAAGTGGCCTGATGGGTCTTTGCTGCCTAGTATTAAAGCCAAGTCTATCTATATGTTCCTTGCTAATGATGAATCTATCTTCTCACATATTAACTCTTGTTGGAATATGAATCATAGTGCTTCCTATTGGCAGAAGATGTTTGAGTCTCTCTGGTGTAGACCTGTTGAACCAAAAAAAAGATGTTTTCTGTGGAGACTCATCCTTCATAGACTTCCCACCAAGATGCCTAATGGAGAACCCACCATCTGTTCTTCCTGTAGGTTGCCCGAAACTCATGAGCACATTTTTTTGGAATGACAGGAAGTCTAGAACACTTTTGGTATGCTCATTGGTGATAATATACATGTTTCTGAGATTATTACTGGTTATGTCCCAGGCCTTAGGAAAGATGTTAATGTTTTTTGGTCTATTTTTTCAATTGAAGTAATGTAGCTAATTTGGAAATTCAGGAATGATAATGTGTTCAGTGGCAAGGATAGATTTTTTACTGTCTCTAAGGAGACTCATCATCCATGATATTGATATGCAGGTTACAGTGGCTGTGAGACTTGCAAAGAGAAAATTTGAGAGGCTGCTCCAAGATGCTACAGTCAAAGTTTTCAGCTGGGAGATTTCACATGGCTTCTCGTGGACCAGGTGAACCAAGGAGAGGTCCCCTTCTGCAAGACAAATTCAAAGAAAACATGTGGACAAATCAAATAGGGAGGAAAAAGGAATACTATATCAAACATTTCAATCCCACACATGACCATACACAAAAGAACTATATAGGAATGGACATAAAGTGGAAGGCAAAAATGTTAATTGCTCAGATAAGGACCAGCTCACATCATCTTAGATGCGAAACGGGGATGGATGATACCCAAAGAGGAATGGGAAGATAGAAGATGTAGATATTGCACTCAAGGGGTGCTGGAGACAAAATGCATTACATCATGGAGTGTCCAGCCTACAATGGCATTCGGATCAATTATGTTGAGACATTAAATGTGGACACCTTGAGTAATCTATTTGACAAAGAAAAGATAACAAGAGTTGCAGATTTCCTAATCAAGATACATAGCAAAAGATCCAAGTTGCAGAAGGAGAAAGAGGTTTAGCAGTCACAGTTTTTCGTCTAGTTTTGTTTTAGGCTCCACATGCTTTGCTAGCTATCCGTGGGTCCCATAGGTTGTTCGGCCTCATGGACGTTATTAAAAACATTCATTCATTCATTTTGAGATTGGGCTTGATAATTTTGTTAGAGAGCTCAATTACCTGAAGAGACGGGAGGTACAGCATCAGACTCGCAATCTTCCAGTGGCAGAGCCAGTCCTCCACCCGTATGTAGACCGCATTTTGTGGGGTAAGGAGCTGCTTTGAAGAGAGGGTCCACAAGGATGGACTGCATGGAAAAAGATTGTTGTTGACTCCAGTTCTCCTGATGGGGAGATTTCCTATGGTTAACAGAGCATTGTTGTAGTATGTCATAGTTATATATGTATCATTTTTGTAGACTGTGTCAATAATTGGTGGCTAGGATGTGCCATGATTGTACTCTTACTTTTGCTCTCTTGAATCTGATGATCATTGTGGATATCTGATACTGTACGCTTTTTAAATTGTGCTAAAATTATATTTAATAGAAAAAAAATCGCCAAGAGATTTCGCTTTCAAATCTGCTCCTTAATCTCTTTCTCATTCTCTACATTGCTTTTGTGATGAAATAATATGATAAAACACATTTGAAAGTTGTAAAATTCATGAAAATTCAAGGTTATACAATGCAGGTAGTGGGTAGAAATGCATTAATTGCAATGGCAGGAGCAAGCTTTGCAGGTGTTCAAACGACTATCAGCCAGTTACTTTTGGTTGTTTAAAATAATCAAGTTTATGTAGGATAAAATCCTCCACAAAGCCTTTACATTCAATTTCTAATTTCCATGTGTCAAATTTTCAAAATAAAATGGTCACTTTTCCTTTATTTTAGGTCATGTTCAATTAAGAGTCATTTTCTTGCAATAGCAGAAAATTCACTTGCAACTAACTTACAAAAGATTCTAAGTGGATAGTTGCATTGAGTTAAATTTTGGGTTCCAATGGAGAGCTCTGATGGTGACATCATCAAAGGAAATGATGACATCATCATCCTGCAAATAGGCATTAAAAGGGGATTTATATCAGACGACATCAACATGATGAAATGCTAATGTCATTTTTCGTACAGACGTGGGAATGTTCAAATGAACTGGAAAATTAAGTTTGGAACATCATGGTTTAGTGGGAAATAAGATGCAGCAAAAGTTGAACGACGTCATGTTGATGTAGTGCTTGCTCTCTTTTTGGCTTTCCAGACTCTATGGTTTTGAGTTTCTTATTGGCATAGACCCTATATGGTGTTGGTTTGATTATGACTCTAGATATGATACAATTTATGTCTCATGGATTTATATGTGGTTATTTATGTTTTATGTTTTTTGGATCAATGGATGATGATTTACATGATGATGACTATGATGTGTTTATATGATGCTAGCTATGTTCAGTTAGTCAGATGGTTACTGAGATGGATTATATATGAGTTTTGTTATGATTTTATCAGTATGCTTATCGATGATTATTTGACCTGATGTACACTGCTTTTATTCTTGATGTGCCTAGGTGAAAGGGAAAAGCGCCACACTACTCTTTACCAGTAAGCTACGTCGCTTCCAAAGCTAAGTCGCTTCCATTCCCTCTTCACGGTATGATGTTATATGTTATATGCATATGTTCGACAATGTGTTTATGCAGCTGCAGGTACCGAGCATCGACTCCACCTGAATCATCAAGTCTGAGCGTGCTCTATGACCCAATGGATATGTTGAAATTTGGAGTTATTAGCCAGACCCTTGACATGACCATCATTCCTACGGGAACGAGGTGATAGTCAAGTATCCTTGTATTTGGTTGTCCGGTCAAGTCAGTTGTTCGTCCTATTAGTCCTTCGTGTTTTGTTAGTAGACAGTTCATTATTCTCATGTGCGGTTTAATGTTTATTTAATATTGTTGTAGAGAGTAAAATTAATATTAATTCATAAAACGGATTAATGAATTAATGTATTAATGATAAATAGTAGATTGAAATTTGTGTAGTGTTAAAATTAAATTAATTAAACGAAATAAAAAATTTAATCATTTTATTCGTTTTTAAAACAATAATTGTGGATAAGTTTAATTTGAGAATTAAATATTTAAATTTATATTTTTGTGTGCACGGGAAATTATTAAAAGAATCAATTAAAATAAATTTTAAAAAATTAAAATATGATAGTGGGGAGAGGGGAGTTATGTAATGGCTATTTTTTGAGATAGTGGGAAAAGCTTGCATGCTGGCTTTTATGGGAAGGTTGCCTTTTCAGAAAGGCATCTCTGCTTTTTCGAGAAAACAAGAGGAAGAATGTTGCTCCCGTGAAAATTTTCTGAGAACCTAGGGTGTGGGTTTTGGAATCGAATTGGGGAATTTTGGGTTTCTAGACTTGAATTTGGTGTGGATTGAAAGGATTTGAAGGGGGAAATTCACGGCCGGGAAGAAATTTTCTGAGAGATTTTGAGCTCTTGAATCGGTTGTTTGGGAAATAATCGGGGATTCCTCTGCAATGCTGGAAACTGCCTCCATCGGGAGTAGGACTCCAGGTTGGAAGTTGTCCTTTGAATTAGCTTATCTTTGGTAGATTAATTTATTTAATGTTTTCAATAATATTATATGTCTGAGCTTTCCTTTGCTCCTCTCCGTATTTGTTTTTCCCCAATTTCTTTGCCGCAACTTGGTTGAATTTGCATTGGTTTAATAATGTTTTGTATGATAATTGTCGGGTTCTAGATCTTCTCATATAAAGTCTCTGTTCTTTTTTGCGTGCAACATTGTTTACCCCTAGTTCTTTGTATGAATCGTTGATATAATGGGTTTACTTTCTTTTATTCATCGATTGCTTTATACGGTATACTTTCTTTTAAAATCGTCTGATATATTGCTTTAATTGAATATGTTTTGTGTTAACCGATTTCTACACGGTATTAACCAAATGATAATCTGTAATAACCGATCAATGCAATCGGCATGTTTTCCTTTGTTAATCGACTAGTGAAATCGACATGTAATCCCTTTCAATGTTGATCTCCTAGATTCTTAACTCCGTTCGGTCATATTCGCTCTTTGCCAATCGATTAATATAATCAATTTGTTCCTTCTATTTAACCGATTACTATCGGTTTGCTTTCCCTTATTAACCGTTTGATATCAAATCGGCAGGTTTTTATTTGTGACCAATTAATACAAATCGGTATGTTGGCATTGGTTAACCGATTAATAAAATCAGTGTACATATTTTCTTCCCTAGGAAAAAAAAACGCTTCACTCCTTGCAAATTCTGATTTGCTTTTGGTCACTTTCTGAACCGATTATTATAATCGGGTTGCAATCTTTACCTTACTGCTGCAGTCTTTAGCATATTAATCGACTGCAATTTTGGGCTTATTTCCTTCTATGTTATCAATTAGTTCTTGGGTTAACTCGGTATGCATACACTAGGCATTAGCGTCTCCTTTATTATCGATATTCAAATTGATTTTTAAACCCATCATTATAAAAAACGGTATGCATTCTTTGTTTGCACTGCCTTTCAAACAGTGTAAGTACCGATCCCTAGTCAGTCTGATAAGTATATATGCATTTTTTTTCAGTGGCTCGTTTTCAGTTTTGTATATATATATATATATATATACACACACACATATAAACTTATATATATATACGAATTATTTGTTCATCCATATTATTAGTCGTACGTTCATAAATATGATAGTCGAGAATTGAATGAGGGGATTTTGATTTCTTATAAGTATTGAAAGGCAAATGTCAATTTTATTGTGTTAATTATAAGTAACTAGTGGGCTAGAGTTGGCTACTATATGGATAATTGAATTTAACATTATCTAAAAATTAAAATGTTGTGACGTGAAAAGTTAAGGCTTATATTAGTATAAATTGTGTTTTAGCTCTCTCATGTTTGGTACAATGTGTCCTTTGCTTTGCTTTCAAGACTCGTTGTGTTATGAAGATTGGCTTTTATATTTTGGAACCGCGGGAATATTGTTTAAATGTATTTTGTTTCCAGAGGCTAAGGGGGTGTTGGATCCTTTATTGTGTAATTACTCTTTCTCTCTTGGGGAAAATTTGTTTCGAGTCTTTGAGGGTCTTTTTTATGCTAGTTGGTCATCCCTAGTCTACATTATATCTTCTTGTTTGTAACCTTGTTCTAGCAAGTGAGTCAAACCTTGCTATGGTAGGGACCTTGTCATCTCTTATAGTTTTGGGTGTCATAGGTCTTGTGATGTATTAAGGATTCCTAGGTGCAAGTCAAGGGGGAGTGGCTCTCATTGGGGCTCGGGACCCAAAGTGGTTGCCTAGGTAACTCAATGAGGGTGTTGTAATAAAGTGGAAATTTAAACTAAAGAACTTGGGTGGGTAGCTAGATCACATTAAAAAGATTAACTGTTGCCTCTCTTACTCTCGGATGCTTGTTTAGGTTTGAGGTAAGTAGAGAAGGCCTGGAATGGCATCCACCAATCTTGTCCCTTCGAAAGGTTGGTGTGGTCCACTAGTGTTTGTATGGGAGCCGGGGGTCGATAGAGGTCACCAGGGTAACCCAGGATGGGGGTCGGGACCTAGAGAAGACTCACCAGGGTAACCCATGACAACCTAGTGATGACACTCTTCCCTATTGCTTACCTAGTGGTCTCTTCTCATTATTTTCCTTGGATTTTGCTGTGGGCCTCTGCAATTGATCGGTTTTCTTATGGTTCTCTTGTGGTAGTAATCTCAAGAGTCTCATGTGAGTCTTGTATGTATCCTCGTATGCTTGCATCCATCTTGTGGGTCTAGTTGTTATCTCCTAGCACGAGGGGTGGACCTAATGGTACCACATGGTTGGGTGGAGTGCTTTTTGCACCCATTGGGTTTTGTTCATCCTTCATCATGTTCGTGATGGCTCGAGAGAAGATTGAAGACTTGCTTGATGGATCTAGATTTATGTACTCATTTCATTAATGTACTTTTGGAGATTATATTCTTATGGATACAAATGTACGTAATTGAAGATCATACGTATATTCTCATGGCAATGTACTGTGTATCACGAACTTATGTATTAAACAATGTTATATTATTTAAATGGAGATTCTTATGCTTCTGTTTATTTGGTTATTTTGGTAATACTTGAGTAACGACGTTGTGGGGCCCTTGAGGACTATTGCTAGCTATTATATGTTCATCTTATTCTTTCATCTTGTGGTGACTTCTAATCTAATGCATATGTATGGTTATCTATTTTTATTTTTATTTTTTAAATTATTCGCATTTTCATTGATTTAATTGATTAAGTCCTCTGGGTCTCATAGCGGGGGTGTTAGAGTTGACGTTAGTATTGTACAAACTACAAGAAAATCCAAGTGAAGTGGAATATTTGAACGCTTTTGCAAAAGGGTAAGCTCATTAAAGGTTCGAACTTCCACAAACAATTAAATCTAGTAAAGAATCTTTATTGCTACAAGCAAATCCAAGTGAACTACAAAATTAAATTTGAAATGTGCAATTCACTTAGAGATCGGACTTCCACAAAGGATTAAATTCATTCTATAGGCAAATTGGGTCCGGAAGTTGCAAAAGAATCAGCAATCATAGTGAACCAGACATGCGGAAGAATTTAAGTGAACCAAATGATTTGAATCGGTTGGGTGCCAAACACTTGCAAGAGAATATCTTGCTCGATTTTAATCTCAAAAGGTGACTTAGATTATTTTTCAATGCTCTTTCCATCTATGATTGAATTTCAAACACTTGGAAAACCAAAATTGAGATTTTAAGGATTTGGGGAAACTACTCCTCAAGTACTAGGACAAGTGAAGTTAAAGCAAAAAGAGGGGGTGTTGTGAGAACACACGATAAATTTCTTCTTCTCTTCAGATACAGGTTGATTGGAATGGCCTAATTGTGGAATCCATAATAGTATGCTGATTTGTATTTTTGGATGTTCTTTAATCACCATTCTATTGTCAAGGTATGCTCATGTGTTGTTGGTCCAATTTTGTAATCAGCTGGGCCATCATGTCCATCATGACATTAAATTTTCTTTCTGTCCTCTATCAGGAGTTTGACCCATTTCAATTTCTTTGCCTTTATCTACCTTGGTATACTTAGTTGCCACTATTTGGTCGCCTCCTAAGGTCTGAGTTTCAGTTTCTTTGCCTTTATGAGTTTCAGTTTCTTTGCCTTTATCTACCTTGTTATACTTAGTTGCCACTATTTGGTCGCAATCTAAGGTCTGATTTTCAATACTGTTTTCAAGAACTGACTGCTAAATTAAATTATGAGGAAACTGAAACTGTTTTTTGCACTCTTTGGTAGTATCTGTTTTATTTCAATCGAATGCATGAGATGACAACTACCACATGACAGGATTAGCTCAAAAATCACAGGCTGGCAAGATCACCAACTCTGATACCACTGTAAGAAACCCACCCTACTTTTTTATGCAATGCAATGTCTTCAGCACTTTCTGATCATCCAGATCTCAGAATGGGCAGGGTGAGAGCATGCAGTGCCTCCACCCATACAACTAATCTAAATGAATGCAATTACAATGATATGGGGGAAGCCAACCAAACTACGCAGGAGACAAAGCTAGCCTAATCAAAAAATCTACAGCAGATTCCGTAAAATAGCATGCGAGCAGCAGAGCCAGCCTATCAACACCTTTTCCACGGATAAAATACCACATCCAACTCACTAGCTATGGCATAATTCAATAGACAAGACCACGTCTAAATCTTGAGTGAATTGGACAAAAGAGATATCCCTTGGTCATGGCATCTAAGTTGCCATTCGCTTCATAGTTAGATCACTATCTAAGCCATGAAAAAATGTCAATATCTATAATAGAAAATTTCATTAAGTAGTAGGATTTACGCCAAAATGATCTATAACTATCAAAATTGTATTTATAAGTACTTACAAATGAATCCATGGTGGCACTTCATTTGATTGTGTTATTTAATATTTATATATATTAGAATTGTAAATTTGGAAGGCTAAGATGGTCTTTTAAAACCTACGAAAAGTGTACTTACTTGATTAGAAAATTGTTTTCACAAGCGCTTAATGTAAAGATAATTTTTTGCCCAACTTTTTTTGCCTGTCTTGACTTAAACTTTCTATTCCAAAAGTTGCAATCAAAGTTTTAAAACTCGGACTCGCCACAGACTCGACAAACCAAAAAATTGGACTCCGACTCGGACTCATGAAAGACTTGCAAAAGACTCGGCAAGGACTCGGCAAACAAAAAAAACCGTAGTTTTACCAAAAAACATAAAGAAATTAATGCATTTAGAGAACATAAGAGCCATAATTGAAACATTACACATGTCATATGATCTCCAAACACTCAATATTTGAAATTTCATCATTCATACTCATAGCTTCAAACTTTAAAATGTATAATAGCAGCATAAGTTTATAAATGTTTACAAAATTACATATAATGATAGGTCTAGATCTTGGGGGAGAGAGGAGAGACTGAGATACAGAGTGGTAGAGAGGGAATAAAGGAAGAGTGATAGGTCTAAAATTTGGGGCAGATAAAGTGAGTGAGATAGAGAGAGCGAGAGAATGCTAATAGGAGCCTACTAATTACTGAAATTTGACTAAGTCTGAAAATTTAAAAGATCTTCTAAAACCTAGAATTTGCATTACAACTCCTAGAGATCTGAAACCACTCTCAAACATCCTACCAATATATACATGAAATATAACTTATACTTAAATGTTATATTTCATGTATATATTCTAATGAAGAGAATGAGACTGACTTTAAACCCTACAAACCTGTTTCACCAAGAAACAATGCCAAATGAATGAAAAAAGTTTTAAAAAAAACACTTTAATAGCTTGCTAGGCATGTTTTCTGGGTCACGCGAGTCCAAGCGAAAGACTCGCGAGTCCAAGTGAAAGACTCGCGCGAGTCCAGGTCTAAGACTCGCGAGTCCTTCCCAAAGGACTCGCCAAGACTCGGATCGCGAGCCCTTGGCGAGTCGACTCGGCCCGCCAATGGACTCACGAGTCCACAAGTTTTAAAACTATGGTTGCAATCATCTCTAATTGAAGAAAGCTTCTATAATTTTATGAAGAATTTGCGAAGCTAGATTACATTCTTGATTTAAGATTTCAATGGACATGAATTGCAAATATTTGCAATTGAAGACTTTAAAGAGGAGTGACATGAAATGAGATGACTATTTAAAGATTTAGGATATAAGATGATAATAACTTAGAAACAATTAAAAAATCTAAGTTTCTGGTTCGGGTTTATGCTCAGGCTTGAGCACACGAACCCAATTCATGGGTTCAAGAAAAAAAAATTTGCCCTTTGAGTTTGTGGGTTCAGGCCGTCTGTGTGTATATATATGTATATATAAAGAAATATACAAAATAATAAAACTAAATACATTTGATAGTATGATGCTTCATTATTGATCAATGTCAAATGCCAATTGATAGTTTAGAATTGAATTGGAAGATGGATCATGGAACAATGCAAAATGGCAGAAGAAAAACATTTAATAGTATGCTACTTCATCATTGATCAATGCGTGAGGAAAACCCAATGATAGAAGGGATGCTTTTAGGGACAATTTTGAGTTTTTGGATGGAAAAAAAGGTCAAAAATGTCTGTTATTGTTATGTTTTGGTGCTTAGAGCCTTTGGATACGCCCGCGTTCGTACCTAGGGCAAACCCAAACCCTTGGATACGTACCCAGGGTGAATCTAGACAAACCCTTGGGCGAACCTGAACCCAAGCAAACCTGTTTTGGGTGCATGGACCAAAACAGGCGAACCCGATAACAGAGAAAAAAATGAATTAAAATTTTCAGACTGTTCTTTTATTGAAAAAAATTGCTGGGAATTAGGGGATGGCCAGCCGTCCCCAAGATGCTTCCAAGACATCCCTGTCAATCGGGGATGTCCCTTGCGCAAATGTTTTTTGGGAGAATGCCAGAGAAACATCCCCAAGGCATCCCCCATCCCCGGGACATGAATGGGGACCAAAACCTTAGTAGACACGTCCCTTTTGATGAGTAGGGCAAAATTGTCGGTAGGCCCTGTGGAGGCATGTTTACTTGCTTAGAAAATTGTTTTTATGAATAATTCATTTTAAACTGAATTTCTCATACTTTCTTTGATGTCTTGATATAAGAATTAAAGTAATAAGTAAGAAACTACAGATATCTATAGTCAAAAACTTTTTCTAAAGTAATGAACTTTAAAATTTCTCTGAGTGTTAAATTTTATAGTTTTTATGAGTTTTATAGTTAAATTGTATGAGGAATTTGCCAAACATTAGTACATTATCTTGTTATAAATTCTATATGTGATAGAATTGCAAATATAGGTGTTTGTTCATATCATATAACAATTTTCTTGCAGGTGTGTCAAATAGGATGACCTCGAGTTGTACAAGTATTGGGACTTCCATAATAGAGCCCCGAGTTCATATAACACAGTTAAGTGTTGAAATTGGGTAAAATATTAGATGCAACTCATCGGGTGTGTATAATTCAAATGGCTGGGCATGAGCTGCACAAAAGAGACTGAGTGCAAGGAACTGCATAGTATATCCCAACAGAGAGGCTGAGTGGACGGTCCGGGATGAATAAAACAAATAGGCATCTAACTTACCAGTAAGGAATAACATAAAGATAAATTAAATCAAATTCCCCGAAAGTGAATTTGGCGGAAGAGATGCCCATCTGTTGTAAAGACTGCTAAATTTTCATAAGATGCAGAAATTAAAAATATAAAAATGAAGTCTAAGAAATTAAAAAAAGTGTACCTGGTAGGCTTCGAAGTCATTAAAAACAAACCGGTTCCTTGCAATGGTATACTCCACGTGATCCAAAATATCCCTCTGAATGCTCACAACATCATTTGACAGGTACCGATCCATCAAGTTAAACAGCAACTCTGCCCTCCCTCTCGTTTCCTCAGAGCCCTCAAAATCGAAACCCTTCTTATAAACCCGAGGCCCCAAACCTTTGGAATAATCTCTCGCATTAACCACGGGTCCCTCCAAGGCGTCCAATAGCGCCTTCTGAATATTATTCAAGCTCTCGGCGTCCTCTATCTTGTTGCCCGTGGAATCTGTCACGTAAAGCTTTTCAACAACTGATCCATTGTCTAAATTTAAATTTGCCTTGGAAATTAGCACTCCCATGGCTTTGAAAACCCTGGTAACAGTTTGCAGAAGACCTGTTCTGTTTTCGGCAGTTATTATTATGAGTGTGGTTTCGCCTGACGCGTCATTGTCGACTGCAACATTTACAGAGAAACGAGAATCCTCTAATTTTGGCGTATCAGGGGCTTTGCTCTCGCTTCCGCCAAATATTTTCTTCAGAACCTTGCATGACACTGCTAATTTGACGGATTTGCTAGGGTTTGCTGACTTATCGAAGTTCGAAAATGTGCCATTGTAAGGATGGGGTGAATTTAGGAGGTGTGGTTTGCAGGGAAAATTTGGCGTAGATTTTAGTGGCGTGGCTGCCTTAATTGAACTCAACATGTTCTTTTGGACTGTTATATTAGTGCAGTTTGTAGAAATTTTTCGGTGTTTAGAAGAGTTACAGGCACTGAATTCTATACTGGAGATTGTGTAAAAGAGTCTCTCGCCTTTCAGATACGCTGCATGCAAATAATAATGATATATCTTGGTTTTGGGATCGTGTGTTGGGATGGACGCAGGCGATTGTGGGCCAACGGATCTATTCACTTAGTTTTTCTAAGGCGCCAGCGGCTTCTATCATTCAGCTATTTGTGATCAAATGATTTTTTAATCTCTCTGTGGTTGAATGGATGAATTTTAATTAGGTCCACCAGATCATGCTGCCTTATGGGACCAAGAGAGCCAAGAATCAAAAGGATAAGTAATCCATATATTCACGGTGACTGGATGTACATTTGACTTATTTATAGTACTTTATTTGTTAAAAAGTTCAATGGTCATATAGAGAGCAAATATATTTTTAAATTAATTAAAAAAGTTCAATGGTCATACTCAGAAATATCTTTTTTAAATTAATATATTACATAGTACAATTCCTTTCAATAAAATATAAAAATATAGTAATATTTCTATAATAATTTAATATTAATTATTTTTTAAGTGGAATAATGAATAAATATGATATCTTTTAATGTATTTTACTTATATTTTTGTAATTTATTTTTTCCTTTCAATTATCAATCAATTTTGTGTAATTTTGTGTATTTATCACATAATGGATTCACAAATATGTGTTAATAAAACTAGAAGCATTAAATTATAATTGATTTTAATATTAAATTATTATTAATAATATTAATTACAATATAATAATATAATTATTTTTTAAGTGGAATAATGAACAAATATGATATCTTTCCATGTACTTTATCTATATTTCTCTAATTTATTTTCTCCTCTCAACTATCAATCAATTCTATGCATCTCCATAAATTCACAAAAAGTAAAAAAAAAAAAATTTATTTATTTTCTCAGACTACCACTCACTTGAGTTTAACTATTAATCAATTTTGTCTATCTCCATCTTACTAACACTTAACTTCATAATTAGTTTATATAAAAATATTAAAAATAATATTAATATCTTAATAATAATTTAATATTGTTTGTAATATATAGTTTATTAGGTCAACTGGATCAATGATCTCGGGCAAGGCTAGAAGTTTTCTCCTCTCGGCTCTTTCCTACGGGAGCTCGCATGAGCGGAGATTGTAACTTTTTTTATTACAACTATGACCTTTTTACTGAAAAAAAAAAAATTAATATTGATTATAATATCATAATATAATTATTTAATATTATTACAATATAATAATATAATTTTTTTTAAGTGGAATAATGAACAAATATGATATCTTTCGATGTAATTTATCTATATTTCTCTAAAAATAGGTATACTAGTTATATAAAAGAATAGATTACTAAAGGGAAACAGAAGTAAGTGAAAGAGAAGTTTACTTGTCCTTCAAAATGAAGTAGATGCTTTGTCTTACCTTCCATAAATAATTCTAAGTTTCTGCACAAGATTTTAGTACAGCCCCCTTTAAAAAACCCAGCCCTATAATAAATATCAAATTAATATTTATTTTTTTTGTTAGGTAATAAGTCGAAGCCGAGCAGAAGTAAGTGAAAGAGAATTTTACCTATCCTTCAAATTGAAGTAGATGCTATGTCTTACCTTCCATAAATAATTTTGAATTTTTGCACAAGATTTTAGTACAACCCCCTTTAAAAAACCCAACCCTTCTATGAGTTGAGACACTTGATTAGTCTTGAAAGTTAGAATGGAGAATAAAATCAAACGGATAAACCTTTGTATCTGTAAATTCAAACTGTCAATCTGCTATTCTATATAAAATGCAAATACGATTGTAAGAAGGATTCAAGCATAGTAATAGAAATAAAAAGTCTTCTTCTATAGAACTGCCATTCATTATATCATAAAAATTTGATAGTAAAGAAACCACACAATTTGTAATAAAGCATAGACATTACCAAATATGTAAACACTCATATCCATTAATATTGTATAGTATATCAAAGTCTAGAAGAGGCCAAAAAACTGAAGCTACCAACACAGAGGTACACAACGAACAACCAAGATCATTGTCTCGTAGGTTAACCAAAATGATAGTCTATGCATCTAAAACTATACTATTGATAAAGGGGTACAACAGAACACCTGATATATATGTCTGTCAAAATTCTGCCTATCCCAAATACAGCCAAGCTAAATAAAACCTAAGACCGAACTAGACCAAAAAGCCTTCAACCCTAAAGAGGACTACGATCCGCGTAGTCACAATTCATGTGTCCATTGTTGGAGGTTGAAGGTCTTGCTTTGTTTTCTAGGTCGGTCTAGGTTGTTTTCAATTTATTGCTCCTCTTATTGGCATCCTCCTTGACCCAACTTGCCTTAATGATTACTGGCGGAATAACATGAAATCTTCTGGCTTTCACATCCAACACATCCGTAGGAGGTTGGTAGCCTTCCTCTATTAGATAGTCCACCCATCACTTATTCCCTTATGTGGCCTTAAGATGAAGCCATTTAAGAAGGAAATCTATGTTTCTCACAATGCTTTGCTTCCTCTGTTCAAAACTTTCCCTATCCCTAAAAACCAATAGAGGGCGCATCTTCACTGTAGTGTCTAGGGAGCCTCCCTAGACCGAACCAACAGTCTTACCATAATCTTCTGGAAAAGGTATTAGCATGTCCTCATTAACAATATCTACCATTATGTCAAGGTTACCAAAGAATTCTTCTTTCGATATATTTTTGCATAAAATCTTAGCCTCTTCTTTTTGTGTTCCTACTACTAACAGAATGGCAACGAAGGTGGCGGGAATATCATAGTTTACCCTGTATCGATGCTCATTGTTAATTTACTCCTCTCTGAATATCTCTTTGACAACCTGAATCGACAAATCATCCAACTTGTTAAGAATCCTTCCCCATCTCTTCATTTTGCCTTGCCCCTAAATGCCATAAACCTACTATCGACAGTATAAATTAATCTCAAATTCAAATCCATATTTAAAATTAAGCTCTATGTGATTTCGTATTACCTTCCTAAAAAGACTAGAAAATCTAGAAGCTACCTAGAGTACAATTATTAGAAAAGGAGAAAATTCAAGACTCAAGTAGCTCGCTTTCTCCAACATAAGTGGAAAGTCTATTAAGATAATACATATCGGGCAAGTGTTGCTTAATAAATAACTATGACTTCATATTTATCCCGAATCATCTGCGGGACCCGCCTTCTTCCACGTCATGCTGACAAGACTTTCCTAAAGCCTACTGCTTAATAAAGTCATTAATTACTTGGCAGAAGATCAAATTTTAGCCTAACCATAAGCTAGCTTGCTTAATTTGACTTTCCATCTATTTATTTTAAAATATAAAGTTTAAAAACTAGCTACCATTCCTCTTTCCAGAAATACTTTTGTACCCTCAAAGCTCTTCAACCAGCATAGATAATTATCATACTCTTTACTCTAAGCACCCTATTACCTCAATAAAATTCTCACCCGCTCCTAGGTTAGCTAATTTATCCGCCTTGGCATTCACTTCCCTATATATATGATTTATAGTAATGTTCGGGAAACTATTTAAGAGTTCTGAGGCTCTTCCCAATTTAGAGTTTGATTTCCAGTTTGGGGTTTGCCTTGTTCTGATGGCATTAATGATTATTTGGGAGTCACCTTCTATTGTTGATTTCCTTATTTATAAATCTTTACTCAGAAGTAGGCCCTCTATTAAGGCTTCCAACTTGGCATCATTGTTAGTGATCTGACCTATTGGTTTAGCCAATTTTGCGCAGATAGAACCATCCCAATGGTGAATTATGCATCTTATACCTGTAAGTCCAGGGTTGCCTCCGGAAGCTCCGTTGAAGTTGATCTTATACCACCCAGAGTTTGGTTTTGTCCATACACATCTAACCCTTAGCAATTTTCTATCTATGCCCCCTTTTCCAAAGTGAGGAGGGATTGTTAAACCAGACCATTCTTTCCTGACTTTACTATCCCATAATGAGAAGACACTATCCTTTACAGTACCTTTTCTAAGTCTATTGTTGGTTGTCTCAAATATGGTTGCTTCCATTTTATTTTAAAGACTATAAATATCCTTTTTTTTGTCTTGGAATATTCTCCTATTCCTCTCTTTCCATACCTCCCAAACCAAGATGGAGGGAGCAATTTTCCAAATTACTTTATAAAGATTGTTCTTCCAGATGTCTGACCAACCTTGCATTATTTCTAAAAGATTGTTTGATAGAGCAGACTTCCAGCATAATTTCTTGAATAACCACTCCCAACACTCTGAGGTGTAAGGGTAGTTCATGAGTAGGTGATTAACTATTTCACCGTTGCTCTCGCATAGAAGACATTTAGAGGGGCCCTCAAAACTAATTTTTTTGACCAATTATGCAGTTAATATCCTATTTTGGAGGGTCGCCCATAAAAACATACCTGCTTTGGGTAAACAAGTTGTGTCTCCATATAGATGTGTAGGTAGAGCTATTCTCTCCCATTGTTGGGACTTTACTAATTCTAAATATCCATCTTTCATTGTATATTCTCCAGAATTTGAGCCTAGCCAGATTAATGTTCATTCCTTTTTTGACAATGATTTGTCTTTCTGCCATGAAATTTTTTAGTTCCTGCTTTTCTACCTCTGAAAGTGGTACATCATCCAAGGACTTCCATCTTTATTCAAGAACAGGGTTCCCGCTAGGAGATTCAATATTATCCTTGAAGCAATTGCCCATAGGTTATTCAACACCTCTTTTGTTTTAGGAGAGATAGTGCAGTTGTCCAGAGTTGTGTAATCTCCCCAAGAATCACTCCAAAAAATAGCTTTGTTCCCTTCTACAATGTCCCATGTTAACTTATCTATAATCCCCTTTCTACACTCCAAAATGAAATTCCAAACCCTGAAACATTTGGGAGGGTTGGTTGTCCTGAAGATGCTGCTTGGATCAAATCCATTTAGATATTTCCTTTGAAATATTTTTACCCACTTTCTATTGGGTTCATGATACATTCTTCATGCTAATTTGGCCCCTAAAGCACCTTACTCTGCCAACTCAAGATTCTAATACCTGTGCCCTCAGCCTCTTACGGTCTGCAAATTTTGTCCCAGCTTATCAATGCTAATTTCCTTTCCTCCAATACCCCTTGCCAGTAAAAAGACCTCGTTTTATTTTCCATCTTTGACTTTGCACCTTAATTTAGTGGCAAGCATGACATCTGGTAAACAGGAACTGCAGATAAAACTTTTTTAAATATAGTGAGTCTACCAGAACTAGACAACCATTTACCTTTCAAAGAATCCATCTTTTTCACCATTTTTATGACAATTGGGTCCCAAAGTTTGATCACCCTACATCCTTTGTCTAATAGGAGGCCTATATATTTGCTAGGAAATTTTCCTTTATTAAAACCCAAGACATGACAAAGATCATCCTCTTTATGGCTATCCATGTTTAGAAAAAATATTTCGGATTTATTCACATTGACCAGTTGTCCCGAGGCCTTAGCATATCTACTAAGAATTTCCTTAAAGGCTTTTGCATCAATCTTACTTCCTTCGCCAAAGAACATAGTATAGTCTGCAAACTGTTGGTGAGTTATATTTGCCACACCCTTTGATATTTTTATTCCTTTGATATTGCCTAACTCTTGTGCCTTATTGACATCCCTCCCAAGAGCTTCTACCATAATGATGAAGAGAAAAGGTGAAATGTGGTCCCCTTGTCTTAATCCTCTTGTAGATTCAAAATATCCTTCTGGTGAGTCATTTACTAAGATTGAGAATCTAGGGCTAGAGATGCAATTGAATATTAAATTTATGCATTGGTTGTCAAAGACAAAGGCTTCCATGCATTTGCATAAGAATCTCAAATCTACTTTATCATAAGCCTTTTTGATATCTAGTTTAATTATCATACTAGGTTTATGATTCTATTGTACCGAATGTATAGCTTCCTATGCTATTATAACCCCATCTAAAATGGATCTCCCAAGAATGAACCCTATTTGTTCTTCTGAGATAATGGATGATGGTAATCTATTTTTTTAATTATGTTTTCTATTTCCTTAGATAGGACTTTATATATAGTGTTACAAAGCGAGATGGGTCTAAAGTCCTCCAGTTCCTCAACTTTGTCTTTTTTAGGAATAAGAGTAATGAATGTGTTATTAATTTCCTTTAGTATTTGACCCGAGTTTCTCATATTTTCTATTACTTCCCACATATCTTTACCTACAATGTGCCAGCATTTCTGAAAAAAAACATGTTGGGAAACCATCAGGCCCAGGGGCCTTATTCGGATGAAGTTGGTTGTTGTTTCAATTTTTGCCAAAGAAAAGCTATTGTTGAGCATGTCATTATCTTTCTCATAGATGATTCTAGAGATATCTCCTAACATTTCCTATTGTGAACTCAAATAAGAAAATTCCATGTTGAGAGAATTCCTGAAATAATTAATTATCTCTTGTAAAAAATTTGTTGGATCCTCCACCACATTGCCCCTATTACCTTTAATTTTGCTAATCCTATTAACCATCCTTCTCTATTTGACGCTATTATGGAAATACCTTGTGTTTCTATTCCCTTCACTTAGCCAGTTTTCTCTAGATTTTTATTTCCAAAAAAATTCTTTAGACAAAATATTCTCATACCTGTGTAGGTGTTCCTTTTCTTTGGCATAATAGTCTTCATTCATTTTGTCTCTTATAACACTCTCATTTATACTATCTAATGGTGCCTCTATTTCTTCCTTTTCTTTAAAAATGTTTTTGAAATATACTTTATTCCAATGGAGAATATCTTGCTTTAGCTTTTTTTATTTTGAGATAAAACAGTACATTTTGGACCCATGAAATTGTTCCTCCTTCCACCATTTTTCTACCAAGTCCAGAAATTCTTTATCCTAAAATCTCATTTTTTTGAATTTGAATAGACACTTCCTAGGTCTTTGTTCCTCTTTCACCTCCAATAGAACAGGAAAGTGATCAAAACCAGCAATGGTTAATATGGAGGAGCTAAGGGTGTGGTTAAAGGCTGCTAAATCTCCTTTGAAGAAAAACTTGTGTATTTTTTCTGCTAAATAAATATCAAATTATTATTATATTATGTTTTTTTTAATCAGTAATGTCTTTTTTATACTGAAGTTTCTAACCAGTGAGGGTCACATTCAGGGGGGGCCCTCCCCGTAGTCACAAAGTCTGAGCTATTAATACCTCCTTAATTTTGTCTATGTTGGTCTCAAATTTTGTCATTTTTCTAGAGGCAATCTATTATCTTCCATTCTTATCCTTATCCTCTATTCACCTTATTTATCCTCACCTTATTACTCTATAATCATTATTAAGATAATACTATATTTTTATTTTTATATTAAACTCTTCACCAAAGCAAACGAATATATTAAGACTAATTATTAGTACTTGTCGTAGGCAATATTAAAGCTAATCAATCAATTAGTTTGCACCAATAAAAAGTGATTATTATTTTCGCTTTTAAAATAAACTTGGATTTTGTAAATTTGAAATTTATATTTTTAAATTTAAGATGTTGTATAAATTATTTATCTATACTATGGTTGGTTTTAAAAAATTGGTGTTACAGGAGCAATTTTTTAGGAATCGAAGATTTTTTAGTTTTTTTTGGATTTCCTTCTGTTTTAAAAAAAAAAATGTTTATTTTAAATAGTTTTTTTCATTTTTAATTATTTATAATATTGTCAATAAAATATTGTTTCTAAATAGATCAACTAAGAGTAAGGAAGAAGAAATGAGAAGGTGTTGTGAAGAACTTGATTAACGATGAGATTGAGAGAAGAATAACATGATTTTTCTACAAAGGAAGAAAAAATGTTGAGCAGAAATAGGAATTCAAATGGTAGGAGCGATGTTACAGATGGTGAATCGGATACTGATAAAGATGAAGATGCATTTCCAGGAGTTGTTCTGGTCTTCTTTAGTGTGGGTGGAGGTTCTTGTTGGGGTCTTGTTGCGCCTAGCTTGGCTAGCTCTGGGAGGAACTATTTCTTCCCTGGCTTTGGTGCTAAGTTTGTGTCCTCTCCTTTTGAGCAGGCTTTTTCGTTGGATACCCACTCTGGGTATCTATATCATGTGGGCTTTGTTGTGGCCCCTATTTTTTCTCCCCTACTGGTATTGGTGGTTTCTATATGTGCCTTCCCTAGCAAGTTGTTCGACCATGTCTATGCTTGTGGTCTACATGTGATTACTATTGTTGTGATGGCGAGGGCTTGAAGTAACCATTTTGAACCTGGCTGTGGTCCTAGGTTGTATGACCAGGGCTATGCTTGTGATCTAGTCGCATTTACTATTACTTCAGTGGCAATCGCTTTCCTCTCGAGGGGTAGGTTGATACTGTCATGGCTGGGAGACTGTTCTTCTTACACACCCCTTGGTGCTTTGTGCATTGATGATGTTGAGCCTTTGGAGAATGGTGTGGTTCATGTCATTTGGATCTAGGCTCATCCCGTTGCTCTTTCGTTGTGGTGCTCTTGGTGGTTGGTGTTTCCTACTGTCTACCCCTCTATTTGGGGGATCTTCATGTAAACCTCTGGCGCTCATAGGTACGGGCTTGGCTCTTGCCCTTGCGTGACCCACTTAGAGTTGGTTTTGGGTGCCTTATGGGAGTGCTTAGGGGTTTTTTCCCCTCCTCTTAGGATGTCTAGCCACTGGGGTTGGTCTTTGGGGCCTTTTGTTGTTGAAGATATGTGCGTGGGTGTTTTTGAGAATGGATTTCTACAACTTGGGCATCATGAACCTGTTTATGTTTGTTGGACTCCTTTGTTGTTATCTAGGGTATTGTCTGTGTTTAGCTACATGTCTCCAAGTCCCTCTAACTCAAGAGTATTCCCGAGGTGCTTGGTGGTGTTGTTGTGGCTCCTTCGAACCCCTACTGGTGATAGTGGGGTCAGGTGTTTGTGACTTTACTTACAGTGCCTTTCTTGAGTGTTGTTGTGTTGTGGAGGCTTGTTTTCCTCGCTCCTATTGGTGGTTGGGGTTTGCAGTTTTGGCCTTTCCCTATTTTTAGAGACCAGTGGTGTGATGGATAGTGGTAGTGGAATGTTTTACGTGGAACTTGTTGGGGCTTGTTGGTGGCTTTTCCTACTTTCGTTTGCATGAACCACCCTATGGTGTGGTCAATGTTTGGTGTTCAATCTATGTTATGCTTGCTCGATGCTCATTTGGGGGCGTGGTCTACTAGTGGCTCCATGTGCACGCTAATGTGCTTTTGGTGGGTTGCTTGGGGTGCCATTGTGTCTTAGAGGC